>NW_028274820.1:50600137-50903168 GCF_037043125.1 Eumetopias jubatus | reverse complement strand
TTCCAATAGCTTAAAAATCTTCATTATCACAAGCAGGTTTGTAATTCAGAAACTTGAAATAAACTTTTTCCTCCTGAAGCTGTAACAACTTAATTTTTTTCTTTCTGTAGCGCATCCAAAGCATTTATCCACATTTTTCCATTTCATCCTAAAAACTCATGAGGGAAGAATGAAAAATATCATCACCAGTTTATAAATGGAAAAACTGAAGCTTGAATAAAGTAAGCTGTTTGCCCAAGGTTAAATTCCAAGCAAGCTGTAGAGTTGATATTCAAACTTAAGTTTTCTTCCTGAACCCAATTCTTTCTCTCCCTATAGACTGCAGAGATCATTTTTTTTTTACCTTTACGTATGGTATGTTTTATCTAAGACAATCCAGTTTCAGAAATATTAAAATGTAAATTATTATAAATCAGGGCCTGAGAATGGATATAAATTAGTATAATTTTTGATGCTGTATGGGGATTTTTCCCAAAGCAAGCAAAGGTATAGGGAAAAAAGTTGCAAAAAAAAAAAAAATCAATAAAACAAACTTAGAAAGAATTCAGGAGAATGAATATGGAAAAAGAAACAAACTTCTGAAATGACCCTTCTCATTTTAAGAGCACAGTTATTTATGTTCTTTACATTCTCAATTAAAACTATTCATATAAAGGAATATGTATTATATATATAAACAATACATATATTAAAAATCAGCAGTGCAACTCCTAAAAGTCTCTTCTTCTCTGCTTAGGAAGCACAAGGACATAAATTATACATCTTCTAAATGTTAACATATTTTAGAATAACCTTTATTTCATATTCTTAAAATTCCCCAGAAATCATACATACAATTTTAAAAAGTTTTTTGTGACTATTTGTCAAAACATTTTCAATCAAAAGTATTCTAAAAAAAAACTATTAAACATAAAATAGACTGTTTCACCAATTTTCATTTGCATTTATATCCTAAGGATTATGAAAAAGATACACGCTATTTCTACCTTTTCCCCAATTTCATTATACCTTCTTCACTCCCCCAACTTCTCTAACCCACAAAGATGTCCCCTCGTCCTAAATTTTAAGGCACCTAAAGTCAGTCATTCCCTTATATCACATTTAATTTTCCCATTCCATGAATCCCAACTAGATCCTATTTTCCCAGAGTAGGCAGGTATTTGCCTTCGTATGTGTTTATTACTTCCCACAGTTCTCAGCAGAGAATACACATTAGGCAAATGTTTATTGACTGAATAAAGCTCCTGAGGTCATATGGAGAAAAGACAATAAATTAAAAAGAGGCTTCATAAAGCCATATTTATTTTAAAGCCCAGTTTGCTTCACTGATGTCTTCCCAAACTGAGAACAGTGCCTGTCATAAATAAATAATTATTGAGTAAAGAAACGTTCAGTTTCTTGAAATATACTGAAGTTCTGAAGCCAGTCTCTTACAACACCATGAAGGTACAAGGAAGAGAATTCTGCTTCTCCTCTTCCTACCATATCTATAAATAGTTTATATTCACTATACTAACTTATTCAGTACTAGGAATTCTATTGATTAAAATGACCAAACCATAAATAACAAGAATCAACTGCACCTTTGGCTAGTGACCAGAAGTCCATGACAAATTTGGGGGACGTTCCTTCCATACTATTTTAGTGACATGCTTTCTGGCCGGATCATGAATTCTGCTCTCATCTGAGGCTCATAGGCAGGCCACCTGAGCATGTCGACAGTCTGGCTCATAGAGTCCTGCAGGCCGTGGCCTTTACACCTGCCACTCCCATATGCAATCCTGGCTTTACTAACACTTTTAGAAATGACCTCAGACTCAATCCTGCAACTCTGTGCATATTTTAGAGGTAGTTACCCTGGTGGGATTGGAACCTATAAAAGGTCCACCTATTTGTACCTTAGAAAGAAATGTCTCCCAAGTCTTCAACTTCAACCCTGCCCCCAACTACTTCACATTTCTCATCTTAAATTGTTGAAGGAGAGATGAGGGAAGATATAGAACCTAAGTAAGAGTAGTGGCTCATTTTCATCATCTATTTAAGACTTAGTCCAACTTTTACCTTTCATTCACCTCCAATTTAAACTGCTGACCTTATTTAAGCTTGTTCACAATATATAAGAAGTAGACATTAATTCATCTTAAGAAATATCCTTTTTATCTAAAAAGTCTAGCATTTAAAAGGATGCTAACCATTTTATAACCTTGTGAATTTCTAATTAATTAAGGTTTACTGCATAGCTATTAAAATCAATAGAATACACTTTGAAGGTAAGTTGGATTAGCTATAAGTCTTAAAACGTTCCTTTAGAATAACCTTTCTCCTCGCTTTCCTGATACATAGTAAATACAACTAGAAGTGACATATCTTGAAAACAACTAGACTTAAAAATAATTTGCCTTTTAATATATACTGCACACTAATCTATATAAATTAACTGTATTATATATATATTGCACATTAATTTATATAGACCTTTCAGTCAAGTAAGCATGCAAAGTAGACCTTCTACTGTAAGCAGACATTATAAGGCTAAGTGTAGGGTGAACAGATGACTAAATCATGGGGGGGGCAAAAGTCAGGACACAAAATGGTGAATTCAAAGTTCTAAGCAGGCCATTCATGCTAATAAAAGAAAATACCTGGAGAATTGGTCAGCATTTAATAAACAATCAATATGATCAACATGCTTCAGATGAGACAAAGGTGGATTTTGCTGGGAAACTTGATACAGCTCTCCAATTACAAGGAGCTGAATCACCAGGTGTTTTACAATTCCCCTCCCCCCATGTCTACTATCAGTGACCAAGTTGATTAGATTCCTATTAACTAGCCAGAAAAGCATACTTTATTCCACTGTCTCGCCTTCAAAGCTTTGCAAGCATGTTCAAATACAAAGGAACAGTAATGGTAAAACGATCCAGCCTCGCTCTCCTGTTGGTGACCAGAAGGCATCCTCTCCATTCCAAGGATGTAACCTAAGCTTGCACAGATGGCCTAGCTCTCTGCTAATACAGGGGAGGGGGCTTTGCTTTCAGGGTGGGTGCTGCAAACCGCCAGGTGTATTTATAGAAGGGAGCAAGATGAGGTTGGAGGGATGATGACAGAAGTTTCTTCCACCTGGGAGAGAAGCCTGGGGAAAGATCTGGATCCCACAGTCTAGGTCCTATTCCTCACTCACCAACTACCAGCTATGTAAACTTATTAAAAACCCTTTTTGGTCTGTTATTTTACGTATAAAATGTAGACAATGGCCCTTGCCTCGGATGGCTCAGAATGAGAAACGAAATCCTGGATTGTGGTAGGCAATCGATAAACCTCAGCCTGCTTCCCCATTCTCCTGTTCGCCCAGAATTGCGCCTCAAAAATCACAGAGACAGACTGTACCTTAAAACTAAAAGGCCCACGCTTGTTAGCAAAGAAATGACTTGGGTGGAGGCTTGCTTATTTACTGGAAGATTTCGCTTAAAATGGAGTTAGGATATTAATAAGACGGGAGACCACATCGAAAAAGCATCCAATATGAGCAAGCTGACAAGAAAAAAAGAAAAGAGAACCCTTAATGTAAGCACGAAACAAACTTCGGAAGCTGCGGATATCCTGTGAACCTAGTCGGTGACCTCAATTCAAATCACAAGAGCACGTAGAGCTAACCTAGATGCACACTATCCATATGCCGCCTTGTCAGTTTCAGACCACGCTATTTTTGCAAAACTGTCCTCAAACCTGAGGCGGCTCTCCCGCCTCCAAACCCGCCCCAGATGGATTTGGAAGCCAGGAGGGAGTATCAGAAGGGATAGCGATGGGAAAGTGGGAAGGTCTGGTCAAATGACTGAAAAACAAGGCGGTGGGTGAGGGGGCGGGGTAGAGCAATGTGGCAGAGACGCGGCCAGTGAGCCAGAAAGACGACGGCTTCACAATGAGGGAAAGGAAGAGACTGCGACAAGCGCCGGCTCCTCGTCTCGGGCGGGCACTAATGGGGAGGCCAGGGGCGCGCAGAGCGTGGGAAGACGGGAAAGGGGTGCGGAATGAAGTCAGAGTCGCTGGTCAGGCAGGAAAACCTAGGAGCAACGGAGCAGGTGCAAAGCCCCCGGGAGGGGAGGAACGGGCTCAGGTTACTCACTGTGTAGAGCAGGTTCAGCGCACACAGGCAGTTCTTGGAACACGCGAAGCCCCCGCAAACCATCTTGGAGCCTGTGGTGCCTGCAACCGCAGGTAACCGTGGCTCGGGCGGAGCCTCCGGGACAGCCTCTTTGTCCTTGACTGTGGGGCCTGGCCGAGGCCGGGGTGGGGGGCCCTGGGAGGGGGCTGCAGTGCGCTGCGCGCCCGCCGCGACTCGAACCCGCTCTGGAACCTGCGGCCGCCGCAGCTGGAGCCGGAGCCCGAGCCCCGCCCAGCCCTCCCGCCTCGCCCCGCGCGCTGATTGGCCGCCGGCAGGGAACAAAGGTAGAAATATGCAAATAAATGCGCTCCGCCAGCCGGCAGCCGGGAGGGGCGGGGCGGCCCGGGGGAGAGGGGGAGGGGGCGGAGGCCGTAGGGGACCTAGCTCGAGGCCAGAGCGTGTGACAGTGGCCTCGCGGTCGTTTCCTGAGGAGCAGGTGAGGAGAAGAGGGCGGGGCTCGACGGAGATCCACGCTGGCAGGGAGAAATATGACAGCACCTCTCGGTTCTTGACCCTGGTGGATGACGTGGCACCATTTTGAATGAGGTTTTAAAATTAAGCACCTGGCCTTGTTTGAATGAAGGAATAGCGGAGAAATAAATTAATGAATGTGAAAGATTTAAAAGGGACAATGAAGTGGGGGAAAATGAAAGGAAGAAAATAAGTGAAAGAATAAAAGGAGAGAATGAAATCTCTGCTACTCTTAGAAAATAGGTAAAGTACATGGCCTATAAATGTGACTCCTGTCAGGTCAAATTTATTCTACGGGATTTGCAAAATACTAATAACTATGAATATGTGCATGCAAGAGAAAATCAGGAGAGATAATTTTTGTCTTTGAATCTTGATTTTCAATAAGCTTCTCTTTTTTCACAAGTAAGGATTGTGAAATTTTTTTAAATGATAGTCTTCACCTCAGTCAGTCCATTAACACTATTGAGTGTCTACTGTGGAAATACATCTTGTATCCTCAGAATCCTCAATCATAAATTGAGTTATTATGTAAAGCACTTTTTGCAGTGCCTGGCACAATGTAAGTGCTCAATACATATCAGCTAGTATTAGTAAATCTAACAGTTTTTTAATACCTGCTATGTTCCAGGCAGTAAACTAAGCCAATAAAGGCTTGGTTGTTTCCTAGTACCTTCTACCAAAAAAAGGTTCCTTTTATATAAAGAAATGTTCAGATACTTATGTGGAGCCTAAAGGTTCATGTTGAGTAAATTATGTGATAGCAAATGCTAAATATGTGTTAAACAGAACACTGCAGCTGATCAAAATAGCGTTCGTTTAATTTTCTGCTACCTCTTCTAACCTCTCCTTACCTCTCCAAACCCCGCCACACCAAGAAGGCTCCACTGATTCTTTTGCTTTTGTATTACACATTAACCTTTTGTATACACCCAGAAGTATTCCAAAAATTAATCTGGAAAATGACCTTCCAACCCAAACAATACAGTGCTGCTCAGCTTTCCATTTTAAAAGCCAGAGACTTATTAAGGAGGTACTAGCAGGGAGAT
The DNA here is from genome assembly GCF_037043125.1 of Eumetopias jubatus. Taxonomy (NCBI): domain Eukaryota; kingdom Metazoa; phylum Chordata; class Mammalia; order Carnivora; family Otariidae; genus Eumetopias; species Eumetopias jubatus. Next base: position 50,897,486 of record NW_028274820.1, on the reverse strand, counting down.
CTATTTTTCCTCTTCTCATTCCTGGATGCTGCCAACATTGCTCCCCCAACCATGGCAACTCTTCTTTGACTTCTTCACAATACCTTCTCCTATCTCTGTGTGGGTTGAATCTCTTTCTTTATCTCAGAGAAATGGCACCAATATATTTGTGAGGGGTCCAGCAGGAAGGATATAGCTCATTGAAATAGCATAATTAAAAAGAATTTAATAAAGAGATTATTTTTAAAAGTGTGGACAAATTTAAAGGAAGCCAACAAAGGATAGTGGAGCAGCTCAGATCTAGCAAGAACAGGTAGTTGTGATTTCCCTTAAGTCTGAACAGCAATTTAGGGAACAGTTACAAAAGTCTAGCAAGAGCTGTAGCTGTAGAAGCATTGTCTGATAAGAGTTATGGGCTTTAATAGAGAAAACTGAGGAACTACTACAAATTAGAAAAAAAAATGAACATAATGAATTTCTCTTTAGGATTTATAGAACACCATTTAGTCCCATCTGAACAAGAATGAGCCAGAAACACTACAAATTCAGCTTAAAAAAAAAAAAAACTATCAGAGAACTGAAGACCCAAAGACACCTAAAAGAACTAAAATCCAGGGAGAAATAAGATATTCTTAGGAAGAAAAGTTCACAGTTGCTTTTATCTTGTGTGCATTGGTTGCAGAAAGCAGACTCCATGGAATGAGAGACAAAGAGAAACTAGTTGATCATTTAACCATCTATTAACACCCATATGGGAACTAGTATGACAGTTCCAGGAGGCCCCAGCCGCAGAATGAGTCAAAAACTACTTGCCAGCTTTAACCCATGAACCTTCACTTAGTACAAGGGTTACATGTTTCAAAGTCTATGGTCAGGGGCGCCTGGGTAGCTCAGTTGGTTAAGCAGCTGCCTTCGGCTCAGGTCATGGTCCCTGGGTCCTGGGATCAGCCCCATGTCGGGCTCCCTGCTCAGCAGGAAGCCTGTTTCTCTCTCTCCCTGCTGCTCCCCCTGCTTGTGTTCGCTCTCTATCAAATAAATAAATAAAATCTTAAAACAAAACAAAACAAAAACAACAAAGTCTGTGGTCAGAGAAGAGTGCTCTTTCCCCAAATATCTCAAGATTCACAGATCTTTCCCAAATACCAAAAAAGAAAAATAGTGGTTAACAGCTGGGGTCAGGACAGGAAAGATGAGAAAGACCCCTACAGAGCAATCCAGGTCTTTAATCCAAGGCACTGACTGCTGAAGACTAAGGGAGTAGCAGAAGAGAAAAATCCCTCTATGGTATACTGTAACAGCCCTCCAAATCTGAGACAGAACAGCAGGATAAGGAGAAATCTCACAAGGACATGAATGAACATGAGTGGAGAACAAAGACCACTCCCCAGCAAACAAAATGGTAACAACTATATTGTAAAGCACAGAGACCTTCCAAGGCTCAGAAAGCTGGTGACTGGACATAAGGTACAAGAGCTCTCTACACAGACCTCCTTCCTGTCGAAGAAAAGTCTTGATCATGCCTTCAAAAATATTTGAAGCCAATGCTGATTGAATCTAATTAAAATTGTAACAAATTCTGACCCAGCTCAACTATAATTTTGACTGAGTTAGGCACCTGGAGTAGCAACCTGATAGAATAAGGCATGTACCATTTTCTGGGAGTAAATATTCCTTAATTCATTCTCAATAGTTCTTTTATATATACTATCTGACATATAATCAAAAATTATGAAAGATGTGGATAATCAAAAAAATGGTCAAAAGAAGAAATGGTCAATAGAATCAGACCCAGAGATGATCCTGATGTTAGAATTATCAGACAGGTCCTAAAAACTCAATGTGACAAATTTGTTAAAGGATTCAGTGAAATACATGCAGGAATATATGGGGAGTTTCAGTAGAAAGATCAAAATTGTTGAAAACAATTTAAATGAAATGAGAAATACACTCAGAAAAATTTTTAAATGTGATTTAAGCAAACTGGATAAAATAGAAGAAAAAAAATCAGTTGAAAGTACGTCAAAAGAAATTACTCAAACTAAAACACAAAGATAAAAAGTGAAAAAAAAAAAATGCACCCGGGCCTCTGATATCTGTGGGACAAAATCGAGTAGTGTGTGTGCTGAAGGTTAAGACAAAGAAAATGTGACAGAAGACATATTTAAAGAGAATAATGGTTAGGAATCTTCCAAATTTAGTAACAGATATCAACCCACAGATCTAAGAATGGTCATTTCAACCATTCCCTACTGAGCAAAGGAGCATGAGCCTGCCCAGATTCAACGTGAGGGGAACACAGACTCCACCTATGATGGGAGGGTTGTAAGGTCACATTACAGAAGAGCACATATATGGGAAACACTGCAGTGTATCTTTGAAGAATAAAATCTGCCACAAGTAATGTCCTTTTCCATATTATGCCTCCAAACTGCCACTTTATTGACAAATTGTCCCCCCCTCTTTTTTTTTTAGAGAGAGAGAGCAAGTGATGGGGGAAGGGCAGAGAGAGAATCAAGCAGGATCCGTGTTCAGCGTGGAGCCCAAACTAGGGTCAATCTCAAGACCCTGAGATCATGATCTGAGCCAAAACCAAGAGTCAGATGCTTAACCGCTTGAGCCGCCCTACAAATTGCCTTTGTTTATGTGAGAAAAAGAACAGGACATTGGACTGTAATTCTCAGAGAGTTTCAATGGAGACTAAGATAAGAGACTATATTTTATTAAGTGGAAGAGGAAGTTTTATGTTTATACAATAAATTTATCTTTGGCCATAAAAATCAATAGAATGGATAACTGAAATTTATTTTCTTTAAAAATTGGGTCTCCTAAGCAAACTGTTTTTAACAATTTTTAAATGGGAGTAACAAAGATAAACTAAATTTAATCAGTTTTACATGTAATGTCTTGGTCCTTAAATAAATCTTTAATATGAAATGATTTTTTAACAATTCAGAAGATTGGTACACTCCTTTCTCCTTCTCCTACTCCTTTGTTTTAATTAATTTTTTTTTTTTTGAGCCAGGGAAACAGCATTCTTATGCATTAGTCCAGTTCCTCTGAGAAGCAGACACCAGGACTGGAAGAGATGTGCAAGAAATTTATTGGAAGACACATCTGTGAGCTTTCCTAGGAGTTACAGGAAGTTGTGATTGCTAACAGAACATAATGGAGATCTGAGCCCTGTGAAGCAGAGAAGGAAGAAAAGAAGAGAGAAGGAAGGAGAGAGGGAAGCAGAGGGGAAGAAGAAAGATGAAGGAGGAGGGAGAGAGAAAGATGTTAGACTTCAGGGAAGTTTTAAGAAGATTTGGCAAGGCCAGAAAAGAGTCGTTGAGCCAAGGTCATATGTCCAAAAAATCTAGCACATTCCCCTGGAATGTAGCTGCCTCAGTATCCCTACCACACTCAGTCATTGGCTGGAAACATCAGCATAAATGCAATGATGGATATCAAAGTATAACATTGAGACTAGCTTCAATTATGCTCTCCACAATAGATCTGACAGGGGCATTTTCTTGAAAAATAATTCTAACTACATTTTCCCCTTATGTCCTAAAAATATTTCTGTAGTCACATTTCAAACCATCTTTCAATTTTTCAGTCCTCATCATTTATCAGGGAAGGAAATACTCTAACTTCCTCTGGGTAATCCATTTCAGGTTTTAACAACCATTTAAAAACTCTTCATGGGGGTGCCTGACTGGTTCTGTCAGTAGAGCATGTGATTCTTGATCTTGGGGTCATGAGTTTGAGCCCCAGGCTAGGTGTAGTGTTTACCTAAAAAAAAAAAAAAAAAAAGGCTGTTAAAAACTTTTAATAAAAACTTAAATAAATAAAAATTCTTCATGGTTTAAATTGAGCTTGACATTGTCTTATTTTTTTATTATTTTTTTGCCATTCAAGTTTAAGGTCAACATTTTTTTAAATAATTCAATACAAGGACTTCATTGTGTTCAATAGAATTTTTTTTAAGATTTATTTATTTATTTATTTGACAGAAAGAGAGAGAGAGAGCACAAGAAAGGGGAACTGCAGGCAGAGGGAGAGGGTGAAGCAGGCTCCCACGGAGCAGGGAGCCCGATGCCGGGCTCGATCCCAGGACTCTGGGATCATGACCTGAGCCGAAGGCAGCTGCTTATCCGACTGAGCCACCCAGGCGCCCTGTGTTCAATAAATCTTAAGCAAAATGACTCCTAAGCTTTTGTACAGCATTGTTAACTGCTCTACCAAAAGACTTCCTCGGCTTCTCAGAAATACAAACATGAAATTAGATAAACATGAAATTGTTCATGCACATTTTATAGTCACATAAAATATCTGTGATATAGCAAATTTAAAATCACTTCAACTACAGTACACCTTGCTATGCTAAACCCCTGTATGTTTCCTGAAATATTACTAAATAAATCAAATACAAATTTTTAAAATGTCTGTTAATGGTTTTAACTAAAATTGATCCAGGTAAATGATTTCTAATGACTAATAGATTTTTTATTACACATTTTTTTCATCCATTATTCCTCTGATATTCTTCTGTCTCCAGGACAAATAAAGGAAAGAACTGCAGAATCTTTCCTTTGAAATGATTTGAATTTTTGGATTCAGTGAAGCATAAGAAGGGAGTTTCTTGGCCAAGAATAAGACAAAGAAGCTGATCAATAGCTGCTCCTCTCGTTCCAAGTCTATCTCTTCTGCTATTTTCCCTGTGTTATCCTTTTTGATGTTATGCCAGACCTTAGCAATTGAATGCAACATATTCTCCCATCCTACAATAATAGTTTCCCTTTTGCTATGCAGGATGTTTCACTATTATTATGCCAAAGGATTTCAAATAACAATTCATTTACAGAAAATTTTTTTCTTCTGACCACAAATTAAACTTGAAGTTTTTTTTTGTTGTCGTTTTTACCAACTTTTTTTTTTCCTTCCATTTGATGTCAATGGGACTAAAAGTATGCATATATAGGACCATCTTGTCATATGCTATGGCATTAAAATCTTAATTCTGAATTTCTGTGACTATTTTTAGTGGCATATTCAGCTATGATAGCATTGCATACAATTCCAGGGCCTAATGGGCAAATCCAGCTTGACGGCCAGACAAATCCAACCAGACCACTGATCAAGCTGCCTCTAATGAGGGGGTACAATCAGCTTTCAGGATGGGATAATCCGCTTACTCTTTGCCTCTGTTTTCTCCACATCCTCCCTTCCAAATTTTTTTTTTCATGTGCTATATTAGTGAGGTACCAATGAGAGTACAATTTGAAATACACTGATATTTTTAAGGTTCCATCACACCTGAAAGAACTTTCTGGAAATCTACTCTATTAATTCTAAGGCCTGAGTCTGTTTCCATTTTGAGTATTGTAAATCCGCATGTATTGTATTTATTTAGTCCAAAGGCTACTTCAGTAAATGCATACTTTTTATATCTGAAAGCTAAAAATACTGCCTTAGTTAATACACACATATCAGAGAACAATAGGTAAAAATGAATAGGAAAAGATGCAATTAAAGGGGTCAACTGAATTTATTTCAATAAGCTGTCATTATGTTTGAGGAAAATGGAAGGAAACCTGACATTTATAAGGGCGACCAAATGTTAAATTTTTTTAAAAAGTATCTTTTTGCCTCTTATCTATAAACAGTTTATGAGTTGTAAAAGTAAGACTGATATAGTATAATGCAGCTCCTGGTACTGTGGAAATCATTCAAGCTGGAAACACTCAGATATCCATCAATACTGGAAATGGATAATGAAATCATGCTACAATCACATAATGGAAATCTACCTCCAAAGTGATAGTGAACCAAATACAGCTACATCAACAATATGGATACGTCTTACAAACACGGTGTTAAAAGAAAGCAGAAATACAAGACTGTATATTGTATGATTCCATTTATGTAAAGCTCAAAAACACCAATTCTAATGCAATATTTAGAGATGAGTGCTAAAGAGTCAAACTAGAAATAAAAGCAAGGGATTGAGAACCATAAATGTCAGGAGAGTGAAGTATTTGAGGAGGTATGTGTGGAAAGAGTGATTAGAAAATGGTAAAGGGGGACTCCTGGGGTGAGAGTCATGGTCCTAGAGGATCCCTTTGTGATTACACTGTGAAATAGTGGAAGAGGGGAGAAAAATTTACAGCCTGAAGTAATCTCAGATTTTATATTACATAAACAATGTTCTTGTTATTCTAGAAAAAAAATAGTAAAACCATGTGTATTTTTCAAAATTGGTTTCTTGCACAAATTTTTCACTTGCACAGTAACTGTTTTTTCATGAATAGAGCTGATAAATTGACCCTTGTCTTTTCACATCAGAGGGTTTTGTATATTAGCCGTTATTGCCATAAAGTACCAACTGTGTCTTCATGATATTTTTGGCAAAGTCTACCAGGTACAATTTAGGGCAAAGAGACCTAGTTTTGGGAATTAAAAGTGTGCCAGAGTTAGGTCATATCCTGTTTACACAAGTTTAAATATACTGGCACACAGTGTTTAAAACTTTCCTGAAATAAGGACCATGGTAAATTTTCTGAGACTATACACTGGTCAGAAAATATTTTCATTCTTCTTCGTCATTTTATTAACAGCTCCTAGTATATTGACTTCCAGGTTGAAAATTGTTTCTCCTTATAAGTTTGAAGGTCTTTCTCTAATAAATTTATCTTGCAGTGCTTTTGAAAATTCCACAGTCTTTCTGATTTCTGATACTTTAAAGATTTTTTTTTATTGACTTATTTGAGAGAGAGAAAAAAAGAGAGTGCAAGCATGGGGAGGAGCAAAAGGAGAGAATCTCAGGCAGACTCCACTCTGAACATGGAGCCTGAGTGGGGCTTGATCCCACAACCCTGAGATCATGACCTGAGCAGAAATCAATCAAGAGCCGGACACTCAGTTGACTGAGCCACCCAGATGCCCCTCCTGATAATTTGCTTATCATAATTTGTATTTTTTTTTTCTCTTTGGAAGCTTGTAAAATCTTCCCCTTGACCTCAGTTTTCTGAAAACTTGGAGGAGCTCTTTAAGAAAAAGAATACCAAAGTACAAAAAAAAAAAAAAATGAACTTAGGTATAAAAAAATAATTGTCTAAAATGGAAAAAGAGGGCACCTGGGTGGCTCAGTTGGTTAAGCGACTGCCTTTGGCTCAGGCCGTGCTCCTGGATTCCCAGGATTGAGTCCCGCATTGGGCTCCCTGCTCAGCGGGGAGTCTGCTTCTCCCTCTGACCCTCTTCCCTCTCGTGCTCTCTCTCATTCTCTCTCTCTCAAATAAATAAATACAATCTTTAAAAAAAATTAAATAAATAAATAAATAAATAAAATGGAAAAAGAAAACAAATTCTAAATTTCTAAAATAAATGATGTACTACAAACCTCACAAAATGCCAAAAAAATCACATTGTTTTATTAACCACCTTATACAACTCTATAATACATTTTTCCTACATTTTGTCTACTTACTCTCTTCTTTATATGACAACCATTTTGTAGTATTTTCCACAAAAAGGATAGAAGCATAATTCAATCTTTCCTCTAGCATGGTTGATTGAAATTTCTTTTATTATGAATAACTTAGATGAGCATTTTCTGCTTTACAACTTACAGTCACAATTCATCATTGGTAATGCTATATAAATTTGGGGAAAACCCCTCATCATTATCTACTTCTACAGAACACATTACCCCCAAATTTAATAGCTTAAAACAATAAACATTTTATTATATCTCACAATTTTATAGGTCAAGTATTTGAGCAGGGCTTGGCTGGCCAATTCTTCTGCTCCATATGGTACTGACAGGGCCATTTGGTGATATTCAGGTAGCAGCCAGGCTGGTCTGGAGGGTCCATCCTTACAGGCTGGGGTTCACCTGGGACATCCTTTCTCCATGTTATTTCAGGGTCTCTCCATGTGGTCTCTGTGAATTTACCACATAGTGGCTCAGTGCTCTAAGAGCAAGGCGAACACTAACATTCCTCTTAAAGATGGGACTCAGAACTGGCACAGTATCACCTCCACTGGACTTACTGGGCAGAGCTGTCATAGGCCAGGCCAAATTCAAGAGGAGAGGGAAATAGACCCAAACTCTTGATAGGATTGTGGCAAAGATTTTGCGGCTGTCTTTAATTATACCACAGTGATTCTTTTTTTTTTTTAAGATTTTATTTATTTATTTGAGAGAGAGAGAGAGCACATGAGAGGGGGGAGGGTCAGAGGAAGAAGCAGACTCCCTGCTGAGCAGGGAGCCCGATGTGGGACTCGATCCCGGGACTCCAGGATCATGACCTGAGCTGAAGGCAGTCGCCTAACCAACTGAGCCACCCAGGCGCCCTACCACAGTGATTCTATTTCAGTTATCTCTCAGCTACCTAACAAACTACCCCTAAAACAGAGAAGCTTAAAACAATAATTTGTTATCAACTCTCATGGTTCTGTGTGTTTTGTATACTCAGCTTGGCACTTCTCACTTGAGATTTCTCATCTTGTTGCTATCAGTTGGAGGCAAATGTTAGAGTGATCTGAAGGCTCAAACTGGCCAGATATATTAGATGGCTTCCTCACCACATGTCTGGAACCTCAGCTGGGATGGTGGAAGCAGATGGGGCATACAGGCTCTTCACATGACTAGCATGAGCTTCCTCACATGGCAATCTCAGGGTAATTGGACTTCTCACACAATGTATTGCTGCTCCTGGAGTACATTTTCCAAGAGATCCAGGCAGAAGCTGCAAGACTACTTAGAACATAGCTTCAGAAGTCACCTCTATCAGATCTACCATACTTGATTGGTCAAAACCCTGATGTGGCCAGCCCCGATTTCAGGGGAGGAGACTTAGCCCTTATACAAGGTCATAGCCCCCACCAGGCACTGGGGACTATCTTTGATGCTAGCTGCTACCCCCTAACAAATTTCTTTCATTTCAAGGCATTTCATAATCTTAAATACTCTTGAATTGACAACACTCAATAAGTTTGCATTGATATCCATGTGTAGTGAAATATCAAGAGTTTTATGTATTTCTCTCAGATAGGAGAAAACTTCCATTTTGATGAGGTGTGGCTGAGACAAAATCTGCCATTTACAGTTTTACATATCTGATGATTGAAAAAGTTTTCTATGGACTTCTGGCCCTATATACATCACAAACTTTCTTTTTCATATTCTTTTTGTGCTGGGTTCTATAGGATAAATCTATAACACACTATGACTTCTGGCACTGCACCTTCATGTTTCATGGAGTGAGGTGACACCGTGTCAATATGAATTTTCCTGGAAGCCATTCCTACACGGGACTGGCTAAACTATATATGAAATATATATGGAATAACTAACTACATATGGAAGTGGCTGCAGGCTACAAAACTATTCACACTAAACCCAAACTAAATATATCCCCAACTCCGCTTTCCCTAACTCAAATCCAAATATGTTGACAGCCTCTACAAAACCATTCAACAAGAAGGAGCAGATTAACAGAGAGGGAAGTTGGCGTAGAGAGAGTCAGCTGATTAGGGTTAAAATATCGTATGTTCTCAAATTTCACAAAAACATTGAACTATTTGAACACATTGCTAGAATCCCTCCCAAAGCCTGCGAAAAGGTTTATTTATATTCTTCTCCACCCCACCCCCACCCTTCATCCCCAGGCTCTCCATCCATTCAGGATAGCTTTCCTGGAGCTTGCTGTGCTAGCCTCTAAAACTAGCCTCCTCACTTCAGGTTTTAGCCTGCTCACACATGCAAAATTCGAAGTCAGAACAGCTGTCTTCCATGCAGTGATCCAAGAGCCTGGAGAACATACACCTGCCGTTAAAGTCTCCAGTCAGAAGGGATCCATGCACCTTCTGCTCACTGTCCCTTGACTAGATGAATCGAATAATTGGAATAATTGGTGAACACCACGAACCTGGTCACATTATTCATCGAAGCAACTACATCTACCAGCCCCATTGCCATCTTTATCACAACGTTCCCAGGTCTTTTCACCTATCTCCCTATGCTTTATTAATATATCATAAATTTTGTGAGAAAAAGAAGCAAATTAGGAAAGCTTAACGTTTTGTTCTCTCCTAGTCTCAGCAAATTCTAGGCATTCGGTTCATGCATATTGAATGAATAAACAAATGAACAAAACACTGCCACTGCCACATGTTTATTACAAGATTTCTAGCCCCTACTTTCCATAATCACCTGAATAAAGTATAAATTATAAAACTTATTTTTATCTATTCCTTCACTTGTTTTTTATGATACTCCAATGAGATCATTATAATATGTTATTTACTCCATTTTAAGGATCACAAAGTTGAGGTTTTAGGGATTCGTTATTGGGCACACAGCAGAGTTGCTTTGTTCTAATTCCAGGTCCCAGTCTATATCTAGGGACAAAAGGGTTCATTATTTTGTGCAGGCCTGAGTCACTCAAGCCCTGCATTCCAAAGAAAAGCCAGTCTTGAGGACTGCCCTGGACCAGTTCCTCGGAGATGGCCTGAGCCCTTAGAATAGCTTACCTAAGTGTGTTTGTATGTCTGAGGCCATGGACTATGTTGTTTTTATAGTAAATATCTGTTTTGTTCTGGCAGGCGATGGGGACAGGGGAGGGACTGGAGTCTGAGCTGTGGTCAGTCACACTTGACTGAACATCTACATGACTGAACCCCAATAAAAACCCTGGACATGGAGACTTAGGTGAGCTTCCATGGTTGGCAACACTTGGCAGTCACACATCATTGTTGGGAGAATTAAGTGTGTCCCTGTGAGACAACCCTGGGAGGGAACTCCTGAAAACTTGTACCTGATTAATCCTGGGTCTCTCCTCATGCACCTTTTTCCTTTGCTGATTTCAGTCTGTATCTTGTCACTGTAATAAACCACAACCATGCATATAACAACCTTTCTGAATCTGTCTAGTGACTCATGGGGCCTAAGGGTGGGTTTGTCTCCCCACCCCATGCACAATATCTAATACACGGTGCTAAGTACCCTGCCAGGTCCTAAACTATGTTCATTGTAAACTTATGCTTTCAGTTGGAAAATAAATGCTTTTCATAATTAACATTTGTGTAATAAAACATTCCAATGCCAATTTCTATACATACATAGTTTTAGATTTGGAGTTTACCTACAAAATAGCACAAATAAGAAAGTTTTCAATCATTCTTGTGTTTCTTGGCAAGCATAAAGTAAACTTCCAGTTCTAGCCAATTAGCTTAAGGCAAAATGCAGTAAATAAGTTTATGCTGCTAAAAGTAAGTCTAATTATTGCCTCATTTTTTTTAGAAAATCATAGGAAATATGACTATTATATTTATTTAGAGAAGTGGTTTTGACATGTGGCACGATATAAATACCACTGATTTGGGAGTCTATAAATCTTGTTTTAGCCACGGATTAGACCTTGGTTAAGCCTGACCCTCAGTTTACTCATCTATAACCTGCAATTATACTCTTCTTGTAATACCTCATTAAATCACAGTGAAGAGAAAATGAGATAAAACATATAGAAAAAAATCTAAAAACATGAAAGCAGTATGTGACTATAAAACCTTGTTATATATTCTCAACTTAGGAGCAACAAAGCAGTATTTTCAGTGTAACTCATTTATTGCTCTTAAGTGGACTCTTATAGTAGTTACTGAATCCTAAGCATGAAACTCAGACTTAAAAACTTAAGAATTTTAGGGGCACCTGGGTGGCTCAGTCATTAAGTGTCTGCCTTCGGCTCAGGTCATGATCCCAGGGTCCTGGGATCAAGCCCCACATAGGGCTCCCTGCTCGGCAGGAAGCCTGCTTCTCCCTCTCCCACTCCCCCTGCTTGTGTTCCCTCTCTTGCTGTGTCTCTCTCTGTCAAATAAATAAATAAAATCTTTAAAAAAAAAAAGATGGTTTTTAAAAAAAAACTTAATTTTAGTCATAGAAGTAACATATACTTCTGTTGTTAAACTATAGACCCAGTGGCAAGGCTGGGTAAGGAAAGGATGTTTTATATATTAATTTATAGCTCTAAAAGAGACAAAGATTGGACCATAAAGAGAAAATGTTTCAATAAACCAGCAGTCGACATCCACCAATATAAATATTGCATGATAAGTAGGAGATAAAAACACTTGAAAGTTATAACAGTACTCAGATAATCCCACGTATGATGTAATAATAACATAATATCTAATCAGGATAGGTTAGGTTATAATGTGGTAACATTAACCTGGATATCTCATGGATTAATGAAACCAAAGTTTATTTCTTGCTCATGCTGTCCCATCAGAGACAGAAGAGGCTTCTGCTCTGTACTGTAACCCGATTTGGGTTCATGGAGGCTCTATCCTCTAGTGATGTGAGTATCCCAACATGGAGGCTTCTAAGGTTCTCATTGCACAGGAAGAGGGAGCATGGCAAACTTACCCCCGTCTTAAATGCCCCAGCAACTTCTTATAGATCGTTTTCTAAAGTAACTACTGCAAGGGACCATGAAGTTGCGCAGAAAACCAAATATAGTCAGCACTGTTCCTGTCACCCATGGCATATCACATGGTAATGACTCATTGCAACTATGATAATACTGGTATGAGAAGATACACAAAGAAGGCATAACCTGAGTCTTCTCTAGAATCTAGTACAACATGGGCACCTGGGTGGCTCTGGGTCAGTTGAACGTCTGCCTTCAGCTCAGGTCATGATCCCAGGATCCTGGGATCAAGTCCCGCATCAGGCTCCCTGCTGAGCAGGGAGTCTGAGTTTCCCTCTCCCACCTCTCCCGCTCATGCTCTCCCTCTCTCTCAAAAATAAATAAAATCTTTTTTAAAACAACCTTATAGAATCTAGTATGGCAAATTCCTGGGTTCCTTGGTAGATTGTACATTGTACAATTTTATGTAACAGACATGTGTTGGCCTATACTATACATTACGGGTTGGGTACCTCCCCACTATCCATTTACTCCAACTACCTTCTCCCTTGATAAAAGTATACATTAATTTCCCAAGCAGCACATGTAACACAGAGGAAGGTAATCTCATTCTGTCTATAAGGATGAGTCTTCAGTGGTTTAATAGTTTTCCCTCGGCCAGCAGCTCTGATTCAGATGTAGACATGTGAAAAAAAAAATGGTCCAATTAAGGAGAATCTCAGTAGTCTTGCTTGAAATAGTTGGGCAAAAGTTTCCTTTCATAGTAGGCAGATGTAAAGCATGGAACATGCTGTGATAAGCCTGAGGATGATGGTAACATAAAGAAATCACAACCAATAGAATAAAAAAGAAATGGAGCCTGAGTCACTGGATTTAGTCAATCCTGAAGCCCTGTCCTTCCTCTGAACTTGCAGACACAGGAGCTTGCATAAGTCTTCATAAGGCCATTGAGTCAAGTATTCTCTGGACAACCAAAGATATTTCTGAATTTTAAATTCAGAAAATACCTGCACGTCTACAATATTTACAGTAAGTTCAAATATATGCAGTGAGGTGACCAATTAAACTTCATTCAAAGGCCTGGATAAAACTAAGTTTACATGAGAACACATGTGTTTGTGATCTTAATTGAATTAAAATTCGTAACTCTACACGAACATTGTAATGAGGCCCGTTGTATTTGTCAGAGTTGTCCAGGAAAAAAAAAAAAAAACAGAACCAATAGCATACAGAGGGAGAGAGAAGGAGATTTATTTATAGGAATTGGCTTATACAATTATGGAGACCAAAAAGTCCCATTATTTGCTGTCTGATGCTGGAAAAGCAGTAAGAGCCTTTGTATAATTCAGTTTGAGTCTCAAGCCTGAGAACCAAGGGAACCAATGGCATGTCTGAGTCCAAAGACCCCAAAATCAGAGAGGGGCCAGTGGTTTAAATCTAGGTCCTAGTCTGAAAACTGGAGAACTAAAAGTGCTGATGTGCAAGGTTCCAGAGAAGTTGGATGTCCGACCTCCAGCAAAAGGAGTGAATTTGACCTTCCTCTGCCTTTCGGATCTATTCAGGCATTCAAACAATTGGATGACCCCCACCCACCTTGGTGAGGTAGATCTTTACTCTGTCTGCCAATTCAAATGCTAATCTCTGGAAACACACTTGGGGACACACCAGGAAATACGGTTTTGCCAGCCCTCTAGGCCTCCCTTAGTCCAGTCAAGTTGACACATAAAATTAACTATCACACTCATTAAATAACCTCTCAGACAAGCTCAGCCCTGATCCTTTCCTTTTCACTCTTTACCTTTTGTTACTGACTTCAGAAAATTTCCTTATCTTTTCTTTCATTTTACTCAAATATCATCCCTTACCCACTCCATCGCAGCAGTCTCTGACTTACGCAGCAATATTTAAGAGGTACACATATTAATTTTACAAGTGGCACCTATCAACTGCCCTTATTTTATATGCAAGGAGTTACTTTACCATTAACTGAAATTTATCATTAGCAAGCAAAAATGTTGGTAAGAAGGAGTTAAAATTGGCTGAACATTCTCTTTATTTTTTAAGTAGGCTCCACACCCAGCATTGTAGCCCAATACAGGGCTTGAACTCAAACCCTGAGATCAAGACCAGAGTTGGTATCAAGAGTCAGAAGCTTAACCAACTGAGCCACCCAGGTGCCCCTGAACATTATCTTTAAAATGTGGCTACTATATCATGGTATAAATTGTTGGGGAAATAGAATTAAAACAAAATCCTCTTTCAACCCAGAAATCCTCTCCACAAAGGTAGTAGAGAAACATCTTTGTTGTTGTTGTTGTTGTTGTTACTGAATAAACATTAAACCAGAATGCGAAACACATCATAGGCAACTCTCTAAGTGACCGCAAGAACAGAAAGGACTCACATGCCTTTATGGAGCTAAGCAGACACAACCCACCATATACATATTTGCAAGAAAAATAATACCTAGTCCTCAACTAAGAAGATGTGACCACACCATCTGTCACACATAGTTCATCCTAACTTTACCTGGTAATGGGGTGACCATCTATGTTAGCTAATTGGCTTTATCGAGAAGAAAAACATCTATCTTTATGACAGAAAGTAGTTCTGCAACTTGGAGCAAGGTGCCCACCTACGTTAGGCTACCATCATCCCATGGAAACTGAGAGAGAGGGGTCCTATCTCCCTTGATGTTCACATTTCAAGGAGATGACTCCCAGGTCCTTGAAAAACACATTCTCTTTCATACCGCTGACCAAGTGCCAATCTAGTCTTCAAAAGAATTTCTATGCTTTTCAAAGAGAGGAGAAGTACTTCCAATTACAACTTTTCTGGAAAAAGAAAGGGAGGAAAATCTCTTATTTTCAACAGAGAGAATCAAGCCTCTTATTTTTAACTATATTTAACTTTATGTGATGTACATATTTTATTTTAGTGTCCAAGAAAATAAAGTAGATGAAATTTCATTCAACACATATTTCTAGGAATGTCTACTATGGGCAGGCATGTGCTGGGCAAATCCAAAGCCCTTTATTCTTATTCTAAAATTTAAAAAGCTCTGAAAATTATAAAGTTGTCATAAGTCTGGTGCAGAGATTCTTTCTGTAGCAAAACAACCTAAAATGACATGAGACTAAGTGTAGTCTTTTATTTATTCCACTTGATGTGAATAATTTTAACATATTTTACTGAGAATTATTAATGTGCTTGAATACCAGACAATATCCCAGACTCTGCTCAGTTAGCTTCAGTGACTGTTTTAATTTTTGAAGGAAAAAAAGCATTAAAACATGGCACAGTGAAAGGGAGGAGATTAGATTCAATACACATAAATTGCATTTCTAAAGAACTTAATGCCACATTATAGTCAGTTAATGTAGACATAAGAAGTTAAATAACAAAAGTTTGACTGAATTTTAAAGATCTAATTGGTTTTATTAATTGATTCATGAATCAGGCAGCATCCTTTTTAGAAAGTAGAGGGCAGCTTCCAGGACTACAGAAAAAGAAAGGTTTCTGAAAGTAGAGAGGGTGTAAAAAAAAGGAAATTATTAGCAAAGATTCCATTGTTGTAGGCAAGGTCACCCTCCTAAGGGAAACAGAAGGGAACTATCAGTACGTTTCCTAGTGCTGACCAGGAAATTCCCATGTTGGCTAGTTAAAGGTTACATTTCTGGGGGGTTGAAACTGCAGTGAAGTTAGGTATTAAGTCTTGGTTTACTGACTTGCGGCCTTAACCTAAGTGATGCCATTTTGAGCCTGTGGTTTTCTTTTTAGCAAAGTAGGAAGAAAAATAGACAGACTGAAGGAAAGGGAAAATGCAAACATGATATATACATACATGGGCGAGGCTCATATTTGTTTTATTTTTTGTTAAATATCCAGAATTTGGCACAGAGCCTAAAACAGAGTAGATACGCAATAAACATTTGTGTCATGAAAGGTACAGGAGGAAAGACAACTGGACAAGAACAGAAAATAGAAAAAGACATTCATAGAAAAACCACAAAGGGAAAAGGAACGAGCAGCACATTCCTTAAACTGGCGGGGCAGGGTTGGAGAGGGGTGCCACACTCTGAGCCACAGGACAGCTACGAAGAGACAGGAAGGAAGGAGACAGGAGTATCTGAACTATTAGCCTGGTGACAGCTCTATAGAGCAGAGAGAGACTTCAAGGTCTATAATCTTTGATCTTTTGAAATGCTAATTCGCTGATTAAAGACTTTCTGACACTTATTATTTATACTTAAATTTTCAAGCCACAGCAGCTCACCAGGCAGGAAATTACTCTTTTGGTTGCACTGACAGTGACTTAAGAGCAGAGGTGATGGGGTGAAGTAAGTACTGGCAGGGTCTGAGGCTGTCCACCTTTTCTTTAGAATGAGTAAAAGATAGCCCAGCATCTGAGATGTTTGCCTTTGAAAAGAGATGTGACACAGCATGGCAAGAGCATTGTTCTTTCCCCTGTGATTCTTGTGTTTGGTAATGTCGTCTACAGGCATTCATTCTCTAAGGAGACCTCTGAATAGTCATTGTTCCGAAGATCCTTAAACCTTCAAATTGTCCCACGGATGATGTCCCGGATTTTGATTTCTTCCATTGTAAAATGTGGTTGTTCTTGTTAGACCCCAGATTTAATCCAGGCACTAGGGAAGAGCAAGAACCCAGGTACGAGGATAATGGAGACAAGAGAAACCATCTATGAGGAAATGAAGTTATCATCAGTTAGGGGATGTTAGCACGAAGACTCACAAGATAATGAAAAAATTTGAACATAAGGTGAAAAATAACTTAACTTTAGCTTTCTGCTCATCTTAGCCAATAATTCTTAATTTTAGTGGCTTACTAGAATCACCTGAGGAAACTTACACATTTTTTTTAAGGTTTTATTTATTTATTTGAGAGAGAGAGAGAGAGAGAGAGAGAGAATGCACGAGTGGGGGTGGGGGAAGGGGCAGCCAGAAAAGCAGACTCCCCGCTGAGCATGGAGCCTGACGCTGACACCGGGCTCGATCCCAGGACCCTGAGAGATCATGACCTGAGCCGAAGGCAGATGCTTAACCCACTGAGCCACCCAGGCACCCCAAAGCTTTTGAACATACTGGTTTCTTGGTTTTGCTTCAATATATTTTGAGCCAATTGCTTCAGACTGGGTCTTGGACATCCATATTAAATGCATACACACACACACCCCTCCAGGTGATCTTAATGAAAATCCAGAATTGAGTACCTCTGCCCTAGGTGATCAGCTAGTCTCCTGTCATACTGAATACTGTCTAAATGACCACAGTTCTCTTCTGACTTACACACTTAACTACATGTGTTGTTTTACTTCAAACTTAACTCTTGATTTTATTTTTTAATTTTTATTTATTTGACAGAGAGAGACATAGCTAGAGCAGGAACACAAGCAAGGGCAGTGGGAGAGGGAGAAGCAGGCTTCCCGCAGAACAGGGAGCCCGATGTGGGGCTCGATTCCAGGACCCTGGGACCATGACCCGAGCTAAAGGTAGACGCTTAATGACTGAGCCACCCAGCGCCCCTAACTCTTGATTTTTATACCTCCCCAAAATTCAACTTCATTCTTCTTGGGTCTGCCGTCTCCTCCAAGGTACCTTCATCACTGCAAACAAACATCATCGCCACTGACTCATGCGAAAAACCTCCTGACATCTTGCCGTACCTCACACTACCCCCACATTCCATCATCAAGTCCTGCTGATTTTACTTTTGGGAAATTTTTCTCCTTCCCCAGGTCCCTTTTGTCTTCACAGTGCTTCAGTGCCCCCTTGTATGCACCTGGGTTGCTAGGATGGTCTTTGGACCAGCTTCTTTTCTTCTGCTCTTCTTTTCCTACAATTCATCCTCCACATACATTTGGTTAGAACTCACTCTTGCTCAAGAGCTTTCAAGATCTCTCTTAGACTTGATGGTTACCAGGGTCAGAACGGAGGAAATGGGGAAGTATTGGTCAAAGGGTACAAACTTGCAGTTATAACATTAAGTTCTGAGGATCCTTGTGCAGCATGGTGGTTATAGCCAATAATACTGTATTATATACTTAAAGGTTGCTACGAGAGTAGACCTGAAATGTTCCCACCACGAAAACAGAATGGTAATTATGTGATAGGATGGAGGTGTTCACTAATGCTCTGGGGGTAATCGTTTTGCAATATATAAATGTATCATGTCAATATGTTACACACTTTAAACCTACACAATGTTCTGTGTCAATTATATCTCAATAAAGCTGGAAAAAAAAGATATCTCTTTTGCTCTAAGAATAAAACCCAAATTGTTTAATTTGGCCCAGTCCACTTTTACAGGCTCATTTCTCAACCTCCTCCGCTAACTCCCCCTGCTTCTGTGTCTTCACTGACCGTTTTTCTTTTTCTGTTTCTAGGCCACATCGAATCTGGTCTCCTGTGTGGCCTTCACGCGGGATCATTGTTCATTCTGCCTAGAACCATCCATCCTCCCATCTTTTCTTCCCCAACCCCACGTACCTGTTCCCTGCACCACCTCCCTGTCATGCTGACCTGACTAAATTCCGTGCACCCTTTGTTTCCCAAGCTAAATGTTACCTTCATACTAAATTAGGTCCATCTAATAAATGTTCTAACAACTTGTATTCTTCTGTCAAACCATTTCCAATCATTGCAACTAAGTATTCATTTTTGTATTTACATATTTTTCTTTCCCAGTAAAACTTGAGTTCCACGAAGTCACAGACTAGGTCTGTCTCCTTAGTGCTGAGGGCCCACCATGGATCACAGTATGGGTCTCCTAGTCGTCGAACACTAGATGTTTGTTAAACAAATGATTAAAAGTGGAGCTTCCTCTTTACATGGTATCAGCATCCATGGGATTCTCTTGACCGGAAGATTGATAAATCCTCATGATTCCCAGTTTGGCTCTAACAGGGAAGAGCTGAGGATGAGGACATCAAGATTGTAAGAAACTTTAGACATGATCCAACTGGGTAGGTGTAGCACTGAGGTTTCCTAGTAATCTGTGTGCTTTTACCTAGTCTGTTTTTGATAGATTATCTTCCTTTATAAAAGCATGTGCTTGTTTGCCCAGAAGGTCTTGGTGGATTACTGTTGAGTGTTATTCTAAAGCAGAGATCTGTCACGCAAGATGTGATGTAGCTCATAGAACATGAGCTGGAGGGGAGGTAGGACAGTTAAGAATACCACTGGAGTCACCCGCTGACACCAGGGAGCAGGAGATTTCCAATCACTAACATCCTTCAGTGATTCCATCTCCTGGTCCAGCAACACCAACCCGTCTCTTCTTGAGGAGCTATACAATCTAGAATCATCCTTACCTTCTACCCCATGGACATTTCTAAAGTTCCCCCAGTATTATATTAGCTATTTAACTAGAGTTTCTATTCAGTAAGGATAGTTGAGTCATTTCTGTTTCACAGGCTACTCACAGAAATATAAAATGCTTCTGCCACTTTTATTCTGGCCCAAAGATATTAAAACAATCAAAGAGGAATCTAGTCTTTTTTTTGGCAATCACCTAATAATCTAATTACCCATGAAAAAACAATGTAGTTTTTTTATGGCAAACAGTAAGTGTAAAAAAAAAAGGGGGGTAAGCATGTAGTACCTAGAATTATGTAGGAAGATAGCAGAGGCATAATTTCTAACCAATCCAGCTTAAGCCACTTGGCAATGGCACAGTTAACTAGGCTCTAGAACTCACCAAGGAAACTTCTGGGACTTCTAAAATCATAACCCAGCAGAAGAATGCATAGCCTTCATCCTTCCAGGCATCTGATATCATGAGCTCAGTCATCTGCATGAGGAGCTGCACATTTCAATATATTGAGCACCTCCAGACAGCAAATAATGCACAGGTAGCAATCTTGGGGCAGTCAACCAATAGTCATCCACAGCTTGGAAACCTATTTTCTAATCTCAGGGGAACTGTGGAGAATGAGACACATCGTGAAACACCTGTAGACACCAAGTCCAACAGCCGTCCAGGCCTCCGTGAGCAATCTGGGTCTCTCTGCTCAACTTTCTTGGTTATCCCTACTGATACGCAGGTAAAAGTACAAAGGTGTGCAGGTATAAAGAAAAAGAAAACATTATATATTTTGAAATTTATTTAGCATAGGCCAAAGATTTATTTCCCCCTTTTTTTAACCATTCTTTTGTTAACTATTATCAGTGTACATAATAATGACCCATTATTATAACATAAATCTCTTTATCCATTATTCAAAGAATCTTGTTGCTATTATTAACTAATACGTAGTCAGTGCTTACTCTGTGCCTGACAATGTGCTAGGCATATTATATGCCTTTTCTCATCTAATTGTGACTACAAGTTTGTAACAGGCTAAGTAATTTGCATAACTTTGTATATGAGATATTGTACTATGAAATAACTTTCATCTCATTCAACTGTGACCCTGTGAGAAGTTAATAAACTTTTGTAATAGTGACTATAATAAAGGGAGGCTTGGGGGAGCATTTGTGGGAAAGCAAAGTCAAGTCAAAGAAAATAAAGTCAGATTTCCATGACTTGTTTTCTGTAAAAATTTGGATAACTTAGCGTTCCTAAGCTGGTTCATCAGCTATAAAGTCAGATTAATAATAGCTGCTTTGATATTAAAAGAGAACATCATTATTCGGCCTTAGGAAATTAAGTATAATTACTGAAATGAAAATTCTATTTGCCTAGTCACATTTATAGAAACCTTATTTGATTACTATAGGTTTTAATTTAGCAAATGTTTAAATTAGCTCTGGGTGACAACATTTCCAATATTGAAGAATTTTGGAAAATGGTACGGTACTGCGTATTTCATAGTATTTGTTATATTCATCTGTTTCTAAAAGCAATTTCTGACCAATTTTAGGATGCTTGAAAAGTTGACATTTCATAATAATTCTATCCAATACCTTAAAAGATTTTTTTAGGTAAACTTGGTTCCAGAGAGCCAACAGAGCTGCTGGTGCTTCATCCTCAGAGTTCCGTGTGGATTCCCTAATAGTATTAGTTGGTGTCTTATTCACCTCAGGGTGCTATGACAAACTCCCACAGACTGGGTGGCTAACGTAACGGACATTTCTCACAGATCTGAGGAAGTCCACAGTTCGGGTGCTAGCATGTTTGGGTTCTACTGAGAGCTCTCTTCTCGGCTTGCAAATGGCCACCTTGTCACTGTGTCTTCACAGGGCAGAGAGAGAGAGACTGCCAGCTCTCTGATGTCTCGGTTTCTAAGAACACTAATCCAATTATAGGGGCCCCACCCTCATGATCTCATCTAAACCTAATTACCTCCCAAAGACCCCACTTCTTGGGAGTTAGGACTTCAACAGTATGAATTTTGAGGGACACAAGCATTCAGTCTATAATATTTGGCTAGGGCTGCCATGACAAAGTGCCACAAACTGGGCAGCTTCAACAGTAGAAATTTATTGTCTTCCAGGTGTAGAGGCTGAGAGTCTGAAATCAATGTCATAGGGCTGGTTCCTGCTCAGCGCTGTGCAGGATAACCTATTCCATGCCTCTCTCTCAGCTGCTGGTAGTTTGTGGGCAACCTCTGGCATTCTTTGGCTTCTGCTAGATCTTGTTCTCCCTGTGTCTGTGTCCAAATTTCCCCCATGCCGTAAGGACACCAGTCATTGGACTAGGAGCCTACCCTGCTCCAGAATGACCTCATCTTAACTAATTACATCTGCAGTGATCCTATTTCTGGAGAAGGTCACATTCTAAGGTATTAGGGATTAGGACACCAGCATTTGAATAGGGAGCACAGTTCAATCCCTAACACCTAGTTACCTTTAGTATCTATAACACTTAGATAAGGTAATGAAACATCATTTAGTTCCCAGGTGATCATAGGCTATATTATTTTTTCACATTACCATAAAATATTATTTAATATATGATGTGGTCTATGTTTTCTCCCTTGATATCTTCTCTTTTGTGAGAAGTATAGGCAATTGAAAGAAAATTCTGAGCTTTGTGAATGAAAGGCAACACTCATCTACAAAAAGAAATTGAATCCTAAATGTCATCTGAGAACACTTTGCCAAATCAAATTAGTAATTTGCTGAGTTTCCTGGTATGGTACCTACAGTGTTTAAAAGTGATTTCTAAATTAGCTATTAAAAAGCATTTAATTTTGCATAAAGCAGCTTTCACTACAGAGCCTTCATTAAAAGTCACTATTCAATTATTTATGTACCACTCAGGGTATTCAAATGATTTAGAAGGAACTAGCAAGTCACATTTTACAGATTTGGGCCCACTGACACACAACAACCCATGGCAAATTCAGAATACTATCATGACTTGCCTTCTTTGTGTTTGTCTTTATTAGCCTTTAGACAAAGCTGTCAGCTAATGCATTCTCTAATGAGATCAAAGCCAAGAAGATGCTGGATGTATTCTGAATACTCAAAAGTCTAGAGCAGTTTGGATCTCAAAAGTTTTACCAGCTTGCAGAAGAACAATAACGTTGATAATACAAACAAAATTTTTTTTGAGTAGGCTCCACGCCCAACATGGGGCTCGAACTCAAGACCCTGAGACCAAGAGTTGCATCTTCTACCAACTGAGCTGGCTAGGCGCTCCAATATAAACACACATTGAAGAGCAAAGTAATAATCACACTGACGGAAAGAAGAAGGTTCTGTTAGCTAATGCAACAAGGCATCTGCAGCTCTTTGGTGACCAGGGAGGCTCTGGGGCCACTGGAGGCCCCAGTCTGGTGGCTTCCAGCCCTGGTCAGTTGCCTTAGGGTCTCCTTAAGGGAGGAGAGTTTAAGTGCATGCCATGGTCTCCCAAAACAATAAACAAAATGAATGACATCGGTACTCACCGTTCCTCTCTGATACCTTGATGATGTCCAAGAGGTGTTCTGCCACCTGGACGTCTACCGCAGGGGAGAGCTACCGAGGGTGATCATGGACGCCCATCATGGACAAGCAGCTCAGGCAGGAGCCGTAGGTATTATATTCCAGGTAGAAGCAAGTCAAGTAGTTCCAGGTGTGGCTGTTTGGGACCGAGAAGCACGGAGATGCAGCGGGGGCTCTCACCAGCTACAGCTTCAAATGGTAAGCCTGAATATATCTTTTTGTACACACAGTATCCCGAAAGCCTTAGTTCAGTTTTAAGTTTTACTACCTTCAGTAGTACAGATATTACAAACTTACAAAGTGAGTATCATTTGGAAGCCTAATTTCTCTACACTTAGCTTTGAAATATTTGGAAAATTAATGGTTAATTTTTTTTAGTGGCAGACACTGACTAAAACAAAAGATTAAATTAAAAATATATTGTTGGGGGGCACCTGGTGGCTCAGTGGGTTAAGCATCTACCTTCTGCTCAGGTCGTGATCCCGGGGTCCTGGGATTGAGCCCCGCATCGGGCTCCCTGCTCAGTGGGGAGTCTGTTTCTCCCTCTCCCTCTGCCCCTCCCCTGCTTGTGCTCTCTCTCGCTCTCTCTCTCAAATAAATAAATAAAATCTTAATATATATATGTCATTTGGCCCAGACACATATGTAAAGATGCTCAACATCATTAATCATTAGGAAGATGCAAATCAAAACCATAACGGTATGAGCCCTCACACCTGTTAGGATGGCTACTATAAAAACAACCACAACAAAGAAAACAAAAAATAGCATGTGTTGACAAGGATGCAGAGAAATTAGAACCCTTGTGCGCTGCTGGTGGAAATGCAAAATGATGCCGCCGCTATGCACAGCAGAATGGCAGTTCCTCAAAAAAATTGAAGATGGAATCACACTTCTGGATATGGATCCGAAAGAATTGAAAGCTGGGTCTGGAGGAGATACTTGCACAGCCACGCTCGTGGCAACATTATTCACGATGGCCAGGCGCAGCAACCCAAATGTCCGTCAATGAACGAAGGGATAAACAAAATGTGGAACACGTATACAGTGGGGTACTGTTCCGCCTTAAAAAGGAAGGAAGTTTTGACTCATGCTACAATGTGGATGAACTTCTATGACATGATGTTCAGTGAAATAAGCCAGTCACAAAAAGACAAACACCATATGATCCCACTACTCTGACGGATCTACAGTGGTCAAATTCATAGAAATAGAAAATAGAAGGGTGATTGCCAGGGGCTGGGGCAAGGGAGAAATGGGGAGTTGTTGTCTATTGGATACAGCATCTCAATTTTGCAAGATGTAAGAGTTCTGATGATCGGCTGCACAACAACGTAAATATATTTTAATACTACTTAACTGTACATTACCAAACAGTGAAGAAGGTACATTTTATGTTGCGAGCTTTTTACCACAACAAAAAATGTATCATTCAAACTTTCTTAGTGCTGCATGAAAGTATAATAAATGTGAATGATCCATTTTCAAATGATTGGTTTTTGTTTTTTTTAAGATTTTGAAGCATTCATACTTCTCAGATTATCAAAACTTAAAATGTCACTGACTTTTGAGCTAACCTATGTTTTGGAGCTTCCCTGAATTTGTTTTTTTTGGCTGAGGGTGTTCCCTAGTAGGTTTAGGTGAGCTGAAATGCCACTGCTCTAAAATCCATGTGGTAAATAAAAGCTTCAACGTGATTTTGAAGTACTTGACATTTTAGAAGTTTGTGTGGATTTGAAATGCACTTGCATTATTCCAGAAATTTCAAAATTACATTTGGCAATACTTCCCAGTAGAGTCTAAAATAAAATTTTAAGTGTATATTTTAGGATAGTTGTAAGAATAACTTAATTTTTTCTCACTTTGAATTATGAAAAATTTCAAATATCTAAAAAAGGAAGGGAGATGCTGGGACAACTGGATATCCATATTTAAGATTCACTTGCACACTATTGAAGTTGTTGATAGGTCAGAAGACTCACAAAAATACTGTGCTACTGAGGAATAAAGAATTTTATGTTATGTTTTGAAGACAACTCTTTTTAAAATCAACAAAGTATTTACTTGCAAAACCAAATTTTACCAATAAGAAGGCTATGGGACACTCTCCTCATTTAAATGACTAAACTTTAATTTTTCTATTGGCTGAGTTGCTTCTAACAGGATCAGTTAAGTTACAGTAATCATGAGGGCTGGTGAGTCATTTCAACCTCCTGAAACAAACATTGTTTACAACTTCAAGTGAACAAACACAATTCCCCAAAACACATATTTTCACAAACACTGCTTTCCATAAAACAAAATAGTTCTAAGGTCAACAGTGCTTAGAGCATATTTAATAAAACAATATTAAATATAAATACAAAAAAAATAAACTGAAATATTAGGGGAAGTTCCCTTCTTTTAGTAAACAAACTAAGATACTTTAGGATGATAAGGAACAGATTGAATGTTGATTTAACTTACTTTTTATGGCAAATAAGGGCTAAATATTCTTAATCTTTCTTCCTTATTTCTATAAACATATAGTAATGACTGACCTGGTGTTTGAGTTTCTTGGAGTTAATTTGTTTCAGTACTGTTTCGTTATTCGTCTCAGGTTTCACTTTCAGAATCATTATCTACAGTAGCTTTTTTTCCTTTAACTTAATCAAGGCTGAATTAAAGTACCCTGGGCTAATCATTTTCCTCTTATAACGGTTCATTGTGAGTGAGCATTATAACCAAGCTTCTTTATATCCTATTGGCATTTTGACCATTGCTGTATGTTGAATAATGCTGCTCATCCCGTGCCCCCACCCCCCCCCCCCCAAAGATACCCATGTCCTAATCTCCAGAACCTGTGAATATGTTTCTTTATGGGGCAAAGAAGCTTTGCAGATGTGATTAAAGTAAGGATTTTGAGATGGGAGAGCGTCCTGGATTATCCTGGTGTAAGGGAGTCACCGGAGTCCTGCAAGAGGGAGAGCAGGATGCACACAACAGAGACTTTGTTGCTGGCTTTGAAGAGGGAGGAAGGGACCACAAGCCAGGGAAGACAGGCAGCTTCTAGAAGCTGATAAAAGCAAGGATCTGGACTCTTCTCTAGAGCCCACACGAAGAGCACAATTCTACTCCCTCCTCTGTGGTGATTTGTTACAGCACCAGGAGGAAATTAACACAAGAATGGTCTGCAGACAGCTTTCACTCTTCTCCTTTGTGGGATCCCAACATGTTGCCTGTGGTGTTGCTTTTAGGTGTGTTTGTGAGGCCAGTACTGCTTACATAAGTGCCTCGTGTCAGTAGCCTAAAATGTGGTTGGAACGTGAGGGCAATGGTACTGCGTAAGCTGCCTTCTAATAAATAGCTGGGTTTCTCCCACGTGTGATGACCTCAGATACACATTAGAAAGCTGTTCACTATAATAAAAACACTAACAAAATAATTTGAAATAAGACAGACATTCTAGAGGACAATTCAAGGAAATGGTAATACCTAAATCCAATTAGTGACACTAATCAGTAAGTTTCAACTACTCTTCATCACCGCTTGATGTCATTTGAGTTTCCCATAAATTTGAGTAGAATATGCTCATCTTGAACCTTTATTGTTTCGAGATAAGTCTGGAACAATCAGACCAAATTGATATGAAAAATGTTTCCCGACTGCAATACTTTTATTCTCCTTAATTAAATATCGATCTTTGAGGTTTCTCTCTGATTATCCTGTTTCCTATTTGGCTCAGAGCCCAGATTGTCTATGGCTTACTTCTACTGAAATCCTGCTGAAAGATGGCCTGTAAGAGAAGAGATTTTTAATAAGGCAAGGCATGAAGTTATATTTAGTTCACTCTGGGTTTTACTATTCTAGACGCTAGCACCACCTCCAAACCTCCACATCATCAAGTTTCAAAAATCAGATCTTTAGCACTATGTGTTTTAATTTAAAAATTTTTTTTCAGTGTGAATAAGGCAAAGAGAAAAATAATCCAATTTATTCCAGACACTAGTACATACAGCCTTGGTATAGTGGTGAGCAGAGCGGCCTTCCAAAATGGACACAAATAGGCTGTATTCCTTAGTTCACTATTTTTTGAACAATTCAAGTTTACCACCTGAGTTTTTTAAAGTCAAAAATGTACCATGAGTTACCTAACCTACTCCATATTTCTTAGAAAATGGGCTATGATTTTTTTTTTTTTTTTGAAACAGTGCCTGTCGTGTTCTGAGGCCAACTCCTAACTGAGATGGATGGAAAGTTAGTGGGTCACTAGAGCAGGTGCTTCATTCCATCAGCCCCGATTCTTCCTTTGCCCATCCCTTCAGTTCTCTCTACCCTGAGATCCCTTTGCTCTTCATTTTTCCCTTGTGAGACTATGTCAGAAGGAAGTAAGACTAGCACCCAAGACAAAAATGTGTTGCGAGTGGGGGTGTTGACAATGCACACACATTTCATACGGGAGTTAGCCGGCCCAGCTGTAACTCTGCCAGGAGTTAACTTGCTACCGCTATTTGGCTGTTTTTGAATCCGCATATTCTTGCATGAGTTCTATGTACTTTTCCTGAATGTACACATTTCTAACATATTTTGCAGTCCAACCTTAGAGGCATCTACTTTGTTCATTTAGTTATTTGCAAATCTTTCACTACTAGAATCGTTCTTTATTTTCAGCATGATTTCAAGAACCGGAATATTTTCCCCACATCTAAAACAATGCGCACATCGTAAAAACCTCTGGGGAATTAATTTGTTTACTTGAAACTTTGTTGGTCATTGTCTATGGAAAATATTTTTTCTTTTAAACACAAGGGCAAGAAACAAACAAACCTTTGGCCTCTATCTAAAGCAACTTCAGGAATTAACATTTGACTTAACTATTTTTAACTACAGGATGATGGAGGAACTGGTCAGTGGCTTTTATGAATTTTATTGAGCATTTTAAAAAATTGTGGTTTGTGGCATTAGTGAGTCTTTAAATCTTTCTTTTTCTTAAAGATTTTATTTATTTATTTGAGAGAGAGAGAATGAGAGAGAGCATGAGAGGGAAGAGAGTCAGAGGGAGAAGCAGACTCCCCGCGGGGACCCCCCCCCCATGTGGGACTCGATCCCGGGACTCCAGGATCATGACCTGAGCCGAAGACAGTCGCTTAACCAACTGAGCCACCCAGGAGCCCTTTAAATCTTTCTATTATAACATTCTTTTGCGGTGTTCTGAGGGCATAGAGATGGGGCTCAAAGGGGTCAGAAAGAAGTTCTGGAGAATCTCCAAGTCTCAGGTCTTATGCTTGGAATTATGGAATCATACACACTTAGAAAGATAGGTAATTTTAGAGTTCATCATGTCTAACCATCTGATTTTGCAAGAGAAGTAACTCAAGTCAAGAGAAGATAACATAAAAGTGAAGAACAGACAGCACGTAGTCTCTTTTTTTTTTTAATTAAAAAAATTTTGGAGGGGGAGACCATAGTCTCTTAAATCACATATGATGCACCTGTCCCAAAAATGATGTTATGTCAGATTTTGAACATAAACAAACATAATCCTCCAAAGCTATTATAAGAATAAATGAATGATATAGATCGATCGATCAATCTATCTATCAATCATCTATCTCCTAGTGGTTTTATTCTTCTGGTAGAATTCTGACCAACACAGATTTTGGTATCCTTATATCTTGATATCACATTACAATAAAAACAATTGAGTCATTGAATAAGTTCTGTAATGTAATGAAACCCACAGTCTATTTTTAAAGTTATCATCAGTCTGTTTTTAGAGTTTATCAGTCTATTTTTAAAGTTACCAGTTTTCCTGGTAAAACTACCAGGAAATAAGGCATTATTTATAATTTTGTGTTTTTCCTATCAACTAGAACATAACAAGGTATAATAGCTTTTAAAGGTGCCTATCAGGATACAAAACAATCAGAGGCCTGATAACTGCCCTCATCTCCCATGGTGTGATACTGATGCTCATTCACTGTGTGATATTAACTCTGTTATATCAATTATGACCTCAAGGAAGTCTCTCTTCTCCATAGTAGCATAATTCCCAGTCCCTGATTCTTTTTTTTTTTTTTTTTTATAGGGCATAACCACCTTCCTGGTTAAGTTTTAATAGAGATTTCTGTCCTATGGACCTTAAAAATTATTTTTATAAAACATCTGCTTTTCTTGCTTCTGCTAAGTAAGTAATGCCCAGTGGAGATGATATTTCAAGTAAAAAAGGGTTTCTAGAACCAGAGCCTTTTCCTTGGAGATGTGAGCAATCAACTGAACATAAGTTAACTGACTGTCATGTGTAGCTCCGAGTAGGATCTAGGCATGAGATAGAATGTGAATTATTGTTTGAATTTAGTAAAGTCAGATGCCAAGTTCATAGCAGACATAGGCTCTTCCTTGTTATCTTTTAGGTGTCTTGTGACTTTTGGGGTAAGCTGAACCCCCCTTTAAGCCATTAACAATAACATGATACATTGTTTCTCATATTAGCTCTCCAGATGTGGAAGCTACAGGGTTTTTGATTTTTTTCCAGGTTTTTTAATGAGACAAATATAACAGAGTCAAAAAAAGTTTACATGTAGTAAATATATACATGAACAAGGATAGGTGTGGGTATTATATGTATAGAGCTATAAGCTGGAATGGTGGGCTGTTCAATAAGATTCCTAAAAGAATTCATTGTTAAAGTTCCTGCTTCTGATAATGGCCAAGTAGTGTCTATAAGACCAAACTCCCTATAGGTAACAACTTCAAACTCCAAACAAAGTAAGAAAAACAATTATTTGAAGATACTAGAGAAGGACCAAAAAATCAGGCAGATACGGTAGGGGCAACCAATGGGAGGAGTTGACACTTAGAGGAAGACAAGAGCACTGGGTGTCTCCTCCATCCTTTAAAAAAGTGTGTGTGTGTGTGTGTGTGTGTGTGTGTGTGTGTGTGTGTAAAAGCTTTGAGCTTGGGGGCAGTTCCAAAACATTGATTTGAATCTCCCCCCAACTCTCATCAAAAAAAATGGAGGGCAGACTACGGTGAAACAAGTTCTTTAACCAAAATGGTACATAAATGGATAGGTATACAAGAAGTTTTTTTTTAATTAAAAAACACACAAAACTGTTAAAACAAAAGGTAATAATACTTCTGGAGTGTTTACTGTTTGTAGACACAGTATATATGACAATCATTACAAGAAAGGATGGGAGAGAGGGTAAATAGACCTGTACAGTTACAAGGTACTTATATTTTATGTAAAGTATTACAATATTAACTCTAAATAGACTGAAAATTTGTGTTTGTTCATTGTAATCCCCAGGGCAACCACTAAAAAGATAATATGAAGAGGTATAGCTAGAAGGCAACAAATTAAAATGGAATTCTAAAAAAAATCAATTAATATATTGAAGTAGGTAGGAAAGAAGGACAGAGGAGTAAAAACCAGAGGGGAGAAATAGGGAAAAAATTGTAAAATTGTACACTTAAATCTAAATATATCAGTAATGGACCAAACATGCCATTTAAAAAGGCACAGATTATCAGGATGGATTTTTTTTTTTAAAGCAAGACTCAGTTTTATGCCGTGCACAAGAGTCAGCCTTTAAATACAAAGACACAGATAACTTGGATGAAAAAAGATATGCCGTACAAACAGAATCCTAAAAGGGTGGAGAGGCTATACTATCAGATAAAGTGGACTTCAAGATAAAGATCGTTACTAGAGGTAAAAAGGGACATTTCATAATGAAAATTGGCCAATTCATGAGAAAGACATAACAATCATAAATGTGTATGCATCTAATAACAGAGCTTCTAGGTATGTGAAGCAAAATTGGTCAAATTAAACAGAGCCATGGACAATTTACAATCAAGGTTGATTTTAATACCCCTTTCTCAGCAATTAATAGAATTACTGGACAAAGAAATCATTGAAGACAGAATCTCTGAACAACTCCATCAACCACCATGACCTCATATATATTTATAGAACATTCCATCCAACAACTGCAGATTAAACATGATTTCCAAGTGCACATGGTACATTCACCAAGACAGACCTTGTGCTGGGCTATAAAACAAGTCTCAATAAACGTATGAGCTCTGAAATCACAATGTGTATGTTCTCTGACCACAGTGAAATTATGGTAGAAAGCAATAACATGTTAAAAAAACAAATATCTGGAAATTTTAAAAAATGATTTATTTTTAAAGATTTTATTTTTAAGCAATCTCCATACCCAATATGGGGCTCGAACTCATAACCCTGAGATCAAGACTCACATGCTCTGAGGCAGCCAGGCGCCCCAGTATCTGGAAATTTTAAAATGCACTTGTAAATAGTCCCTGGGCCATTGCCATTGTTCATAATATTTCAGAAGCCACTGAGTATTCACATGCTATGACGTGAAACAGGTTTTGATGTGAACAAAAGACTATAGAGGCCATATGGGCAAAGTAAACAAACAGCTTCTCTAAGCTCCATGGAAAACTTTAAGGTTTGGCCAAAAGAAGATCAATGATCAGCGAGTTCATCTGTTATTTTATCCCCAGCAGTAATGTGGCATCAGAACTTCACAATTTTTTTTTTTTAAGATTTATTTATTTTAGAGAGAGGAGGGGGAGTGAATGAGCAAGCAGGGGCAGGGGCAAAGGAAGAGGGAGAGAGAGAATCCTCAAGCAGACGTCCCGGTGAGTGTGGAGCCCAACGTAGGAATCGATTCC
Source organism: Eumetopias jubatus (assembly GCF_037043125.1). NCBI lineage: Eukaryota > Metazoa > Chordata > Mammalia > Carnivora > Otariidae > Eumetopias > Eumetopias jubatus. The sequence continues at coordinate 50,865,508 of NW_028274820.1, read as the reverse complement.
AGGAGCCTGAGATGATGACCAGAGCTGAAACCAAGGGTTGGATGACCAACCGACTGAGCCACCCGGGCACCCCTTACCAATCTTTTGTTACAGGTTACTTTGCCTAAATGTAATTCTCCTATCTATGCATGTACACACGGAATTCATCTTTCACTACTCTGTTGCCCTTATGTTCCTCTCCATTATCCAGAAGTCTAGTTTGAGATATGTTTGGGAATACTTATCTTCTAGATGCCATTGCATTTGGAAAAGCTGCTGCTTATTACTACAAAACCTGTGCTTGGTGATGAGCATATTGGAAAGAAGAAAAAATGAAATATATTTTCATTTCATTGCTCAATAAGAAGATAAAAAGAAAAAAAATCAGTGTTCAGAAGAACTATTACTTTTCAGAAGTCATTCCCACACACTTGGGAATGAGTTCATATCAGCTGCCAGGTACTTCCATGGCTTGATCTCGATCCTATAGCTACTACAGGGCACTGACATCTTCTATCCTCCTATAGCACTGAAGGATGCCAGATCATCTTGCCTCCAGAGATATTTTTCAGTCTCTGATCAGCCTCCAAAAAAGTGATGTTTTTCACCTCACTAACCTCTTATTTGTGCCAATGCCTGGTCCTGCCTGTGTTCTAATTGTCCTCCTACCCTATGTCTTTAGGAATGTGTGCCAAGGTGGTCTTCCACTTGAAGTTTAGGTCCAGCCAGCAGCTCTTAAAACTAAGCCTGCATCAGAATCACCAGAGTGCTTAAAATAGATTGGAGGGTCTACCCCCAGAATTTCTGATTTAGCAGATCCTCAGAGGATTCCGACAATATCCATTTCTAGCTTCCAGGTGATGCTGATGCTGTTGGTTCTGGGGTTCCACGGATAGAAAACCACGGGGTTTTCCTGTTCAAAGAGAAAGAGAATGCTAAGAAAGGATCCAGTATTTACTTAACGGATTTTTTTCTCCTGTAAGAAGGGAAGACTGTCTGAATTGAGATGTTTCACATTCTTTCACACCTCTTAAGAATACTTGAGAATTTCAGAGGAGACAGGAGTTTGAGAGAGCTAGGGAAGAAATTATAGAAATTCAAAAGCTTTCAAGCTAGTCCAACTCAAGGTTCCATTCTATGGGATTGGGTTGCTTCAATATCCCAGTTACCAAGGGATTAGACACCATCTATCCCAGTGGTTCTTTTTTTAAAGAATTTATTCATTTATTTGACAGAGAGAGACACAGTGAGAGAGGGAACACAAGCAGGGGGAGTGGGAGAGGGAGAAGGAGGCTTCCCGTGGAGCAAGAAGCCTGATGCAGGGCTTGATCCCGGGACTCTGAGATCATGACCTGAGCCAAAGGCAGATGCTTAATGACTGAGCCACCCAGGCGCCCCTGTCCCAGTGGTTCTAAATGTGTGGTCACTGGACCAGCAGTAGCAGCAGGACCTGGGAACTTGTTCGAAATGCAAATCCCCAGGCCCCACCCCAGGTGGGCTGGTCAGAAGCTCTGAGCTAATGATCTAGCCCAGTGAGACTTTACCTTTCTTAGATCTGTTCTAGCATGGGGGTGTGGGCTGAGGGGCTCACAGTTGTTCAACACTGTGTTGTCAACACTCACAGTGCACTCTTATGGAGTCTGGCTAGACAATACTCACAACAAAGTATTTTTGTTTCTTTTGGAAACAGATAAGGGATGTTTCAGGATCATTTTGTACGTTATGGGCCCACATGTTATTGGCTCTGTTTTAGAGAATGACACAATTAATAATGATGCATTTCTGTAGAGTGCAATAATCCAAATTCTTACTAAGTAGCAGTCAGGCTGTGGTCCCAATGCTGAACTTGTAAAAAAAAAAAAAAAAAGGCATAGGAAAACATTAGAATGAATTTATGATCAACCTTTAAAAGGAAATTCTTAAGGCACATTCGCTCAGTTATTTATTCAACATTTACTGAACACCAACATCTTACCAAGCTATGCATCAAAGATACACAGCTGAGCAGAACACAACCCACCTCCTTAGCTGAAGACATCAGAGACGGCAGAAATCAGCATGGGAATGGGCCTTAGAAACCATCTGCCCTTGTGGTTCTCAGTACTGTCCTGACACCAGGAGGGTCAGTGATCACCCGAAACTTGCCTGCAGACCTTGCCCCTTCTGACCAACTGAGTCAGAAACTCCCGGTGCAGGGGTGGGGGGAGGCACAGCCAGCAATCCAGGTTAAGACCTTTAGGTGATCTGGATGCATGCTGAGGCTTGAGAACCATCACCCTAGCCTAATCATATTTTACCTTTCTTAAGTCACAGACCACTCAGAGAATCTGCTGAAAACAGTCTTGCATATAATATTGGGTGGTGTGTACTGTGAAGTCCCAGTTTAAGGCATGATCGTGTCCAGGCCCTTATTTTACAATTAAGCAAAGTAAATACCAAGAGTTAAGTGACTCGCTAATTAGTTAAACAGCTAATTAATGCAGAATGCTGCCTCCAAGCTCAAGCCAAACAATCCCAAATTCATCTCTATACTCCTCTGCCTACACAGCAGCAAAAGCAAAATGTGGTAGGCAGAACACATAACTGAAGCCACAGTAATCTATGATTTAATTTTTAAGGAATCGATCTTGCCCACATAAAAATGGGACTACTCCTTCAGAGAAGGCAGGCATGATTTTCTTTTTGCAATGGCTACCGTGAGGAAATGTGTGCATTCCAAAACTCTCTCTGAAAAACAGATATTATTCTCTGTGCCAAAATAAAATAGTGTAACATTTTGGCTCATTAAAAAAATAATGTTCTCGGGGCACCTGGGTGGCTCAGTTGATTAAGTGTCTGACTCTTGATTTCCGCTCAGGACATAATCTCAGGGCTGTGGGATGGAGCCCACATCAGGTTTCACAGTAGATGTGGAGCCTGCTTAAGATTCTCTCTCTCCTTCCTCCTCTGCCCCTCCCTGCCTCCCTTAAAAAAAAAAAAGTTCTCATGTTTCCCATGTTCTTTTTTTTTTTAAAGATTTTATTTATTTATTTGAGAGAGAATGAGAGAGAGAGCACGAGAGGGAAGAGGGTCAGAGGGAGAGGCAGACTCCCTGCTGAGCAGGGAGCCCGATGTGGGACTCGATCCCGGGACTCCAGGATCATGACCTGAGCCGAAGGCACTCACTTAACCAACTGAGCCACCCAGGCGCCCTGTTTCCCATGTTCTTGCTGAAAGAGCTGGGTATTACTGTCGGTAGACAGACTGTGTTCACTTAATTATATACCAGAAAGGAACTAAACACAAAGGACAACAACAAAACGGATAAAGCAAAGTTGAATGAAAGAAGGGATAAACAAAATAACCTTGTCTGCATCCACTTCAAAGACAGGCCAAATGACTCTCCGCTGTCAGAACGCAGGATAATGATTTACGTTGAGGAGGCGAAGGTGGAGATCAGCAACGGCATAGGGGCCCTTCTGGGACTCTGCTAATGTTCCCTGTCTCATGTGATGGCTAGTTGCACAGGTGTGCTGTTTCTATTCAAGCCATAAACTATGCATTTTTATTTATTTACCGATGAATCATTGAAACACACAAAACTAAGGTGTAGAGATTTTAAATGTGCAAAGATGAGCTCTAAAAAGGTGTTTCTCATGGAAGAAATGCTTTACTTACATCTATTTTACAAGAAGAGGGTCAGAACAGTGGAGAAGCATCTATCCGGAGGGACCTTGAAGCCTACCATCTTTCAAAAGTGGAGAGAAGTAATTGCCATTAGCTCGGAGAAGGTAAGGTCAGAGATGTTGAATCAGCTGAGCTGAGGACGCCACAGCGGCTCAAATCAGACGATTCTATAGCCAGGCAAGACCTGAGGTGTTTTCTGCTGGTTTTCTTGGCTTAAAAATGAAATATTTTACTTTCCCCTACTCTTACGATTTTATAAGTTGGATCTGCTGAATTTCAGAAGCTTAAACTTTCATATCTTTAGAGGCTAACAGTTTTAAAATTTCTGACTAAAATGATAATTGCCTTGAACTATCTCAAGATGGGAGTAAAATGCATTCAAATGTATAAATGCAAATTCAGAAAATAAGACCACTTTGTGTTAAAAATATTCAAATTCTTTGACCCAAATTCCATTTCTATTTTTCTAAATAATCATATATAAACAAAGACTTATGGGAAAATATTTTGAATGGTTATTTTTATTTTATTTATTTATTTATTTATTTATTTATTTATTTATTTATTTAAAAGATTTTATTTATTTATTTGAGAGAGCGAGCACATGAGAGGGGGGAGGGTCAGAGGGCAAAGCAGACTCCCTGCTGTGCAGGGATTCCCGATGCGGGACTCGATCCCGGGACTCCAGGATCATGACCTGAGCCGAAGGCAGTCGCTCTAAAGGCAGTCGCTTAACCAACTGAGCCACCCAGGCGCCCTGAATGGTTATTTTTAAAAGCAAAAAGTTATAAAATATCTTATATTGAATCATAGAGTCATAAATATGTCCCATCCATAGCAAGAACAATTATATGTATTGTGAAATCATGTTTTTGAAGAGTTACTGATGTGGTAAAATGTTACAGAATAATATTTAATAAAGAGCAGGACATAAAATTGATGTAGAAAGGACTTATTGTTTAAAAAATTAAGCAAAACCATATTTGTAAAAATATAAAAATATTGGAAGTGCTCATCTCTGTGGCAAAAAACTATGTATAGTTTCTTCCAAAAGCTTTTTTATATTTTCCAAAATAAACATCCATTAATTTTTAAAATTAACAAGGTATTGCATGTTCTTTCTAAAGAAATTCAAATATACAGAGTAAAAAGAAAATTCTCCTTCTCCTTCTTCCAGCTCTGCCCGACTAATGCAGAAATAACAAATATTAGAAAACATCATTCCCTTTCTATGTATTTGTAAAGGTACATTATATAAACACAGCTTTATATAATTTTCCCCTTAATGGGGAAAATATTCTATTTAACTTGTATTTTCCTTTAATGAGAATTTAAAAAGTTATTTTTTTTTATGAACAACTCTTTCAGTCTACCTCAGTCCCTGATATGGATTTATCATAATTTACTAGTTCCTTTCTCAGACATCTTATTTTATTTTTTTAAGATTTATTTATTTGAGAGAGAGAGAGAGAGAGCATGGGGCAAGGAGGAGAGGGAGATAATATGCAAACGGATTCCTGCTGAGCACGAGCCTAACGCAGGATGGGTTTGATCCTGTGACCCATGAGATAAAGACCTGAGCTGAAACCAAGAGTCAGATGCTTAACCGACTGAGCCACCCAGGCACCACCTCAGACATTTAGACAGAGACATTTTAAGAATGTCTCAGTTCATTCCAGTTTCATTATTTTCTTTTTTAAAGATTTTATTTATTTATTTGACACAGAGAGACACAGAGAGGGAACACAAGCAGGGGCAGTGGGAGAGGGAGAAGCAGGCTTCCCGCAGAGCAGGGAGCCTGATGCGGGGCTCGATTCCAGGACCCTGGGATCATGACCTGAGCCGAAGGCAGACGCTTAACGACTGAGCCACCCAGGAGCCCCGTTCCAGTTTCATTATTAATAGAATGATCGCTGCACAAATGTCTGTGGGTACACCTATGGGATGGATTCCAGAGCGGAAGTGCTGAGTCAAAGGATATGCGTTTTTTTAAGTGTTAATATTTATTGCCAAATTTTAACTCTAAAGGCCATGTAGAAAAGGAAAGAACCCATATTCTTTTCCACACAGACCATTGCTGATTATTGGTTTTAGGAATTTTTTCCAACACAGTAAGTAAAATACTTTATCTTATTATTTTGCACATCTCTGATTAACGGTAGGATTAGGCATCTAGACTTTTCATACTTTGCACTTTCTCAATTTTTTATTGATTTATAGATGCTATTTATGCTGTATTGTTAATTCTATTATTTTTATAAAAAACATTTTCATCTAATCTTTTGAAACTCTACTGATCCCACATACATTTAGTGTTCCTTACTCATGTATGACTGTTTCAATATGGAAAAAGTTTTGACATTTTATAATCAGATTTTTTGGGGGGGCTTTGTGTTATGCTTTTTCTGGGCCTGTTATAAAGGTATTTCCTACATTTTCTTTTAGTGCTTTCATTGTTTTGTTTTAACATTAAATGAAAATTTGTGATCTATCCAGAAACTTTTGTCAGTTTTAAAAATACTTAAGATGCCTTTATAATTTGAGTATAAATGACACACATACAATATTACATTCTTTCAGGTGTACAGTATGATTCAACTCAATACATTATTATGCTATGCTCACCAGTGTGCCTACCATCTGTCACCATATGCTATTACAATACCATTGATTGTATTCCCTATGTTGTACCTTTTATTCCCATGACTTACTCATTCCATAACTGGAAGCCTGTATTTCCCACACCCCTTCACCCATCCCCCACCCACTGGCAACCATGTTTGTTCTTTGTATTTATGGGTCTGTTTCTTCTTTTTGTTGGTTCATTTGTTTTGTTTTTTAGATTCCACATATTAGTGAAATCATATGGTACTTGTCTTTGTTATTTTACTTAGCTTAATACTTTCTAGGTCCATTCATGTTGTCACAAATGGCAAATATATATATATATATACCATATCTTCTTTATTGATGCAGTAAGTCTTTGCTATTTGAGCATTTCCCCCCTCCATGCTTGCTTACCTTAAAATCACTATCTCAAATTCTGTTAATTCCTTTTGGGAAAAATATTCTGTGCTAAAAAATGTTAGGTATTTAGTATCCTAACATTGCTATATTTTATAATTTAGAAAATTGATCTTCTGATGTCTCCAGATTTTATTCAATAAAACTGCTAGTTTAAAAAAGCCACATGCTTGGGTGCCTGGGTGGCTCAGATGGTTAAGCGTCTGCCTTCAGCTCAGGTCATGATCCCAGGGTCCTCGGATCGAGTCCCGCATCAGGCTCCCTGCTCCTTGGGAGCCTGCTTCTCCCTCTGCCTCTCTCTCTCTCTGTCTCTCATTAATAAATAAATAAAATCTTAAAAAAAAAATAAAAAAATAAAAAAACCACTTGCTTGAACTGTAATTTTCACTAATTTGACAGAAGAAAATGAAAATAATAATATTTTCATTAATTTGACAGCAGAACACAGCAGAGTACAGGTGTGGGACTCAGAAGCTAGGTCTTTAGTTCCATCTTGGACACTTAACTTTAAGGCGTTGGACAACTGTGCCTTTCTAGGTCTCAGTGTGGTCACCTTTGATATAGTGGGAACAAAGCCAAATATTCTCTAACACACTTTTTATTCGAGATCCCCTAAAATGAAAGGGGAAATTGTCTTACACATTGATGTATAAAATTAAACATCACATATATAAAATAAGACATAAAAATTGACAAAATTTTTATTACAAATTCCATTAATTTTCAAAATTTTACCTTTAATAAATCTATTTTGTCAAAATATCAGATACATATTTAACTTAATCCACTTCTGAAATATGCCATGTATCCTAATTGGCAATCAGCACTTACCAAATTAGATGGCCAAATTTATGTTCCAACTAAAATTTTTCATTTTTTTCCATTCAAATAAACACATTACCGTGAAGTCTAGTATGTGGCTACCACTTCATAATTCTAATTTTTAGCTAGATGAAAGGGTAGCTAAATAAATGGAGGCTTGTCATGTATCAATGGCCTGGAAGGTATCAGACTCTTCTCTCTTCAGGTTCCTGCTTTCCCCTCACAGGACTATTCTGGAAGAACGACGCATTCTAGAATTATCCCCTTTGTTTAGTTCCAGGTGGTTTTCATCCCAGGGTACCATAACAGGATGAGGAGTTAATATTTTCTTTTATAAAAGAGCAGGGCAATTGTGAACAGACAGACTGGAAAAGAAATCTAGTCTGGAAGAGGGGCAGTGCTCAGCAGAATTTCAAGAAAGAACAAGACATATGTACATCCAGCGGTATTCTAATCACTTCAAGGTGCTGTAAAGCTCTTTATTCCTGGCTTAGTTATTCTGCCCTTACTAGTTCCTGTGTAATGAAAATGACATTCTCACATACAGATGATTTTTCAAAAGGATCTATTCAAATTGATATTTCTCTGTCCATTGTTGGGAGAGAGAACTTGAATACTCTAATGGGAAGAAAGGAATTAATCAAAGGCTGAGTGTTTAAAGGAATCCATCATGTTACAGATTTAAGAATGTGGTTAAGTCATAGGGAAAAGATTTCCTCTTCTTCCTGAGGACACATAGGTAACTAGAAAACTGTCTTTTGATACAGGATGATGACATGACAGTGATAAAGTTCTTTATATACTTCACTTGCTGAATGTTGTTTGCCATGCATCCTCCTTGTTTCAACTCTTACTCAGAGAAAATGTTCGTCTTGGAGATAACCATTGTCCTAATAGCAACAGGGGCAGTCCTTAAGTTTTTCAAGAGTTAAGAAAGAAGCATGTAATAAACTATGAGCTTTTGCAATAAGTAAGATGCTTCATTGTTATTACTGAGGACAAGATAATTTAAAGACTAAACTCACCTAGTGATAAACATAAACAAAGATCTATATACATATGTACATCAATTAGCTCTCCTCCAAACAGGGAAGAAATAGCGCTGAGGAAAACATGAAAGTGTGGAACTATAAATTTACATACCTAATAATTATCAATACTATCAATTCATGGTATTAGTGCTAATGTGCATGTATTTTGGGTCGATTTCTATTTCAGTATGAAGACAAGTGAAATGTGCTACTTAATGATGGTAAAAGGAACAGGGTTGTTCCTATAGATGACAAGAAACGTAAACATTCACAATGTTGGGGGGAGGAAAAAAGCATAACAATGAAAGGTCAACTGCGTAAGAGGTCATGTGCACTAAAGAAATAAAAGCTCTGAGAATATAAGCCCAGATTTTTAAAAAGCCATTTATTTTAAAAAACTGGTTTGTCAAATCACATACACGAGCAGATACACAACTACCAAAGTGGCCCTGTTATAGACACCAGTGGGGGCGTTCACCACACAGTACCTGAAAAATACAGCTAAAAAAGAGGAGTCTGTTGAGTATTTAATTTCTCAATTTGACTTATTTGACTCCTTGTTGAATGGCTTTAAGTTAGCATATAGTGAGTGAGAGGTAGAGTCCCAAGTGTAATAGCTGATGCCTCAGGGCTCCATTTAAAAACAAAACAAAAACAAATACCATTTCCCCCTCTGCACAAGGGAAGCCTAGCCTATTTTTTTTTCTCCTTTGTGAAAACAGAAGCCAAGTTTCTCTTCTCAGATGGTTCAGCATTCCCCTTAAAAGTGTTGTGTGGTAGCCTAGGTTTTGTGCTTCTTGAGCCATCTAATTTTCTTCACCTTCCGATTCAGATTCTAGGGAGAGAAGAGAGAGAAAAGTCAGGGTTTTTATTCAGAGATTCTTTAAAAAAATTTTTTTAAAAACTTATTTATTTATTTTGAGGGAGAGAGAAAGAGAGAGAGAGTGCACCAATGGGGGCGGGGGTAGGCAGAGGGAGAGAATCATCAAGCAGACTCCCCGGTGAGTGTGGAGCCTGATTCAGGGGCTTGGTCTCACAACCCACGAGATCATGACCTGAGCTAAAACCACGAGTCAGAGGCTTAGCTGACTGAGTCACCCAGGCACCTGTCCTTTTAAAAAATTTTTATTAAGTACATTCTATGTCCAACGTGGGACTCAAACTCATGACCCTGAGTCTCATGCTCTACCAACTGAGCCAATCAGGTGCCCCCAGAGATTTCTTTAAATAAAGTCATGAAAGAGTTTCTAATCTGTTACCCCACCCCAACCCTCAGAAGACATTTTTTGCCATAGGCATGCATTTACTAGGGAAGACAGACATATAATACGTGAGGGCAGTAGCAACCTCTGGCTCCTTTTTGCTTTTCAATGAATTTTGCCTTTCTAAAAATGCAGCATGCTCATAAATATTATTAAAGACTGCAATTACTTTTACTCTTCTGGGTCATCTAAAATAAACTTTTCATGCTTAGTGGGATTCATTCTCGTCCATTATTCTTCCACCTAGTGCTCCCATTTTAAGTACCAGTCAACTGGTTAAGGTGCTATAAAAATCTATATAATCCTACGATGTGTAAGCCAATTTTTTTTTCCTTTCACAATGGCTAATGATTTATTCCTTTGTCCCCCATTAGGATGGATAATTTAACAGGCTTTCTTTCTTTCTTTTTTTTTTTTACCATGTAGAAATTTTCATTGCTTTGATTTCAGAAAGGAAGGTTAAGTTTGTAGGCAAGATATTTGATATGGAAAACACCCTAAGAACTTTGGTTTTAGGAAAGCATGAAAAATCTGTGGAAGAAGTAGATACCTTAAGTTAGAATGAGAAAGTGTGTGTTAAATGGCCACCAAAGTTGTTAAATGGAATCATACCTTCTTCTGCGTTTTGTAGCCACTCAACAAATTTCTTCATCTGGTCAAGAAAAACACTTTTGCCTTTGGCAACGTGTGCTTCTTTGTACCATTTCAATATTGCTTCTTCACTCAGTACATCAGCTACAATTTCAAATCAGAGATTTCAAAGTTACTACATAAATGTCATGTTTTAAAGCAACTTTATGTCTTCTAATTTAATAGAAAGCACTTACTTTAAATATCAAAAGCTCTGTTATCACAGAAATCCATATCTGAAATTTATCAAGAAGACAGGAACCAAGCTCATTTCCATATAGCACAGTGCGGTATTTTGGGAATTCGATTAGCAAATACTTTAGTGATGATGATGATGATGATGATATACATCTCATCAGGCATGATATATTGCAAGCTTATCTGTGAATCACTACCGGGACTTGGAAATCCTTCCCAGTGCTAATGTGCTGGTAGGAAAGTGGGTTATTTTGTAATTTTGCAAATGAATCAGCAATTCCAGCAATTCAGAACACTCTGTGTTCTGCCAACTTCACACACGTCTTGATTAAGCAGCAACCTCCAATGACTGGGCTTTTAAGGGGATTTACTCTCTTAGGAGAAAAAGAAAAGGCAAATAAAACCACATAAGTAGAATGTAATAATGCTATTAATAATTAAATGTGAAGATGAGCTATCTGGGTGTATCATAGAACCAATACACATATTACTCAAAATTCTACGTTTATTTTACCACTAAGTCACATGCATTACCTATAACATAATTTCCCAAATCATAAGAGTAATATTTTCCTTGTTACTCCATTAAGAGAAAAACAGAGGCATTAGGTAGACTTCTTACAGGTTTCCAGCAAAAAGCATTATCTGTTAACTACCCATTACCTTAAATTCTAAATTTCACAGATGTGTTGAAACCCTCAAGTTACCATTAATTTAGACTATTTAATGTTAAGAATAGGAAGGGGAATATGAAAATAATTGTCTACATATATTGCCAATGTTCCAATGGGTTCTCTTTTGGGATTTCAGAGTGAGAAATGAGATGGGAAGCAGATAAAAAGGATTTATTATTGTCCCTAATGCCTGCCCAATCCATTATAAATGCTGATAAATCATGCTAATAATGTTTTTGCAGTTAAAATATGATTTTAACTTACAAAAATGACAAATAATTTGATAGTGTTTTCACTATAATCATCACTGATGTTTTCATAACCAAAACCTAAAGTTTTTTCAAAATTAATGACTGGCTTGGATTCAGTGGAAGAGACTGAATTGACTGAAAGTGCCCACGATTGCTTTTAGAAAATATCGTTTGTTTTCTTTATTTTTATCATTATATACACTACATTTTGCAAAGAAGAAGAAAGTCTGGATTTACTCATTCATAAGAACTGGGTGTAAAAATTAAAATCAGGAGCCCTATAGAATTACTCTTAGCTTCTGGTCTTTTAGCTTCCATTTCCAGCTCCCGCTCTCCACTCACAGTGATGAAAGAACTTTCCTGCCACTTGCCATCAAAGCCCAGGGTTTGTAGAGGTGAGGAGCAGATACTTCACAGTCCGAGGAAGTGACTTGTTCTTGTGCAAGGCTGCTTTGCACTGATTTCCCAAGAACACTTACTGGCTCAAATATGGATTTTAAAAGTCCTTTTCATATAATTTGTCTTTATAATATTTTTAAGATATTTGTGATTTATTTTTGATAAGATGCTATTTATTCATTTATTTGAGAAAGTGAGAGAGAGAGAGAGAGAGGGAGGGAGAGCACTAGAGGGAGAGGGAGAAACAAACTCCCGCTGAGCAGGGAGCCCGATGCAGGGCTCGACCCCAGGACCCTGGGGTCATGACCTAAGCTGAAGGCAGATGCTTAACCAACTGAGCCACTCAGGCATCCCAAGATGCTTGTGATTTAGAACACTTAATTTCCAAACTGTTTTGCTCACACTCTCTATCAGTAAGACAATTTTGAGCAAGTACACCCAACATATGTCTTTCAGTTTATAAATTATATGCAAGTACTATAGAACTATTACTATTATAAAAATAAATGGAGTTTAAAATATAACAAACACGCAGAAAAATGCTATTTTATCTCCTCACTTTAATGAACTGTGTGCAATACAATGCTCATGGTGGAAAGCTGAATTAGACTGCACGGGAAGGTGACTGTTTCAGGTTTTCCTTCGAAGATTGAGAGCTCATTCATGTGCTTTATTGCCCCACAGAGGCTGAAAGAAGCCATGCAACTACTTAAACTCTTGTCAACCACAGACCCTAAATCATTAGGTAACACTTATCAGATGCACTGTCCACAGAAAATGAGACAACTGCAAAGATGAGTTCTTAGAAGAGCCTAATTTAGTAATGAACACTTGCTGTGCAACCAAATTTTTAGTACCAGGTAATAAACAATAAAAAAGAGACAAAAGAAACCACACAGGACAACTTTGGAGGCAAAGCACAAATAACAAAAAGTTTAAGAAAAAACTCAACTTTTGTTTAGTGAAAAGTCTAATCTAAAGAGGAGAGAACTTCCTGAGGTATAAAGAGAGAACTTTTTTTCCTCCCACTAAGGAAAAGTATGAGAGGAGTTCATTAACACTGAAAAACAACAGTGTTTGTCGGGATCTCCCAGAAATGCCTGCTAGGAATATAGAATATCAGTAAAAATAAAGTAAGAAAAACATTCTATAAGTGCATGTAGAATTCCCTCAGATTACAAAATGTTTTTCTCCATTCTATCTGGCCGAATACTGTGTGCCCTTCCTCCAACATTCCATCACTTCTCATCACCCTCTGTGTGAGTCTTATTTTAGAAATGAAATGGGGACTGTAAACCTTGGTTTTCTTATACACTCTGAAATTTAGGAAGTCAGGAACTGTTCTGTTTATCATCTCATTTCCAGCATTTAATGGAAGCCCTGCCATCTACTATGCATTTCATAAATGTCTGATGGACAAATTCATTTTGATGAGAAAACTACATTATTTCTCAATTCGCAGAGTTATAACTTAAATATTGGGTTTCCACGAAGATCAAAGAGAAAATATAGTACAAATGGTTTAAGAATGGCAAAGCTGTAGGGAACATTACTTAGATATTTAAGTTAAAAACCATGTCACTTGTGGGGTGCCTGGGTGGCTCAGTTGGTTAAGTATCCTACGCTTGGTTCGGCTCAGGTCATGATCGCAGGGTTGTGGGACTGAGCCCTGCGTCAGGCTCCCCACTCAGCATGGAGTCGGCCCAAGATTCTCCTTCTCCGTCTGCCCCCCCCACCAACTCACGCACTTGTACACGCACATGCACCCTCTCTCTCTCTAAAATAAATACATAAATACATAAGATCTTTAAAAAATATATTTAAAAAACCCCCCAAACCATGTCACTTGGAATTTAAGAGACATCTTATTAGGGATGTCACAAAGGGACACAAGTCAAAAATAATTTACCTTAAGAATGCTGAGAATATATGGTGAGAGGCTCACTCACTTTTTTTTAGGATGAGAAAATAAAGTTTCTTTCAGAAAAATATGCATGAGGAACAGAACTTAACCTAAGAAATATCTGCAAATAAAACAATCCATGATAGAGGTACTGACAGTACTTGAGAAGAGACTAATATTTTTCAGATCCACATGCTAAGAATATGGTACTTAGCTTTAGGAAGAAAGGAAGAAAAATTATTTTAAGAAGTGAATAATGTGATGTCTGAAAATTAGTGATGGACTTAATATTTTTCCTATTGCACAGACATATAAAAATCTAGGTTTTAATACAGAAAGTGAATCTTTACTAAAGGACCAATCTCTACTTTTTTCTTTCATTCCTGAAATTCAGCACTATCATTTACAGTTTATTCACTTTTATTCCCTTATTTACATGTTAAAAAAAATCTTTCAATAATGGCATTCATTTAAAATAATTAGGTTTGTCAAGGAGACAGGGGGAATCATATCTCCAAGTTTCTGTTATCCTCAAGTTCTAGAAATACAGGGAAGGTATGTGTGTACATAACAAACAGAGAGATTAAATGGGAAAAGAGAAATTATTTCTATTACATTTTAAAAAACGTGCTTTAAAACAAAATGTTCCTTACAATAAATAAAAGGAACCCACATCACTACATAAAAGAAGCAAACAAGATACTATTTGATATCTGTTGAATGTGTATGTGTACATGGAATTAATGAGAAGTATAATTTTGGAATATGTTACTACAGTTCACAGAATTTTTCACATCTGTCAGTCAATAACCCTTTAGACCACTGGTCCTGACCAAGTCTTGGCATCATCTGGAAATTTGTTGAAATGCAAATTTGCGGGCCCAACCCTGGCCCTTCTGAACCAGAATCCCCAGGGAATCTGTGTTTTAACAAGCTCTCAGGTGATTCATATACGCAGCAGCATTGGGAGGAGAGTGCATTAATACATACACACTGTTCAGCACGCCTTTTTAGGCAGATAAAACACAGAACAAGAACATCCAAGTGTGGGGTGCCTGGGTGGTTCAGTTGGTTAAGCGTCTGCCTTCAGCTCAGGTCATGGTCCCAGGGTCCTGGGACCGAGCCCCGCATCGGGCTCCCTGCTCAGCAGGGAGCCTGCTTCTCCCTCTCCCTTGGCCTGCTGCTCCCCCTGTTTGTGCTCTCTGTCAAATAAATAAATAAAATCTTAAAAAAAAAAAAAAGAACGTCCAAGTCTTTGTAAAAACAAAAAAAGTACATCTCCTGGTGCACAGGTGTTTGTCAGATGAAATTAGGTCAAAGAAAAAACTACTATCAAAAAAGGTAAGAAGGTAAACACAGTAATTCTTTTAACAGCAGGATGGAAAAATCATTCCTCGGGGATTCCATGTTTCCAAGAGAAAAAAATAATGTAATTACTTCGTTCAGAAAAACAGACTATATGTATAATTTTGTGGGAAATTACGAAATTACCTAGAAAATAACATTTAGTTTTCACTTCTCAGTGATGTATTTTCAGCTGCCATTTTACAGTACCCTGATTTCATCTGCAAAAATAACTAAGCCAGGATAAAACTGATGTTGTCACCTTCCTGTGTTCCCTTGGGTTTGCTCATACTTTCCACAGACCTGATTTTTGATTATTTAAAAACTGACCACCTAGTAAATCAATGGCCTAAGGAAGAGCTAATACTTCTTCTTTTTACTTCTTGGTACCCACTTCTTGGTTACTTTATAAGGTCAGGTCACTGTTCTTTAGCATTTGGGGCTGAAGAATAGGAAATAACTCAAAGCAACCAGTTCTGTTATCAGTAGTTGTAAGGAGCACAATGGGGAAGATGTTGGCATTAATGGTTAAAATGAGAAATTTGAAAAAGGATTTTAATAGATGCCATTACTGACAAAAAGTTGTGTGTGTGTGAGTGAAGTAAATCTAATAATAAAATGAGGTGCTCCTGCAGATAAGGCTCAAACAAGTATGTCTCAGTTACAAAAAGATTTGGTTACAGACACTGTTTAGTTGGGTTAGCTATTAAGTGACAAGAAAGTAAATTGTGTGCTTAGACTACTAGTTTAATTAACAGTTTGCTTTTCTGTAGAGGAAAATGGCCACTCACTAAGTGAATGTGAAACCTGTCTCACAGGTCTCTCTACCAGTTTACAATGGAGTCAGCCAGTGTAGACAGAATGGCCACGGGTTGGGTGGGCTCGGCTTCTCCTTCTTGGCTGCCGGGTACCACAGGTGGGTTGGCAATATGACCTACAGGTTTTGTTCTGATGGGTCACCTTGGGCGTCCGTTAAGCCCTAGTTTTAGGATGTTGATATTTCATGACCATGTCCAAGAGGACCTCATTTGGATCTGGCCAGAGAAAAACACCAATTACTGAACTTCAGGTGGGACTTGGCAATCAGCACATTCTCCTCCTGACATAGAAACTGTGCTGAGTACCTTAATGCCGAGAGAGTAAAGTATCACCCAAACACCCGTGGGCAAGATCTACACATCTGGAGAATCTGGACGGCCAATTAAAACTCTGTGAGATGCTCGAACATTTTAAAAATAGCTATTAATCAATAATGTAAAATTTTTTACACTCCACATGCCCAAATTATCATTCAAAAGAGACAAATTTAAGAACACATCAAAAAGAAAAAAACCATTTGGTTGATGTTAATTTGTACTTTTTTTTTAATATTAAGTTGCCATTTAAGATTGCAGTACCTTCTAATAAGCATTTTATAATGTTCAAAATGTATTGTTTCTTCTGTGCACCTCCCCCCTCCCCGCCCCCCACAAAACTGCATGAACCCAGACCAAAGAATAGTCCAGGATCATTTTTTATATACTACAGGTGTAGAGATTGAGATCAGTTAAAATTCTAATAGCGTTCATTTATTAAAGGTAGTGCCAGTTGTCACGACAACCTAATCCTTACAAATACAATGAAAAGAGTAAAGTGAAAAATCTAAAAATAGTCATTTCATTGAAAAACAGGAGAATGGTTGGGCCAAATAATTAAAATACAAAGTAAAAAGCTGATTATTTCAGTAATTTTAGTCAGCTTTACAGCACCTGAGAAGGTCTGAATATACTATAGGCAGCCTTTGGTAGTCATTGTTATTAGAGCTAATCCTTACAATTCAAAAGCAAACCTAATTACTTTTTGTTACTACGGTATTCTTCACCATCCCTCCCCACCAAAAATAATAACCGGTTTATCACCAGTCTCCTGGCAATGTGCCCAGGGGCCTCATCATGTATATATGGCATTTGTGCTTTCTCTCTTCACACAATATGGCTGCCTCACTCAAACCTGCAAAAATTAGCATGGACCCCCAACGTCCCCTTCTGCCTCATCCCCTGCGCTGGGTCTCAAAGAGCTTCAATAAAACATGGAAACATAGTGGTAAAGCAACATGGAGAGATACCTTTATAAAAGAGAACCACGATCTTCTGAAAAGCTTTCATGAAATGGATGTTGTCGTAACAATACTCTTGAACCTTCTGGAGGAGGATCAGCTCTGACTGGCCTTGGGAGCTGAACACAGCCAGCAATGGAGCGTATTGCTGGAACAGAAGTGGGGAGTAAAACCAACCATTAATTTTCATGGGTGGTACAGGGCCAACAATACTTGAATCACAGAAATCTGGAGATGTGCTTAGAAAGCATTCACTTTTAGGACTATCTTATTATTATTATAACATTGTGTCCAAACAAAATTAATTTTTTATCCTAGCATCTTACCAGATTTCTCTCACTGAACCCGCTAAAAGAAGAGACCAAATATGAAATTCTGACTTTTAAAGGTGGTGTTACTACGTCTGTCTAATGGGCACTATGAAAGGAAGGTAGAGGGGCGCTTGGTTGGCTCAGTCGTTAAGCGTCTGCCTTCGGCTCAGGTCATGATCCCAGGGTCCTGGGATTGAGCCCCGTGTCGGGCTCCCCGCTCAGCGGGAAGCCTGCTTCTCCCTCTCCCTCTGCCATTTCCCCCTTGTGCTCTCTGGTTCTATTTCTCTGTCAAATAAATAAATAAAATTTTAAAAAAAAGAAGGTAGAGTGAGGCCTTGGAGTGGCCAGATTAGTATTGGTGGAGTGTGGGGTTCTCTTTCCCCAGACATCCCAAACCCCCGCCCCCCAGGTCATCTTTGTGGTTTTGTTCACATTATTCCCTTTGTCCCAACTGTCCTTTGTTTCTAGTCACTGATGTACAGCCGCTGTTTTCTCTTAAGACTTAACACAGTTCAACAGAATCTCCTCTGAGGAGCCTTCCCAGATCAACTTGACCTGCAGATTTTACTCACGGCTGTGTTTCTTTCTTTCTTTCTTTTTAAAAATATTTTCTTTGTCAGAGAGAGAGAGAGCACAAGCAGGAGGAGTGGCAGGCAGAGGGAAAGGGAGAAGCAGGCTTCCCGCAGAGCAGGGAGCCCAATGCAGGACTCGATCCCAGGACCCTGGGATCATGACCTGAGCTGAAGGCAGACGCTTAACCGACTGAGCCAGCCAGGCGTCCCATCACTGCTCTGTTCTAAACACTGAGAGTTATCTTTAATCTATATTCTACCTAGTTCCTACTAGGTAGTCTTTGACTTATCAGTTCAAATGTAAACTCTGTAGGAAGGATCTAAGTCTTTTACTCATCTTAATATAGTTTTGTAGGGAGACAACAATAAGAGCAAAAAGATGTATCCATGCACAAAAACATGCAATTTACACAATGAGTTGATTTCTTCCGCCACTCAGATACTTCTCAAATTCTAATACCAATCTGTAGTCTACTTAAAAATATTACCAAGAACTTTGATCGTGCAGAATGAAAAAAAAAAAACAAAAAACAATAGTTAGACCATATTTCTTTTTCACTTTAAATACTGAATATATGATTAGTCTGTGAATTTTCCAACATTGTGTTTATATTTTTTTAAAGATGTTTTAATTTATTTATTTGAGAGAGAGAGAGATACCATGAGCAGGGAGAAGGGCAGAGGGAGAAGCAGACTCCCCGCTGAGCAAGGAGCCTGACTCGGGTCTCCACCCCAGGCCCCTGGATCATGACCTGAGCCGAGGGCAGACGCTTAAGCAACTGAGCCACCCAGGTGCCCCTGACATTGTATTTAGTAAGAACTTACTCTACAATATATTTCATAGGCCCTTACATCTGAGACATTTCAGGTAGTGGCAAATTTGAAAAAAAAAAAAAAAAACAAAACACCAGGAAATCTATCTTTGGCCTAAACCTGGGTGAACTGCAGCTAGAACGCACATGTCATGCATACAGTTAAGAGCTGCAACTGGTCTGCAGCCAAGACTGTTCCCTGTTGACCCTGTACCTTCAGGTGCTTAAGGGCCTGCTCTGCAACCAGTTCTTCCTTCTTGTTCCATTCAACGGCATTCATTATACAGGTCCACAGAAGTCCAATCACTGCTGTCTCCGGGAGATCATTCCTCTTCATTTCTTCTTTAACATAGAGCACCACCTACATTTCATGGAGAAAGGGGTCAGAGAGTAACAGGCAGATGGGAGTTTCCCTCTCACCGTGCCTGGTTAGTAAAAGGCTTTGGGTGGATAAATACTCAGCTCTGTCCCTCCTTTCCTGGTACCTATTCTCATATTACAAGAGGGAGGAAAAACACAATGATTTGTTCTCAAAGCACATTTATATTTAGTCCAAAAATTAATAGGTTCGGCTCTGGCCAGGAGATGCTAGGGAAGAGGAAATAAGAGGGACTCTTTGTTTCTGAGAAGGTAATTCTTTTACTTGCAGCAACCCCTCTGGGTCCCGCACAGCTGATTACTTGAGCCAGTTTGATTCCCTGGGGTTTCAACAAGGCAACGGAGCTGTAAATCTTTACCTCCGACTCTCAACTTTAAACCCCTTGATGAATAATGGTTTGGGTTTGTATAAGTCCATTCACCACAATTTATTCCTTAATGATTACTTTTGATGACCCTCATGCCCCATGTGAATAAACTATCAAGTGCAAAGGCAATGTTTTTTATATGATACATATCAATGCAGCAACTCTGGATGGGTTATTTTCTAATTTATCCTCAAATCTGATGGCATGGAATAAAAGGTCAGCTTAATATATTTTATATCAAACTTGTTTGGAAAATTTTTTTTTCCTTTTGAAATACAATCACAAAGACAGGTTAGGTCCTCAAAAGTGATTAAACACCATAATCTATGTCAAATATACTATTATTTTGTGAATAGCACAGCTCTTTCCCCCTCCTTGCTCGCTAGTGAAAAGACACTGTTTTCTTCCCCGTCCTGGCCTGGGATACAGAGGTGTCAGGAATGGGTTAAGTGATGTTCGAGAACAGAAGGAACTGGGAAGTCCCAGTGCCTGAGCTGGCTGAAGAAAGCTGCAAAGACAGCTGGCACCTTTGTGTCCAGAAGCATCACAGTGTTTTTTGGTTTTGCTTTTTTTTCCCTCCATGGAAAATCATGTTCAAGTTCTTGCTTGGAAAATGTTACTCAATATATTGCTGACCTTACTGCCATGAGACTTAGAAATATTTTTTGTCCCACCACCTCCATCTGCTGGATAGCATCGGCCTGGAATTCTCCATTCAAACCACGTAAGGTGCCGTGTGGGGCTTAGAGCATGCAGAGTGCTAAGGGTTTGGGACTTGGAAGCAAATGGCAAAAGGGAAGGACCTGATTTAATTCTGGATTATCATGTAAAAATGTTAAAGTTCAAATAGGAAGTTTTCTGCAGACAGGAGTTTTTTAAAAAATTAAAAAGATACAGTCATAGCTCTATGAACTACTGTTATAAAAGAAATGTAGTATTTACATTTACAGGGATACCCAGCTACAGTGAGTGTGATCCAACAAGCCACTGGTCCAACTGGTCTTTTCCCATGATATGAATTCAAAACCCATCAAAATTTGTCTTAAAATTAAAAAAAAAAGAAAAAAACTCTACATATTCATACACAGTGATCCATGAAATACCCAGCATTGATTTCAAACACTAACCATATACTTAACCATATTATATTATCTGCGATAAAATGGAAAAACCACCACATAATGGTGTATGCTAATAGTGGATGGCAACTCTATCTGGTAGATGAACTATTTTTATTTTGCTCATCACAGTAGCCAGATAAAATACATCAACTGTGTGGAAATGACCATTCATTTCTGGAACATGCTAGAGGATTCTGAATCAAAACTTTGACACTGAGCTAGTTTAAATGGTATACACAAGTACACAAAGTTCACATAAGTAGACAAATGGAGGTCTCTTTTAGGAACGTCAAGCTTGTGCGACACAATGCTATTCCTCTCATGCATGGGTTTTGTGGTGATGGAAGCCGATGGTTTCCCACCTCCTTGATTGGGCATTCCTGAGAAAGACGCTCCTGCAGCTCCTTCTGCAGTTCCTTCCTGGTGCCCAGGGACTGCTGGATGCGGAGGAAGTCAGAAAGCTCCTTCAGGCCTGCGTCGGTAAAGTATTTAGAAAAATGATCCACGCTCTGCCTATTAACTGGAAAGAGCTCCTGAAAGACAAAAGGAAGAAGACTGTTACACAAAAAAACCGTTCAAATTTCAGCAAGCCTAAAGGACAACATTTTCATACTAAAACAGCACTTAGATGGGGCGCCTGGGTGGCTCAGTCATTAAGCATCTGCCTTCCTTAAGCGTCTGCCTTTGGCTCAGGTCATGATCCCGGTGTCCTGCGATCGAGCCCCGCATCGGGCTCCCTACTCCACAGGAAGCCTGCTTCTCCCTCTCCCACTCCCCCTGCTTGTGTTCCCTCTCTTGCTGTGTCTCTGTCAAATAAATAAATAAAATCTTAAAAAAAAGCAGCACTTAGAATATCTCATATTTGGAACACGAGAGCAGAGAATGATTGTCAAAAGAATAAATCTTGGGTATATTTCTTGAGCATTCGCTAAGCACCTTCTAAAATTAGGCAGTTTTACAGAGAAAGCGAAAAAAATGCTAAACAACTTACATAAACTGGCTTCACCCATTTTGAACCATTATTTACTTTTTTTTCACTTTAATCAGAGAGTAGCATGTATGAATACAAAAGTAATCTTGCTAAATTAAATGCAAATAACATGATAACTTATGAGTTAATAGACAAAAGTCAGTTTTAATAATGCTGAGATGATTTGAGATAACGTTAGAAAAACATTGACTATTACCTCAAGAACCTCTATTCACATTCTGAGAAAATGCTAACTAGCTTGGAGCTAAAGAGAATTTTTGTCTTATCTGTTAATGATGGTGGTTCTAAATGAAGTCACAGTAAGATCTAATCTAAACCCACCTTACCAAACTCTTCAGTTCATTACATAATTCTGTTGGAAATTTTTAAAGAGAGCAATACACCATGGCTGCTTGCATATTTTTTACCTCATTTCCATTTTACCTTACACAGCTTGGCAGAATCTCAGTAACACTTAGTCATGTTCTAATCCTGTGTGATTTCAACACCCAACTAAGATATTAAGACAGTTTTCAAAGTGCTCACATTTTTCAGACTGCTGCAGTCTAAAAAAATAGATCCAAACTTTTATAGTGGTTAGATTTGCACATGTATGGTCAGTGTCTATATGGCTCTGGTAAAAAATCTCAGTAGAAAAATCTGTAATAGGTTTGCCACGTACAGGGACAGAGCCAAAGCCTTCCATGACAGGACTCAAATTTCAATATTCTCTATATCATCATCCCAAAACTTCCCTTGTTGAGTTATAAGTTTTAAAATGTCAGAAGAGTTGGTGGGAGCAGCTATTAAACACACATTCATGTTAAAGCAAACATTTCATATCAGACTAAAATTCTGCCACGACATTTGTTCTCCCGTTCAAGAGGTCTTCCAAATTTGGGATGCAGGGAACAAATTTGAGTTTCTTCTACGAATCAAAATGCGGTGGGCATTCTCCTCATAATTACGTAAAGTAAAAATTTTTACAGAAGATGAATTAAGTCTCTACAAGGCTAAGTAGCCTGACCCAAATTATGCAGCCAGATATATTTAAGGACATAGCTGAGTGCACCCATAGCTGGTAATTATTCTGTTACCCCATGCCGGCATTCGATATTCAGTTTAGGAAGAATGGGACGGCAAAGTTTGATCTAAAGTTATGTTCAGAGCAATATGGCATCAAATATATTACTGGTGGCTTATTTATGAACTATATCCAAAGTCCTAATAAATGGCACATAATACATTGTAGATTATTATTCAGATTAAACTGAAGTCGAGCCGGTCTGAATCCTATCATGACATTTACTGGCTTGGAACGTGGTTTGTGTTTGCTAGAAAAACCCTATCCAGGTACAAACAACCATCAGATTAAGGTCTCCCTGCTTCTGCTCTTGCTTCTGAGTCTATTCCCAAAGTAAAGCCAAAGTGATCCCCTTTAGACCCTAAACACATTATGCACAGTTCTGCTGAGAATTTCCCGAAAGCTTTCCATCTGACTCAGAATAAAAGCCAAAGTTACTAGATGATATGGGACCTGCTACTTCACTGAGCTGATCTACACTTTCGCTCTTACCAAACACTTCCTCTTTCTGTCCCCAACATGCCATGCCCCAAAGCCTAGAGATACCTAGATAGCTCACTCCTTACCTCCTTCAAGTCTTTACACAAATGTTCCCTTGTCAGAGAGACCCTCCCCTACCACTGAAAACTGCATCCTTCTCTGACACTCCTTAGAGCTTCCCTAGTTAATCTTTTCCTCATAGCACTTTTAATTTTTTATTAGTTAATGTTGATTTCGTCAGTTGCCTTCCATCCCCTTTTCAGAGTTGCTATAAATTTTTCTTGCTTCTGTATTACAGAAGTGAGTAACTGCTACACTCTGAGATACGCTTTTTCCCCTAAAATGTACTAGTACAGCCAGACAGAATTTTGTTGTGTTAAGGAAACAAAAATTTTCTCCCTGATGTTGAAACTGACCCTCTAGTTCCTCATTCACTTACTGAGTTAGCAAACATCAGGTGGCAGGGTTCACAGAGGATTACCCTATCCTCCCCGAGCTTACAGTGTTTCTGGTAGAAACTTCTACCTGTGCTTCTCATACCCCAAATATATGCAGACACAGAAACCTAGTAGGAACAGTTAAATGATGTGTTTTTCAAAAAAGGAAAGACATTTAAAAAAAATTTATGACATGACCTAATTAGTTTAACCGAGCTCTGCCTATTGACATCTTTAAGGAAGCACGCATTAGTAACAGTCTTTTGTGGCAAGTTGTTATAGACTGCATACTTGTTCTTAATCATTGGTCCCTCTCCTTCAAATAAGTATTGAGAGATGCCCCTCCTTGCTGTGTCTGTCTGAGGAAGTGGAATAGTAGGCTATGATAGAATGAACTTTCCCACCCACCCCCCTGCCAGGATTCACTATCACTTCTTTTGGCCAGTAGAAGATGAGCTTTTAATGCACTGGAGTGATTCACTTCTGTTTTCTGTGTTCCTGTCCTTCGCCATGAGGACAGAAGGGC
This sequence comes from Eumetopias jubatus, assembly GCF_037043125.1. Taxonomy (NCBI): domain Eukaryota; kingdom Metazoa; phylum Chordata; class Mammalia; order Carnivora; family Otariidae; genus Eumetopias; species Eumetopias jubatus. Next base: position 50,841,171 of record NW_028274820.1, on the reverse strand, counting down.
CCACATGGGAGGTGCTCCTGCAGGCTGGGTCTCAGAATGGAAAGGTGTATGGATCACAGGGAGACCTGGCCCAGATACAGCTCATCTATAGACTCAGGGACAAGAATATGTTGCCTTCACGTAAACTTCCACCCTGCTCAGCCCACCTAGTCACTTATGATTTCTCCTTCTGTATACAAGGATCTACCCTAAGTCCATGAGAAAGTGGGTTCTTGAAGGCAGGTAACTTTTCTATCCTGTTCTCTCGTGCCTCCTCAGCTTCTAGGGCCATGCCTGGCACAAAGTAGGCACTCAAACATAGGCTGACTAAAAATTATTATCAGCGGCAGAAATTAACTAGATTCTACACTTTTTCATTTTTCTTCTTCTTTTTTTTTTTTAAAAAAGATTTTATTTATTTATTTGAGAGAGAGAGAGAGAGAGCGCGTGCACATGAGAGGGGGGAGGGTCAGAGGGAGAAGCAGACTCCCCACGGAGCAGGGAGCCCGATGCGGGACTCGATCCCGGGACTCCAGGATCATGACCTGAGCTGAAGGCAGTCGCTTGACCAACTGAGCCACCCAGGCGCCCTCATTTTTCTTCTTTATCGCATTCTAAAGACTTTAAAGACCCAAAAGGGCTATTTTAAGGTAAACTTCAAGAGACAAAGAAATTTTAAGTGATTGAAAGTAAAAGCATAAGCATTTACCGTTAAAATTATTCTTGGGTTTCCTGAGGGGAAGAGCCCATTTTTAGAATTACCCTACAGACTGACAGATACCCGTGCACACTGGAACACCTCAGAAGTGAAAAACAGAGGAGAGACCAGGTGAACAGAAGATGGCAAGGGTGTCTTTCAGTTTTAGACTTTGTTCTAGATTGTAAAAGCAACGTCACTTGGAGAAATCTGTCATCTGCAGAGCTATTGCTTCTAGCAGGAAGAAATTTTAGGGAGCAGATAGAAATATAAGAACAAAATATTTCTTTTGCTTTTTTTTTTGGAAAAACAAAGACAGAGAAATAAAAATATAATCAATCGTGATCATCAGAGCTTCAAATCAACCACAATAAACTTACCTGCTTTCTTATATACCTAAGTATTTCCAAGTATTTTGGTATAAACAAGGAATCCTGTTTAAGCTTTTATTTAGTTAACAAATCAACAACTACATGAGATCAGTGTCATCCATCTCTAACCTAACACATAAATGTTTAATTAGGTGGGATTGATGGGACTTTTTAATATTACAACTTCAAATCTATATAGTTACTAGTTATAAAAGAACGTGTTAATTCTGATAAATGTTAACTCAGTCTCAACAAACAACAAAATTTGAAAGTCTCATTAGTCTCTTTAATTTTATCATTCCATTTTTTTTAATAAAGATTGAGATGGAATTCGTTTCAATCTGCCAAATATACAGAAATAAAAGGAACCACGTTCCAATTTAACACAGACCCAAACATCTGTCATGCATCGTCAAAGCCACAACCGAAGCATGAAGCATACAACCCCTTGTCTAGACAACACTTACAAGCAGCCTCTTGTCTAAGTTGGCTTTTCTCAAAGAAGAGGTAACAGAGTTGGCATCTTTTTCTGCCATCCATGCTTTAAAAAGCTTGACAGCAAATGAGGCCGCAATGCCTGTTTAAAAAAAAAAAGAGAAAGAAAAAAGTGAGTTTCACTCCTTTCCTAAGCAAAACCACTTGCGACGATGGACAAGGCCACCCTGCCCACTAGGTGTCCTGAAGTGAGTTAAGAGCTCCAAGACTTGATTTGGTAGAGGTAAAGCAGCTCTGTAGGTACAGTTCTATTCTCTTCATTAGGCACAGTTTACTTTCATTACTTAAAAGAGAGCATTTTCATGAGAAGGAAAAAGAGTCAAAATATTTTTCAAAGTGGGTCTCCCTGATTCCAACCTGGTATAATTGTAAATTTATTTATTTATTTTTACCTTGGTTCAAAACACATTAAAAGCCCAGTATTTTCTAGTGTCTTTTGCCTCTCCTTCACCCTGTGGCTCACCAATATTTCACGTGTATAACACAATGATCCTGAGGCACAACAAACAAATCTTGAGACATAAAATGAAATGGTAACATGTCAACTAATTTGCTGATAAATGATACCAGTTAAGAACCATTAATAGTGATGGATATAAATAAAGTTATACAGGGAAGGACACTATTTACCTTACAATTTTACTTTTGTAAAAAGCACTTGAAAATACTTATGAGTTAAGCTATAAAAATATTGATGCTGTATCAAATTGAACTTTTTTCTTGTTATTTTTAAAGAGATGACTAAAAGAGTGATATTAATCAGAAAACCACTCAATTACATATCCATACTGACATTAAGATTTATTTCCAAATATAAGTGACAATCACTAGTAGACAGTTCTCCTGTGAACACTTCAAATTTCCAAGTTAATGTTGCATTTACTGAATGAAGAGTTAAAATGTAGTTGAAATGTTAAACTGATTTTTCTCAATTGAAGGCTTCACTCTTATTGGTCTAAGAAGCTCTATTCCCCTTTCCTCTTCCCTAAGAGAATTCCAATTTTGCTTAGGCTAGGTGACTTCTAGTCCAAGTCCTGGTACCACCTCCTTCTGCAATGATTAGTTTAGAGACCTCACCGGAAGCCCATCTGCCCAGGGCATTTCCCTGGCAACTGCTACTTGGCCAAAAGTAGTCATGTGGCCTATGGCAGCCAATCAGCTGAAGGCAAGATAAACTCTCCTATGTTGAGAATTATTATTCTTCCACTGAATCTGAACAAGAAAGCATGGGCCATAACTGTACCAGCAGACATCTTACAATGACCAGGGAAATCATCCTTGGGGTGAAGTTGATGCTATGAACGGTAGTGAGAAATAATGGGAGAAAATATCCAAGACTTGGATGACATTGTTTCACCCTGAAGTCTACCCGACTTTTATATTTTTTTGTTACATAAGAAATAAATGTTCTTGTATGCCAACAAATGTTCTTATACAGCAATCTGAGTCTTGTCTTCGAGTTAGTTGCAGGTTAAAGCATCCAGTTGATATATCATTTATACAAACACTAACCTGGTCCAATTTTCTTCATTTGAATAAGCAGAGGAACTAGTCAAAAAAGAAAAAAAAAAAAAACAGAAACTATGGCTAGGACAATAACACAGGTGCTACAAGCTGGGGGATTTTCTATTTGTTGACATGAGTTTTTAACACTCTCGGTTCACCAAGTTAGTGTAAAATTTAGTATATATTTATGTCATTAAATCAAAATAAAAATTAAAATGTGGTATGATCTGTATTTCACTTGAAATAAAGTAATGTTTTAAACTAGGAATCCAAATCTTGGCTTAAACCTATCACTTTGCATTAGTGGTGGTTCTTGTTGGAAAATTTGGGAAATTTCTCTGTACTCAAGATTTTCCTGAGTGGAATAAATCTATCCTCCAAAGCTATTTGTTGGGTGTGGGGTTGGGAAAAAAGTGTAATTTATCAATATGTTCCTATTTAGGAAGCAAAAGTTTAAGCCTCTAGTCTCTAAAGATGGTGGAGTACAAGAAAAAACTATATGACACAAGCACTGTCACCTCCATAGCAAATGTACTTTTCTTCTCCCCCTTTCCTCAAATTTCAATATATAAAAACAATTCAAATATGCAGAAAAATTGAATAAACTGAACTGTAAACACTCATATACCCACTATCTAAATTTTATTTTATTTTTAAGATTTTATTTACTTCAGAGAGAGAAAGAACACAAGTAGGGACAGCAGCAGAGGGAGAGGGAGAAGCAGACCCCCAATGAGCAAGGAGCCTGATGCAGGACGTGATCCCAGGACCCTGGGACCATGACCTGAGCCGAAGGCAGACACTTAACCAACTGAGCCACCCAGGCGCCCCCCACTATCTAAATTTTATACCTGTTAATATTTTATGCTTGCTTCATCACTGTCTGTCTGTCCATCTATATAATTATTTCTGATACATTGCAAAGGAACTTGTACATATCACGAAGGATTTTAATACAACCGGAAAGACAATTATTTTCTGTTATAAAGGCTAGGATAATCTAATATAATTAACATTTACTGTTTACATTTTACCTTGTTTTATCTAAGTGTAAAATGGCTCACAACATAAATAAGATGTGAAATATCACCAATTCTCTTCAGGAAAACACTTTAAAATGTCATAATATTAACAACACACTAATAACAATCACAGAATCTGAACTGTCATAAATCTATGTTAAGTCAAAAACTCTAGAAAATCCCTAAATAAATAACATCGCTTGACTTTCAATTTACTAATCTTTTTTCAGCTACAAGAAAACTATAATCCATTTCACTGCAGGCATGAACGAGGCTGGGACTTCAACATTTGTAGGAGAAAAACTAAGTTCTAAGAAGAAACAGATGTTTTCACAAAAGCCCTTTTATTTTTAAGAAAAAATAACTCTTTGTTTTGTGTTGCATTATAACTGGAATATCATGGTCCTCCTCCAAGAGCCCACTTTTGTTGTATTCTATAACCAAGTGATTGTATACATGCCTATCAAGCTCCTAATGCCTTAAAATTAAAGCAACACTTTGATGCAACCATCTGGACTTTCTTTCTAAAACCGAGATAATGACTATCTTAAATTGTGATCAAAATGAACATGTGAGCACAAGATTTTGAGAAGTAATGGTTTAGAAGAATGGTCCAAACCAGGGAAATAAACATTCAGGGCGGGGGCGGGGGGCATTTGGGAACATGAAGGGGCCTTTTTATGTTATACTAAATAGAGGTGGGTGCTACATGCTGGCATTTTGTGCCTGAGGGCAAAAAGGTTAAATGTCCCACAAAGCACAATGAAGCATTTTCCCAGCAAAATATGCCAGTAGCAACTTAATTGAGAGAAAGAGCTTAGACTGAATCAACTTCAGGGTATTTGATCTCGGCATTAAGTCTTAACACCCTAAATTTCAGTTTATTATTAGTTTTTGTCTTTGTACAAGTGTATATTCTTTCTTCCAATTCCCTACAAGAAACAGGTACAATTTGTATTGTTTAAAGATAAACACAAATTTTCTTACATGGAGGATGAGTGGGTAGCAGAACACGGTAAGAGGAGGTGCTGGTGTTTCTCTAACCACATGGGGCTTTACTTTTTACATCTGCCAGGTTCGAAAACACGAGAGCAATTACCTTCTTTGACTAAGCTGTCGGTGAACAGACTAGTGAGGATGGTGGCGGGAAGGGTGCCATTGCCCAGCAAGATCCCCGACAGCATTGCCAACTTTGTCTGCTCTGTTTCGGAAAAGGCTTTAAGGAAGAGGAGAAGCTGTGGGTCAAACAAAAGAAACCATGTCTATAAAGCAAAGGACTAAAGTAGGAAAATAACAAACAGAATACACATGCATGCCTAGATGGTGAAGAACTAGTTGATCAGATGCACAGCACAGTTATCATTCATTAGAAACACATACAGTTGTTCACTTAGAAACCGGATGCTAAGGAAAGTGACTTTCTCAGGCATGGTTCCTTTCTTCCAAGTTTACCTACACGTAGCTATAGATAACATCCACGGGAACAAAGAGAGATCTTTGGAGAACAGTAGGAATAGGTTACATAAAAAATTTACATCTGACTTTGTACAGAACAAAGGGTAAGTTTTACATGCTGAGCATAACATTTACTGAAATAGATTACTGTCCTTCACATTTTTCATTTTTTGGGGTCCCCCCACTACATCTACCCATTTTCTCTGGGTTTGTTATAGCACAATGAACAAAAAACAGGAAAAAGTCAATAAGCTTTGACATCAGCATATGCTTTTCTGAATTCAGAGCATATAATACTCTTTAAAACAAGACTGTTCGGTGAGGAAGGGGTTTCCTAAGTTCTTGATGCTCTTTTAAAAATAACAAGACTCAAACTTGGTATTTCTTGGATCACGCAGCTTTACCAGCTCTGGTGATCAAGTAATGGAGGATCTGACCCAAGTTCTTAATGGAGAAAAGGCCAGGGACACGAGCTGGAAAGAGCAATTTTGGAGGGGTAATTGGAAAAGTAGCAACCCCAGAATGGTTAAAAGAAAACCAAAGCAAAGGGGATTATAGCCCACTTCCCATTTTTAATTCTAAGAGTACTGAGTCACGTGCAATGCCCTGCTCTTTCCTAAGGCACCCACCTAGTGCTGTGACCCTCTTCTAGGACTATCTTCTCGGTTCCATAGTCCTTGGGCATGTTACCAAGATCCCCAGGGCTCACTATCACTACTGGGGCCTTGCTGACTTTTTTCATTACTTGGCACCAACAAAAGGCCATTAACTCCGTGCATCGCGTAGGGCGATATTAATTTACTATCCCGGACAGTTAAAGGATTATTACGTTACAGCTAAGTTATGTGACTAGATATTTGAGTCCGTGGCAGAGCTGTAATCAAACTAGTCCATTTCACTCCCAGGTTATGCCTATTAAAGTCTCAATGAATTAAAGACAAAGTCACCTTCAAAGTGCATAAGGAAACACCGAGGGAATGAGAGCATCAATGGGTAAAGCTCCAGGGAACACCAGGAAGGAGGCAGAGTAAAAGGACTGACAAAATCATAGACACTTCACATCAATCTGGCCTTTTCCTCTGATTGTAAAGATGATTAAGACTCAAGTGAATAAGGAAAAATGGCTTCCAAAATAAACTTTTAAACACTACTTTTTAAGCACATCAATATACCCACATTCATTAGAAATACTCCATTATAACAAAATAGTACAGTTAGATTTTTTAAATTAATATTTACATTGATCAATTATATTAATCAATGTTAAAATCAGATGCTGCATATATTCCAGAACATTCCCTGAAAAATGGATATACTGTGAAAAATAAATAGTTCTTGAAAACATATGAATATCATCACGTGAATACAACAGCTAAGGAAGTTTTCAAGGAGCAAATGAGCTAAGAGAAGTAAAACATGAATGGTATTATTAGACAAAAGTGGTAAAGTGTTTATTTAAATGCTTTACATATTCCCCCCATTATTTCCATTCCCTTATTTAATCAAGTGCTTGTTTTTCTGTAGGCACCCAGCAATGTAATAGATCACATTTTTTCCCATTTAAATCTTTTCCTATTTAAAAAAGTTATAATACACGATAGTAAGAGTAAAATCTACCACTACAGAATAATAAAAATGTGATCTCCTCTCTAATCCTGCTTCCTTAGAATTAACATTAGCTGTTTAATGGGTGTCCTTCCAGATTTTTAAATGAACTTATATAGGTCTACATACTATATATAACTATATATATAAACATGTATTGTTTTAACTGAATTATACATTCGTAACAGCTAAAACTTGTCAAGGGTACCAGCTATTTTTCTGAATACTTTTTGTGTGTTAATACCTACAAAAGCCTTGATCCTCATTTCACAGAAAAGTAAACCGAGGCATATAGAAATTAAGTAATTTGCCTGAGGTTAAACCACCAAATGGCTGCTTTGCACCTTCTCCAATTTATCATGGACATTCTCCCTAATCAATTTAAGTGGCTACCCTTCATTGTTTCAAGATTTTACTGTCACAATCCTCCATAATGTATGGATCCACTTTTTTTGGGGGGAGGGGGTTAGGTATTCACTTTGAATAGGGGGAAGCAAGTACATAAGTAGCAAAGTAGATGTTATAGTTCCTTTACTCCCTTGGTTTATAATTTAGGCAGATATCTAAAATTGGAAACAATGATAAAGCAACGTAGTTAATGTAGTGAGTGCTATATATATATATACACACACACGAGTTAGAAATTGGAAGAGGGAACATGTTGCAATTACTGAAAGCAGGGCTTCTTTAATGAGGTGCTACTATTTCTTTCCCTACTTACTAGAGGCCACTTAACTCTATTAACCACCTTATATGTTATCTCGTTTATTCCTACAAAACCATGAGGTATGTCATCTTATTGCAGCTATTTTACAGATGACAAACACCACTGAGGTTGACATTCACATATTATCTCCCAAGAAATGCTTTTATTCCCTTTGCTAAACTGTATTTTTGGAAATTAAAGAATTTTGCTGGGTATTAGCTGCTGTCCATATATTATTTCACATGCTTGAACTGATTAAATCACATACCTCAACTCTTCGCTTGATATAATCATTTTTCTTGCATATTTGGAATCTCTAGTTTTTATTTTAAGCCCTGCGAGGTCAGGAGTCAGATGCTATAAAACCATTCCTATGGAATAAAGCATGCTGTCTTACATTAAACATGAATGAACAAAGTCTAGGCTAATCATGTATTTTTCCCCATAGCTATTAGCTAATGCTCTGTCACACTCATTCATTCAAGAAACATTAAAAACTTACTATGTCCATGTACGTCTGCACTATCACTGTATATGTAAAATTTTTGTCCCTCTCCATTTCATTACTTTAAACAGATAAAGCACTACAACTGAATTTTTACCTTTTTCATTTCATCCTCAAAAGCTTTTTCCAAATACTTGTATCTCCTGATGAGTTTATTGAAGACCTAAACATAAAAGAGAACCATTCAATATTATGTAAACAATTTTAAATAAAAGACAATAGGGGTAGAAAGTCACCATAACCACAACATGGGCCTCTAATAATAATAATAAAAAAATTGTAGTTAAATATGTGCATTCTGTGATACAAGAACTGGAAGCATTTCAAAGGAGTTATTATGACCCCTGCGGGGAAAAAAGGATGACTACATCAATGTAGAATAAAAGAAATTTAGTCAAGAGTAAAACAGGTAAGAAATCAAAGCTAATTTTGATGAAAATACCATAATGTTAAAACTGTGAGACGCAGAGATTAAAAACAACTGAAATGAAGGGGGCTGCATTTATCATCACAAAGACCATGGATATGATGGAGAGGAGAGCAGACTTCAGGGATATTCTACTCTTAGACCGACACAAACATGTTTATTGGCAGACAAGCAAAAATTGGTATAACTTAATAGTAATAAAAGATTACTGGCCCCCACAATCTAGTTAGAACATTCAAGGAGGGTTTGCAACTGTGTCAGTGGAATTCTGGGCTGTTTTTTTTTTTTTTTTTTTTTTTTTAAGTGGAATGATGTTTGCTATGGACTGAATGTTTGTGTTCCTACTAAGTTCATATGTTGAAGCCCTAACATCCAATGTGACTATACTTGCAAATAGGGACTTTAAGAGGTAGTTAAATAAGGGTGGGGCCCTAATCTGATAGGACTGATGGCCTTATTAAGAGCCAGAAGAGAGACTACGCCAGGAACCAAACTGGCTGACACCTTGATCGGGCCTCCCCAGCCTTCCCAGCTGGGAATAATAAAGTTCTCCATTCTTCATCCATTCTATGGTACTTTATTATGGTAGCCTGAATAAAATAATACAGTGTTCTTATTTAAATAGAGATTTTATAAATGTTGACTATTTTTATAACTGAAAATGATTTCTGAATCTAATTCCTTTCTCTTATATTCCACATAATAAGCACTCATCTAAAACTTTTAGCATGCTTATCGCTTAATACGATCAAGATGGAGCTCAAGGGTAAAAATGACACTGGTGCCCCATGAGGAAAGAATAAATGACCCAGAATGCAATAAAAGAAAAAGAATAAATGGTATCAAAATCCAGCAAACTTGCTTTCCAGTTTGCACAGTCACTCGAGTCCTGGGACTCGCACTCCTAGTCTAGCTGAGAATAACACCTGACTGTTAAGAGCCAGTGACAGCACAGGAATACACCAATCCCAAACCAGCTAGTCACGACGCAGGTATGTTCAGCTTTACAAGGTCATGTTTACCAGGCTGTTCCATTTTACAGTCCCACCACTTCCTGACCTTCACTAGGGCCTAAAGACTTCTTATTTTTTTTACCAATCCAATGAATGCAAAAGGGTATCTCACGATTTTCATTGAAATTTCCCTAATTACTAATAAGTTTGAAGATGTCTTCATCTGTTTCGGGAGAGACTTGTGTTTCCTCTCCTCCGAAATGCCTATACATCCCTTCCTAATAGGCTGCTTGTCCTTTTCTTACTGACTTGTAGTTCTTTATTGAATCTGGATGTGATTCCTTTACAGATTTTACATATTACAAATACCTTCTTGTCTCTTTCTTTTGAATAGCCACACGATAATCTACTAATACGAATTAGAAAACTTTAACGAGTACTCTGCTGATAGACTTTTGTGCTGTTTCCATGCCGTGAGGCTCTTACAAGTGACACAGATAACTCTCACTGTCTGTGTCATTCTACACACATGCAAGCTTATCTGCAGGATAAGGTTCTACAAGCGGAACTGCTGGGTCAAAGGGAGTGTGTAGTTTTAGTTTTAAAAGATAGTACCAAATTGCTCTCCCTAAGGATTGTACCAGTTTATACTCCCATAAGAATTTATGTGAGCATCTATGGGATGCCTGGGTGGCTCAGTTAGTTAAGCGCCTGCCTTCAGCTCAGGTCATGATCCCAGGGTCCTGGGATCGAGTCCCACATCGGGCTCCCTGCTCAGCGGGAAGCCTGCTTCTCCCTCTCCCTCTGCCTGCTGCTCCCCCTGCTTCTGCTCTCTCTCTCTCTGATGAATAAATAAAATTAAAAAAAAATTATGTGAGCATCTGATTCTCTGTGTTCTGTATGGGTGAAAAGTAAAAAAAGTCTACCTTTGCAAAGTTTTAATGCCCACTGCCTTACTATGAATGCAGTTGAGTATCTCTTCATAGGTTTAAGAGCAATCTAACATTCCTATTAGAAAAGTGGCCTGTAGAATTTCTGAACCCACCGTTTCCCTAAATCCTGCTCAAATGTTTCCCTTCTTACACAACAATCTCTCAATGAGGGGCTCTACCTGAGCATAATTTCGGATGGTTTCATGGTCTTCATTTGCTGAAAACACACAGTGGTTGGTCATCTTGGTCTTGTCACCATCATCTATGCGTGTTCCTCCAGGGGCTGAAAAGAGGAAGGTAATGATTAAGACAATACTGAAATGAGAGGAGCCATTTGCAGAACAGATCAATTCCTGCACATCGAGAACAGTAAAAGTAGATGTAAAAATTTAGAATCACATAAAAATTCATGGGATGGGGTGCATGTGTAGATGCATACGTTGTTACATATTTGTGTATGTTTCTAATATAAAGCAAACTGGTGGTTCCATTTTATAGTACTGCCATAGTGTGTGAGATTAATGTTCTACCAGGATCCTATCACTATAAAATCTTTGTCACTCTAAGTCTGGACTCAATTATTCTCAATGTTGTTCCTGGTGTGTGCGACCTCAAGACATGGTTCGCTTTTTCAGGCTTAATAATATTTTGCGGGACTCCAGTTCACCAACATGGAGGTTGGCCAGACTTGGCTCTTGTAGCAGACCTTGCTAGTTTCTACGTGAGTAGGTTTTAAGACTGTTCCCTCCTCCACTAATGCCGTTATCCATGTAGGGTTGATCAGTCTACATTCCGACTCCTCACTATTTGTTTTGGAAGACCTGGCAGCTGTGTTGGCTAGGAAAGAGGGTATTTTACTCTCTCTCATCTTTTTTCCCCATGGCCTGTATAATATCATGGAATAAATGGACTAGAACAAAAGAATGTCTTTTTTTCTATGACTCAAATTTGCACATTCAAAGGCTCCTTCTGGAAGTTTCAGTGATGGCCATTACAAACACTGGGTGATTAGAAGAACAGAATCAACACTAGGTGTTTTTGTTTTCTCACTCTACTTCATTGTAATTAGGGGAGGGGGGTTCAACAAGCCAAGTTAGACTACTGCCTTTCATACACTCAACAAATATCTGAAGAAGATATACTTGCACCAGCCACTTCTTTTATGCATTTATGTAACTGCCTTGATTTAACTTGTGATTTTAGATCTTTGGATGAAAGTGCTATACCTAGTCAACCTTTTTCAGACTCCAGCATACCATTTAATAAGCAAATTACTTTTCAGAAAAGTCAGCTCCTTCAGGAATCTATTTTCATGCAATTAATTTATGCCTAAGATTTAATTAGCTCTCTGTAATGAATACAACCACCTGGAACAAAATTTTATTAAGATGATAATCTTCTAAAAACTCTAGGCTAATGACTCCTATCTGACAGAAGTTACATAACTGAAAAGTCTGATTTTGAAACTATAGTGTTTTCTCTTAAGAGGTAAGTTTTAAAAAACTGCATTCTTTTATAAAACATTTGTTATACATTAATAATATTGCTACAGCTTCATTAAATTTTTTTTCCCCCTGATACCGGAATCAAGTATTAATTGCCCTTTCTAAAATTTTGGTGAGCCTGCTGTTCTCCTCAAAATATAAGTAAAAGAAAAAATAGTTCTTGTATCTACTCTACAAAGAACACAACTGAAAAACCAAGATGACTATTGTTTTAAGAACAATGGAAGAAGGTAAATTTTTTTTTTTTGGTGGGTATGAAGACAATTCCCATAGTCACTAAGTAAACAAAGTGTTTATGTAAAAAGAATGTGCCTGGCTGGCTTTCTTCATTACATCATAGGTCTGGCCCTGGTGGATATCTGGGGGTTGTAACAACTGTGCTCCTAAGTCTTACCATATGCTTTGCCCTACCTTTCTGGATATATGGATGTAGAGCAAAGGAGCAAAATCTGGGTTGCAGATATAAATTTGCTGATTATCATTATAAAGACGGTTAATGAAGATTTGAGATTACTGATGCAAAGTGTACAGATAATTTAATATATACGTGGGGGCAGTAAGTATGGAAACCCAAGAATCATGTGAGAGGCATCCAGAGAAATACAAGTCGAAATGGTCTCGTGTAAGGGAAGAAAATAAAACATTTCAAGAATGACAGAGGGCCAGCAGTAGCTGCCAGGAGGGCCCTAAGAACTGAAAAGGGTCTATAGGATTCACTATTAAAGTCATGAGTGACTTTGGCAAGAACCAAAACTCGCTGAAGACTATTCTTGTGTAGAATTTACCAGTGCATCCGTAAAAGTATGTCATAATTAATGAAATACAAAAAGCCAATCATCACATCAGAAAATGTTCAACTTTACTATTGATTTAAAAGTTTTTGAATGAAAACATCACTTACCTAATTGGCAAAATTTAAAAAAACTGACAAGCTTGAGAGTACCTAATATTATTGTTAAAGGTGTATGTAAACAGGTAGGAACACATGACTTTTGGTAAAACGTTAATTAGGATCTTCCTTTTGAGGGCCAGTCCTTCTCTCTCTGATAGGAAGACAGAGATAGATATAGACATCTCTATTCTTCAATTCATTAATCCCTTGTTAAATATATAAAGATATAATCAGATACAAGTACAAATCTATGTGTATACAGATACTGATTACTTATAATAAAGGAAACAAGGAACAAGTTAAATATGCTTCAAAATCGGTATGATTTTGGTTCTTTTTGGAATCATCCGAGGTAACGCCCCTGGGCATGAAAGGCAACAACATATTGTTGAATAAATACGAAACAGCCATGCAGAGTATCACACTTGTAAAATACCATCCCATTCTCACAAATTGGCATATGTAGGTAAAGAGATTGATAGAAGGGAATTAATCAAAATATTAACAAGTTATCTCTGGGTAAAGGGAGATATAGCTCTTACACTTGGACTTGAATTATCAGCAGTGAGAATGTGAGATCTTTAGATACAATGACAGCAACAAAACTAACGTGGTACGTCATGAAAAGCAGCAGTACAGATCAAAAGGGGGCCTGGGAGTTAAGTGGAGCCATGTCGCCAAACGGAGAGATTTCTCAGAGGGAGGAATTGAAGTGTGGCTCTACCTCAATATGGATGAAAGTATGTACCTTGTCCTTAATTAAGTAGGTGGCTTAAACTGTGTTTCTCAATGAAAGGCACTGATATAGCACACTGGACAGGGCCATTTTTAGTTATTTTGAATAGCCCCTGTACAGCAAAGTAGGAGGCATACCTATCTCCACTACCAAGTCTTCGTAGCAACCCAGACATTTCTACACACTTGCAAATGCCCCCAGGCAGTTGAAAATCCCTAGCCTAGGGGTCTGACGACTCCTCCTGATTTATGGTTACCACAGGAACTAATTATAAAAACTAAGTTCTAAGGATAACTATAAAAGAAACAATGGGTCATTATGACATCTCATCAACATTTAGATCAACATACCACGTCACTGAAATAGTATTCTAAAGCCTTCTTCCTAGATGCTTCTGCTCCCTAATTTTTATTCTGCTTTTAACCTATCTTTAATAATTTTAAAACTTCTATCCTTAATCCTTTTAGCTCTATACTCACAACTACACATTTTTTAAAAACCAGATCTGAACTATATTTCTGACGTTTTATTATTTACAGATTAAATAGCATTTAATGACAAACAGAGAATTACTTTTAAACTTGTTGACACAGTTACATTTCACTGCATGAAAAAAGGGTGGGCGTCAAAAGAAAAGGTGCTATGGCATTGGGGGTTGATTAAATATACTGGAAGGAACTAGCAGACACACACAAAGTTGTACTCTACTGCATGAATTACTTACTCCTCCTCCTCCGTCTGCTCCAGAAACATTTAAGAATTAGGGACACATGGGAAGCTGGCCTTTGGCTATAAAGCAAAGTGGCTGTGGGGTGACATCAACAACAAAAAAATCGATATTTCTATGCCTTTCTTAACCAGTAACTGTTTCTACAGCCACACTACCATCCCAACTCGTAAACGAGGTAAAAATTGTACAGACTCCCATTTGTATTTCTTATCAACTCTCATAAATGTAAATTTATAAAGATTCTACCTCATAAGGAAGTATTTCAGTGGAATTTCAAGTACTACAAGAAGACTCTACAGCGCGTGGCTTACCAAGCATACTGCCCGCCACCAGGATATCGAAGAGCGTGTCTGCATAGCGACGATAATCTAACCTTGAGCCTGTGGAGTCCAGAAACTTGGCTACAGCTTCAAGGTCGTCACCAGCTTCATTAAGCCCCTGGACAAGTGTATCCCTGAAGACTGTGGGTTCGAATTTCTCTTTTTCATCTAAAATAAGTAAGTTACGAAATTATTTCTTTTACTAACACATCCGATTCCCAAATGCAACCATACATTTCCTTTGTTCATCATTCTTTACTTGACAGTGTGATTATTTAAAAGTTGGAAGACAACTAAGTTTTTCTGAAACCCCTTGTTTGAACATTTGTTCAAACAAATTATTTATTTCCTATTTAAAGGGGCCACAAAAATACATTAACTCTATCTAGTACATAATAACACTGATAACTGATCATTTCTGTCATCCACAGGCCACTGTAATCTATTAACCCTAACCACCTGAGAAAAAATAAAGTATAACAATCAAAACTTAAAATTTTCTTTGATTTAGGATAAAGAAAATGACTCAGGGAGAACCGCCTAAGAATAAAGGAGAATATACACATGAAAATAAAGATTAGGAGGGAGGAAATAAAAGAGGGACATCTCTTTATTATTTGTTATTATTACTCATTATTACTCCTAGTATTGACATATATTAGTTTCAATTATCAATGTATCAATTATATAACTGACATATTAGTTTCAGATGTGCAGCAAAATGATTACCAGAGTAAGTCTAGTTAACATCTATCACCATATGTAGTTAGAATTCTTTTTTCTTGTGACGAGAACTTTTAAGATTTAGCCTCCCGGCAACTTTCTATTATACCACACAGTATCAGTAACTGTAGTCACCAAGCTGCAATTCACATCCCTGGAACTTATTTATTTCATTACTGGAAGTTTGTTCCTTTTGACTACCTTCACCCATTCTGCCCGCCCCTCACTCCCTGCCTCTGGCAACCACCAGTCTGTTCTCTGTATCTATGAGTTTGGGGGTTTTGTTTTGTTTTGTTTTGAAAGATTCCACACATAAGTAAGATCATATGGTATCTGTCTTTCTGTCTGACTTACTATCATAATGCCCTCAAGGTCTATCCATGTTGTCCCAAATGACAAGATTTCTTTCTCTTTATGGATCAATAATATTCTATTGCATATATGTATATACCACATCGTCTTTATCCATTCATCCATCAATGGATACTTAGGTTGCCTCCATACCTTGGCTATTTGTAAATGCTGCAATGAACACAGGTGTGCCTATAACTTTTCAAATTACTGTTCTCATTTTCTTCAGATAAATACCTAGTAGTAGAATTACTAGATAATATGGTAGTTCTATTTTAAAATTTTTAAAAAATATTTATTTATTTATTTGAGAGAGTGTGTGCATGGTGGAGGAGGGGGGTGAGGAGAGGAAGAGAAAGTCCTCTAGCAGACTCCCTGCTGAGCGTGAAGTCCAATGTGGGCTGGATCCCAGGACCCTGAGATCATGACCTGAGCCGAAATCAAGAGTTGGCCACTTAACTGACTCAGCCACCCAGACGCCCCTTTAATTTTTTTTTTTAAGATTTTATTTATTTGACAGAGAGAGACACAGCGAGAGAGGGAACACAGCAGAGGGAGTGGGAGAGGGAGAAGCAGGCTTCCTGCGGAGCAGGGAGCCCGATGCGGGGCTCGATCCCAGGACCCTGGGATCATGACCTGAGCCAAAGGCAGACGCTTAATGACTGAGCCACCCAGGTGCCCCTAAATTTTTTGAGGAACTTTCATCCCGTTTTCCGTAGTGGCTACGCCACTCTATATTCCCACCAACATTTCATGAAGATCTCCTTTTCTCCACATGTATATCCACACTTATTTCTTTTTACAAGATAAGTTACTCAAGGCACTTAAATATTTAATATATACCATGAACTATATATGTATATTTATAGCTTCAGAGCAGATGTTCTCAGTCATTTTGGTCTCATGATCCCCTGTCACCCTTAAAAAGTACTGAGGATTCCAGAAAGCTTTTTTGTGTAAGGAGGTTATATCTATGGATATTTACTCTATAGAAATTAAAACAGAAAATTTAAAAGTATTTATCAAATTAAAAAAAATTAGTGTGAAGGCAGGCTTTGTTTAATCTCTTTAATGCCTGGCTTAATAGCAAGAGAGATGGATTCCCTTAACCACTGTGTGCAATCTGTTGTGATATCACACATCATGTAGTCTCTGGGAAACCACCATACACCATGAGTGAATGTGTGAAAGAGGCACATAAAATCTGAGTATTTTAATGGAAATAGTTTTGAGTTTGTAGAACCCCTGAAAGGGCTTCATAGGATGTAGGGATATGGGTATATGGAGTTTCCTACCCTCAGCAGACTCAAGAGAGACTTGTTGTGGAAGGTCAGTTTGGAGTCAGATCTTTTTTTTTTTTAATTTTAATTTTTTTTTAGTAATCTCTATGCCCAATGTGGGGCTTGAATATGAATGACCCCGAGATCAAGAGTCCCGTGCCCCACCGACTGAACCAGCCGGGAGCCCCTGGAGCTAGATCATAAACAAAGCAAGGATCATACACTGTTGAAAAGAAGTGAAGATGACAAACCAGAGGTCAGAAGAGGCAGGAAAAAAAATGACTAAATTAAAGGTAAAGGTAGGATTCAATTCACAGGACTTCACCTTCATCTCCCCTTTTAGAGAATGAGTTTGGATGTGGAAAGGGAGGGGCAAAGGATGAACCAGAAACTTTACAAAAATCCCATCATAAATACCTTTAGAGAGATAAGTGCACACTGCAACTTTAAGAAAGGAGAAGGAGGAGGAAGAAGAAAGGAAGAATAAAATGCTTTTTTAAAAAAGAAGAAACATTTCATGAATAAAGAGTTCTTGGAAATGGAAAGTATGATAGAAAAAGTCAAAAATTCAATAGAAGAGCTGAGAAAGAAAGCTGAGAATATCTCTTAGAAACTAGAAAAAAAAGCCAAGAAAAAAAGACGTAGAAAATAGGAGCAAAAAAATAAGAAAAAGGGCACACCAGTCAAATGTCCACATAATAATTTTAATGAGAAATTTTCTTTTAAGATTTTATATTTTTTTTAAGTAATCTCTACACCCAGTGCAGGGCTCGAACTCACAACCCGAGATCAACAGTCACATATTCCACAGACTGAGCCAGCCAGGTGCCCTGAGAATTTTTTTTTTTTTTTAAGGAAAGAAATGATTTGAAAATTTCAAGAAAAGTTTTACAGAGTTGAAGGACATGAGTTTCTCAGTAAAGAGTTTTCTGCACACAAGGATTCAAAGCGGGCCCGTGATAAGATGCCAACGTTATCGCGTAATCTCAATGCTGGGAACAAAGCAGCTGTCAGCAGTTTCAGGGGCAAAAATCCAAATCACATATAAACTATCAAAAACAGAATCACATTAAAGATTTTTATTCATTTATTTTTGACAGAGAGAGAGCACAAGCAGGGGGAGCGGCAGGCAGAGGGAGAAGCAGGCTCCCCGCTGAGCAGGGAGCCCAATGCAGGACTTGATTCCAGGACCCAGGGACCATGCATGACCTAAGCTGAAGGCAGCCCCTTAACTGACTGACCCACCCAGGCGCCCCAGAATGACATTAAATTGCTCAACAGAAATACTAGAAACCAGAAGAAATTTCTTCAAAATTCTGACGGAAAACAGTTTCCAAACTCTAAGTCCGGGGTTCAGTCAAACTGTCAGCCAAGTGTAAAAGCTGAATAAACGCATTTTGAGACATCCGAGGCCTCAAAAATGATGTTTCTCATACACTGCTTTCTAAAAAGCTGGCTTGAAGCAGACACTCCACACCAAAATGAGAGAAGATCACATGATCTTACTAAGTCATGAGATCCCAGGAAAAAGAGAAAAAAATCGGAGACAGGCAACAGGACTCTCTGGGACAGCGGTGAAAAGACACTGCAAACATCTCACATCCTGAGCTGCACTGCTGGCCTAGAGGGCAAGCTGCTGGGGGGGTTTGTCACTCTGATAGCGTAGTGTGATATATGGCAAGAAGTCCTCAAGTTTCTGTATTTAAAGGTCTACCTAACGAAGGGAAAGCTTGGTATTGAGTAGTGTTAAGGCACTGACAACAACAGCAACACAAAAGGATAAATTATGACATTTAAATGATGAAACATTAACTTCAAAGACCAAATGATGTTCAGAAGAAGAAGAGTAATCTAGTAACAGTTGAACTGTGAAGAGCGCGAACAAAGTCAAAGTAACAGAAACCCTGCACAGTGGTCTAGCTAAAATAAACCCTGCTACAGTAAAAAGAAGAGGTCTGCAGGTGGATAGGGCAGTGAAGAGAGCTCAATCCTCATCTTCCGTAGTATCAAGTGCAGATACAATACGTCCCCCAGAAAAGTCAGGAAATAACCATGTTAAGACTGTTACTTGGTTATGTGAACGTAAAATTAAAAGAAGCATATAAAGAGCAGAAGGCATTCCTCTGGGGAGTCTACTTGCTGTTGCTATAACATGTCTTGCAGGATGGTTTGACTATTTAAACCACGGGACCCGCATACATTTAAAAAACTACTTGGACACCAGAATAGCACCTGTCTGGTTTGTACAGACTGACTGCTTATACCGGTCTAGTAGGAAGGGGTGGGCTGTAAGGGGTTAACCCCACAGCATCAGAACCAAAGAATGGCATCCCCAGTAGCGGTCAGAGTCACACAGGGTAAGATGTCATAAAGACAGATGTAACCTGAACGCTCACGAACAAGAGATTTATCTCACGAGCAAGAGATAAAAGTCCATTTGATGCCATAAGCAAAACATCATGCAGCCAAGAACATGCAAATGTTGACTGCAGGAAAAATATAATTCAGGTCTTGTTTTGTGGAGGGGGAGGACGAGAACGGGAACTCCAGAGGATGAGAAGCTGGAGGAGGGGGGAGCTGTGACTACGCAGGACGAACTCAATGGCAAGCGGAGGACACTTCACCCCCCACTCCGGGTCCAGCCAAAAGGTAATTCTCCTAACCCCTTTGGCAGAAAAAGTTTTCTTTCCTGTTATATGAGAACATGAGAAGCGAAACCACCACAAGTTGTTTATTGTCTCGTAACCAGCTTTCAAAACCAACTGAGGCCATTCCTGCAACGGCACTACGACATACTTGAATGTTGACTCAGGCGGTAGAACAGGCTTTGATGATACGAAAATTGTAACTCTGAGGCATTGGAAAATGAAAGTTAGTAAACAGGTAAAAAATCTAGACCATGCTAAGAATTCACGCAGAGGACTTCGTTTTGAATCAGAGAGACAACTCAAAAACTTGTGTTTGTATAAAGCCCTTCATTTCAGTTCTATCTTCCTAAGAGATCTGCCAAGGAAGAGGGAAATGAGAGGATGAAGACAGCAAGTCACAGCTGAAGATACTTCAACAGTGAGTGATAATGCATTAGGTGAGGATGATGGCTCGTAGCTTGGGCATCTTAAGAAGTTGTGATGGCATGCTAGGATTAATCATTGTTTTGCAGGCTGAAAAGAAGCTCCTATCTGCTAAGATAACATGTCTATCCAGAGGAATAAAAAATTCCCCAACAAGAAAATGGCAAGAACACTGATGAAAATTTGGGGAAACACGACAATATTTTACCCCAAAGTTCTTTTTTATCAGAAACTAGACATTATATGTACTTTGTAGTTCACTTGAGGACAGTCTAGCAAAAATACTAACAAAATCCTAATGAAAATACGCTATTACTTCCTTGCGTTTCCATTTGACAGGTCTAACCTCCCTTGAAGCGGGAAGTATATAATTAGGGTCTCAAATTTATACTGTGTTGGTGAATCACAAGTGTGACACTAGAGAGTTAGTCATGCTGGCCCTTATACTGACATAGAGAAACAGGCTTATTTCTGATGCTCAAATATGCCTGTAAGTTATCTAAACACACTGCTTTCTCTGGGAACCAAAGTAACTGGTTAATATAACATTTTTCCTACCACTGAGTCAGTGATAAATAACAAAACCTACATCCTTTTTTGAATGTTGCTTAAGTATAGTAAACGAGTTAGAACAACCATGGGTTTTCTAATTATACACATACATGTATATTTACATATATATATATATTTACAACCATACATATTTCAGCATTCAAAGATTTACTAGATTAGTTGTTAACACTTATTATAGATCTAAGAGTGATTTAAAACTGCCAAGACAGATGAAAAGTCTCAGGGAGAACCCAGGGTATGTGGGCGCTCTGGATGCCTGTAGTCAGTTATTTTTTTTCTCTCCTATTTTCACTAATTTTAATCCAATTTCTCTACAAAATTTATAGGGAGGCGAGTTCAGTTATTAAATATTTCACTTAGCCAAGCATAACAATGGCACAGGGGAGAAATTTCCATTGTTTCAAATTCCCACAAGCCACACTAAAAAACATAATTTCTTTGAAGAAAATATCATAAATGTGTATATTTCATAAAGGAAAACAGTCTAAGTAGATTTCTAAATGATGTGTCCTATCATAATGTTTAATTTTGATGTTAAGCAATAGAAAATACATTTTTTTTACCAACTTGGCATGGAAGAGCATTATCAGCTTTGCTAGCAAACAGTTTCAAACTGAAGACAGATCCTCAGAAGACAGCCTATGAAAATGACCTTGAAATAGCCTCACTAGATTTTTTGCCTCAGCTCTACAAAACTGCCAACCATTTATCTTAAGTCAGCCCTATCATAATTGCAAAAGAAAAGCCAAAGCATGATAAATCATCAGGAGGCAATTCACTAGTATGAAGTGTAGAAAATGAGGCTGACTCCATTTTTCTCCCCCCAGCCAGCAGTCTAGCACAAAATAGCTCAAGCGCTGCTGAAATCCCCAACAGACCTGAGTTATATAAATCCCGATCAACTGACAAATAATATATATTTCTGGGTAGTTCTCTCTGGGTATTCCAGGAGCAGAAAGACACAGGCACAATCTTACCCACTGAATGAATCAGAGACAAACCAGCTCAGAATTAGAGAAAACCTTTCCAGTTCAAAACTGAAGACTGACTCTAAGAGCCAGTTTACTTGTTGAGTCATGTTGGCTGTTGTACAATCCTTGGGCCCTCTCTTGGCTTTTCAGCTCAGTTACCATGAATCAGCATCACACGGATAAAGCTGTTCGTGCTGGGGATCCAGGTCTGAGATTAACATGTTCCCCCAGTGGGCAGGGGAAGGAGAACCTTTCTGCACCTCACAGTTGGGCATATATTAGATATTATCACATTACCGGGCTCAACAATACCTTAACTACAATTACCTTTCTGAACTGTATCATTCCTTCCTGACGAAGTCCTTTTAAAATCATCCACATCATTTTTTTTTCCCCATGAGTGCTTTTAACCATGAGATAATGAAGGCACATTGACTGTAATGCCTTGTATTGATATCAACATCTGGATTTCAATGAGGAAATGTAGTGGGGACACAATTTGTAAGACCAAGATGAGGACCCACATGAGGACCAAGCAGAGGGAGATGGCTCAGGCCATGTGCCTTAGTTTATAGAGATGAGCCAGGGATGAAAAACAAACAAACAAACAAACAAAAAATAGAAAAGGGGAAAGCACAAGACAAAAATACTGTACAAAATAACCACATTTTGCTTACTTTATAGTTTTTTAATTTTCATTTTTTAGTAGGAATGTGAATTCCCAGCGAGCAGCATTTACAGCTAAATTCAGCCTCCACTGCTATCTAGTGACTCTCATGAACTCTTCTACTCCAAACCACTGATTGCATTCAGACTTCCTTTCCTTCTGCAAGGCCAGACTTGCTACTTATGCAGACACACAGTACTTATGCAAGACAGCATAAGTTGCAGGGGCTACCTCAACATTGGAAATGCCAAAAGCCATATACTATGGGCTATCAATTCAACAATTTAGCACTTGGTGACCATTACCTGCCATCAAGCTTTGCAATCAGCAGTGAGGCCTCACAGAGATATCTAATTGTCATTCATCTTTCTGCATGATACTTTCTTAAATATGTTTCAGTTATTGTCCTCAGTGTTAGTCAACATAATAATTTCATATCATGTTTCCTTTTAAAAAAAGTTTCCTTACCACGTTACAGCTCAACTATTTTTTTTAAAGTCCAAAAGGACTTCTTTATAATTATGCAAAACTGATTAAAAATTGACAACTATTCTTTACACAGAAAGGATGGTAAGATGAACATAACATAAAAAGAAGTCACTCACACAAATAAATTTACCAGTCATCAAATGGGGTCTATCACTACCTTTCCACAATAAAAGAATGTGAAAATATCCCGAGCTTTAAAGATATTTAGGCATGAAATTTAATTTGACTTCTTAAATTTTCAAGTGTAAAAACTCATCAATATCTCCTTCCTTCCTTTTCTCCTAAGTTTTACCATCTTTGCTCTCAACATTTCCTTAAAAACAACAAAGAAAGCAAAACTCAATACAAATGCTGGATGTCAAAAACAGTAGAGTTTATCTATTGTCTTCATAGCCTCACAGGAGCGAGGAAACCTTGACCAGATAGAATCATCCTCCTTTAGTAGATAAAGACACAAAGTTCAGACGAGTTAAATGACTTGTCCAAAATCAAACATGTAAAGAAGTATTCAAAGGCTTGAATGCAGAACTTCAGATTCTATATCCAGAGCTCAAAAGAACAGAACAAGGGAGGTTCAGTGGAAACAAGGATAATTCTAATCCTTCCGCAAATCTCCTAACTTGCTTAGAACGTCACCCGCTCTCCCAACCCCCATACACACGCAAATGCACAGCACAACCTTACCCCTTTTCCGAGTTTTGAACCGTTGGCCTGTTAGCACTGGCTTCTGATGCTTATTCATAAAATTTCTGAAAACAAAGAAAATAAAGATTATTTCAAATAAGCAGTTCACATAAAAATGTATGGCTAATAAGCATACGTTCCACCTCACTTATACTGAATATACTTTTATTTTTTTACTATTTTTTTTTAAGATTTTATTTATTTATTTAACAGAGAGAGACACAGCGAGAGAGGGAACACAAGCAGGGGGAGTGGGAGAGGGAGAAGCAGGCTCTCCGCCGAGCAGGGAGCCCGATGCAGGGCTCGATCCCAGGACCCTGAGATCATGACCTGAGCCGAAGGCAGATGCTTAATGACTGAGCCACCCAGACGCCCCTGAATACACTTTTAAAAGCAAGGTATAATTGTAACTGTTGAACTAGCAAAACTTTTAAAATTTAAGAATACCTAGTGTTGACAAGAGACATAGGGAAAACGACCACAGACATAAACTCTGACAGAGGGAATAAACTCCACGCAGTACTTTGGAGAAGCATTTGGTGAATATAAATATTTACACGTGCATAACCTGTAGTCCACAAATTCTTTCACTAGAAATTTACTTTGCCATTTTACCCACACAAATATGCATATTTATGCCTGTGTGCACTCGTGTAAGTGCGTGTGTACAAAAGGACTGAGTCCAGCATTGCTGAATAAAAACTTGCAAAGTTAGGGGCGCCTGGGTGGCTCAGTCGTTAAGCGTCTGCCTTCAGCTCAGGTCATGATCCCAGGGTCCTGGGATTGAGCCCCGCATCGGGCTCCCTGCTCGGCGGGAAGCCTGCTTCTCCCTCTCCCATTCCCCCTGCTTGTTTCTCTCTTTCACTGTGTCTCTCTCTGTCAAATAAACAAAATCTTTAAAAGAACAAAAAACAAAAAAACAAAAAAAACTTGCGAAGTTAAATGCCCATAAACAGTAGTCTGGTTAAATAAGTTCTAAGAAGCCATCAAATGGAAAGTTATGAAGCTTTCCAGAAGAATGAGATCTAAATGCAGTGCTATGTTTCTTGCCCTGGCTCCCTCCCTGATCACGTTTCGGCCATCTGTGTCCCTCCCCCTCATTCACTGTGCCCCAGCCGTCCCGCTCTCTTCTTCCAATGTGCCGGAGAAAGCTGCCTCTCCTCTGGGAAGGATCTTTCCCCAGCCATTCACATGGCTCACTCTCTGCCCTCACTCGAGCGCCTCCTTTTCAGAGAAGCCTTCCCTGGTCACCCCCACAAATGGTGTCCCATACTGAGGTATTATAAAAACAAAAACAGACTCCAGGTAGTCTGAAGCTTTTCTAGCAGGTGAACATGCTGCAGTTACTCTTTGCTAAAGATGTCTCTATTATGGAATCAATAAAAAAAATTTTAAAAGTGTGAGCCTTCTCTAAAAGTTTTATTTTACCGTCGGAATATAAACTCATTGAATTCTCTAACTCTACCTTAGCATTTTGTTGCTGTTTTTCTGCTAATGAGGAATTACCACAAAACACAGCCTACCGATCAGAGAATCACTCTATTTTAAAAATCTTTAGCTCCATTTATAATCTCTTCAGTTCTAAACACAAAAGTTTGTTTCTTCATGGTCTCTTCTGTGACCTTATTTTGCATACGCTCCTTATACCACAGGTGGAAAACAACATAGTAACATTTAAACAAAAAAGCATACAAAGATTCTAACAGACACAGCAGCAAAAATTAAAACAAGCACCAACAGCAACTCACCTACTGGTATTGAAAGACTAAATGAAGATACTCTGTTCACCAAAAGTCTCTATCGCTTAGCTGTTACTATTTAGAGCAGAGGCTTGGCTTGTCTCTAAATTTAGCCCTCCCAGCTACATTATAATCTGCTTCATAAGGCACTCACTGAAGCCCTGGCGGGAGAGAAGCAAGGGCACTTTGAATAAGAAACTGTGCTAGTTTCAACCTGGGAAATTAACGGAGAATAACAAAGACGGTTCTATTAGGCCAGAAGAATAACAAAGACGGTTCTATTAGGCCAATGTCAAATGTTTATTTTGATTAGATTGCACTACAATTCACAACTTGAAAACAACTAACTAAAAATACATACACATAGGTATGTATAGATGCATATGTTAAATCAGTTTAACAGAATCCTCAGAGATAAAACTTATCTGGGGTACAGCCGAGCCTATATATGCATTCAAAAAACTATCAGCCAAACACACAGACAAAATAAAAATAAGCTCATGTCCCCCCCCTCCAGTGGAAAAGCTCCATGGTTTAAAATAGTATTACAAGAAAATTGTATGCAAAATGGTAAAACACGACTGGATTGAAATATTTCCCATGTCATTTCACAGACTAAATTTCTTGGCTGTTCCACAAGAGAAAAGACAATAAAATATTAAAAAGATTCAATCAATCAAAGTTCAAAACTAAGCACCCTATTAATGAAATAAACATTTTTTGAATAAACTAAACTGAAAGGCCCAACTGAAAGATGTCTCGGTTTAAAATATAAGAAATAAAATTTTACCCACCTCCTGTGTTACTATTCTTACTGTCCTGGGTCCTTTGCAGATTCTATCCCTTACTCCCAACTGACTCTGGGCCCAAGTGTGACAATGCACCAGCAGCTCAGATGGGCTGGCCTCTTGGCAACTGTGTACTAATTCTGCCAGTTGCCCAGCACACCTTGAGTAGATTGACATGTTGTGTGTTGTCTTGCCTGTTTTTTCTTCTTTAATTCCCTTCATTTTGGAAAGAATTTGATCTAGCAGGGAAGGACTGATTTTCTTGTTGTTCCTATAAGGGGATGACAGTTCTGGTCTGGATAATCCCTAAACTATGAAAATCTGCCTTACATCATATGTTATACTGCTAATATATACATATAACTAGCTATTCAAACCACCTCAACTTTATGAATATGCATATGCTGAAGTGGGGTCACAATCATCTCCTATAAAGGGATAAAAGAAAATAGTTTAGGTGCTGTAAGCCACATGGTATCTGTTCCAACTACTGAGTTCTGCTGTTAGAACCTGAAAGCAGCCATAGACAATATGTAAACAAGTTATTCCAATAAAACTTTATTTACAGAACAAGAGGTGGATCAGACTGGGCTCTCAGGCTGTGGTTTGCCATCCCCCATTCTAAAGCCATGTATTCAACAGAACTGTCTGTGATGGTGGAAATGTTCTGTATCTGTACTGTCTAATATGGAAGCTACTAGACACATGTAGTCCTTGAGCCCGTGAAATGTGGCTAGTGTAACTGAGGAATTTAAATGTATTTAATTTTCATTAATTAAAATGAAAATAGGGGTGCCTGGGTGGCTCAGTCATTAAGCGTCTGCCTTCGGCTCAGGTCATGATCCCAGGGTACTGGGTTGGAGCCCCGCATCGGGTTCCCTGCTCGGCGGGAAGCCTGCTTCTCCCTCTCCCACTCCCCCGGGCTTGTGTTCCCTCTCTAGCTGTGTCTCTCTCTGTCAAATAAATAAATAAAATCGTTTAAAAAAATGAATGAAAATGGCCAATATGGCTAGTGGTTACGTTGGGCAACCCAGTTCTAAAGAATTCATTATGGCCCAACGCATTTCATTTTGATAAAAGAGGTGAAAATACATCCAAAGAATAGAAAGTTTTTAATTAATTTTTTTTAATAAAATGGCTCTGAGGAGCATTTTGCCTGAATTTCAAAACCAGGTGGCTATCGTGAGAAAGAAAAAAAATACCAAACTTCAAAGCAAAACTCATAATAAATAAATAAATAAATAAATAAATAAATAAATAAATAAATAAATAAAACCATTGGATAAAAGGTTGTTAGGGGAAAAGCACATTCACATGGTGCTGAAGAATCATTCCACAATTTACTTATTAACTGCAAAAGGGAAACTGTACCTTAATGATATCTGGAGGTCACCACCTGAACCTAACAATCAAATGATTAATCATGGGATGATCTGACGTTATATGCCTCTGTTATGGGCTGAATGTTTGTGTCCCACCCCCAACCCCCTCAACTCCCAAATTCATATGTTGAAATCCTAACCTCCAACGTGATAGTATTAGGAAGTTGGTAGGGCCTTTGGGAGGGGATTGGGTCATGAGGGTGAAGCTCTCCGGAATGGGATCAGTGCTTTTATAAAAGAGACCACAGAGAGCTCTCTGGCTCCTTTCCCAAGTGAGGACACAGCAGGAAGATGGCAATCTATGAAGTGGGAAGTGGGTTCTTACCAAACACTCAATCTGTATCTTCCTTGATCTTAGACTTCCTAGCCTACAGAATTGTGAGGAATAAATGTTTGTTGTTTAAGCCAAACAAACAAAAAACAAAGCGAAACTCTGTGTGTAGTAAATAATCCTGGAGGCAGCAAGAAGGAAAAAAAGACTTTCAATTCTAAGATAATAAAAGTTATAGGGCAACAATATCATCTCCAAAGTATAAAGTATTTCATAAAGATACAGTAACACTAGCACACAAACCTAGTAATGTAACAGCCACTTCATTGCAACATTCTCAGGAAGTACTTTGTGTTTAGGAGTAACTTTCAAGAACTACCTTTTATTCTATGTTCCAAATGAGCAAAATAATGTACCATAAAAACAGCAAACTAAAAATTGCCCATAGTTATAAACTATTCTCCTTTCCATTAAAGCTAAAACTCCAAGAACATACAACAGAAAATCCTTTACAGAAAGTTGTCATGTCCAGGAGTCATTTGGGTTGATAACAATCATCTCAAAAGAAGCAAAAATAATTAAGTTGCACTCTGCAAGTGTAAATTACTAACATTCTAAAGCAACAGACCAGATAAATGCTTACAATAACACTATACTTTGTTGCCCAGAATAGCATAAGCTTGTTTAATGTCCTTATCATGATTTTGTACCAAACAGCTTCTCTATAATCAAAATCACCCAGCCTCTACAAAATGCTTCACTGTATCTCCAAGCAAATTCTATGTAGGTTTTAGTTTTTATAACTGAAAAAAAAACAATGAAATTTAAAATAGTAGCCTACCTATATAAGAAAAATGTTTCTAAATGAAATCAGACATTCCCTTCTTCAGCACAAAAATATTACTGTTATATTCATATCCCTTTACTCTTTCTTATCCTTACTAGTATAAAAGCACAAAAATAATCTTTCTTAAAGAGAACCAAACTTAGTAATAGTTCACTCCTCAAAAATTTACAGCTATGTATTTCCAGAGGGACATTAATGGCGGAAACTTAAATTGTGCTAAGCAACCACCTGACAAGGAAAGAATGACCAATGCCCAAAGGAATTACGTTTTGAAAAAGAGTACGAAGACCTAACTGTTCATCTAAATCTTTTAAGATGTAAAGGCATCGTGATAAAATTTCCATTATTACATTTCCCAAACAATTTCACACCTTAAACTTAGTAGTATACCTACCTTGTTTGTGAATGCTGCTATTCCGCTTTCCTTTTAGCAAAACTAGAAATATTCTACAAATTACATTTTAAGTATCACATACAACCTCTTCATAGAAATAAATGAAGATAATGTGTAATGTTATTTATTTCCTCTTAGTGAAGTTAATTTAGAAAACCGTCAAGAATTGAAAATAAAACCTTAAAATGCTTTCATCCTATCAATTCATGCCCTCTGCTTACAGTCACTTCTACAAAGTACCCTGGGCATGTACATTCCCTTCTCTGGGCTTCCCTTTTCCCCAGAGGCAATCTCTCCCAGATCATTCCCTTCCCTTAATAACTGATCAGGCATATTCATTCAACGTTACAGATGGTCTAATCTTGCTGATGTGATTCTCAAGTCTCTCAACACTTGGAAAGATGCAAGCACACATACACAACAGACATTGTAGCACACTTTGGGTTTTAGAAAACCAGTCCCTCAAATATAATGTTTCAAAGTATTTTAATAGCAAAATGCCCCCAAGCCTCTGTTCTAGGTAAGTTAAGACACTTAGAACTTTTGTCTACCAGACAACAGCACTATGATGACTGCATACCTACAATATTTCCAAACCATAAATTTTGAGAACTTAGAGGAAATGGTGGTATAAGACAAGGAAATGCCCAAAGATTAGGCAGCTGTGGTTTAAATATTTATTAATTTGTATTTTGGGGGTGCTTATGTGTTAAGGACAGCGGTCTCATTCTGGGGTCATTATGTCCCCCCAGGGGACATGTGGCAATGTCTGTAGACCTTTACTTTGTCATGTTGGGGAAGTGGGGACACTACTGATGTCTAGTAGGTAGATGCTATGGATGCTGCTAAGTAATGGACAAGGCACAGGAGATCCCTCCTCAACAAAGGGTTCTCTGGTCCAAGATTTTAATTGTGCCAAGGGTGGAAAATCCTACACCAAAAAGGAAAAAATTGTGACCAAAACCAGAGATGGTCTTTGCTCTCAAGAGTTAAAAATTGTGCACATACAGATCAACCACCAGGCAGATAATTCCTCAAGTGACTTATTTCTGTTTGCCAAACATTATGTTAATTTTAGAGAAAACATATTTATCACTGAGTAGCTTGTCATAACTAAAATCAAAGGTGCAATTAGTATACAAAATAAATGCTTCCCACAGTCTTTAATACTAATTGCCGTCTTTCCACATTGATGATTTTACACCCTCTGACAATCGGGGGGAAGATGGAGGGCAGGAAACAATACAGGATTGAAGAGGGAGGCAGAAAAAGAGGAGGATGAGCAAATAATTTTTCCTTACTTTTGGATATCACAGTAGTGAGAATAGAGAGACAACAAAGAAAAGATAAAATGTATGACTGAAAACTGCCATTGTTTAATTTTTCAGACTTGGAGAAAACAGTGATATGTTAAGTAGAAACAGCAAAGAAAACAACCCGAAACACAAAACAAAACAAAAACCACCCAACAAGTTCTATATATATATATATATGGTATGATCTAAGCTACATAAGGCACGTTAGCACTCAACAGTGGTCAACATGAGCACTGAGTTCAAAGGGCATTTTATTTCTCTTACACTACTTTTCTATATTTTCTATAACATAAAGATATATAACTTTTTAATTAGAAAAATTATGTGTTTAAATGGAAACACTTTAACCTCTTTTGAAGTTTAAACCAATCCCCAAGGGGTCACAAGTAATCATACTATCTGTGCATAAAGAGAAATATGATAAACGATCTAAATATCATTTCCTACTAAAAGAAACAAAGGTCTCTTGGATAAAATGGCTGATTCCAAGGTTGGAACACGGAAGATTCCATATGATCCTGACATGTCTTGTGTCAGAAAAGTGAACTGCTTTGAACAAACAACAACAACAAAAAAAGATAAAAATAGATCAACCTACATAGAAACCATCCTGAGGACAATCCACTGGCATCAGCTGAGACAATTTGGCCATTAAAGTAACTGAAAACAGCATGGAACATAACTCACTCAATAAAGTAAGAATCTACAAGTTCACACTCATTTATTTTAGAGAAAGCAAATATACCAGTGCACAAGGGAAAGGAAAAGTAATTGGGAAGAAATGAAAGTTTTCTTTTCAGTAGAATGCCAACTGATAAATAGAGAAGGAAACATGGAGTAGAAAAACATCATTTTGCAATCATTGTAGCAAAAATTGATTCTTGCAAGAATCATCAAGGTATACTAACAGTGCCATGACACGTGTGCATGTGGGCAGGCATGCTTGATGATCAAAAGGATATTCAGATCGCCTCATGCATCTTCACAAAAATTACAAAAAGAAAAATGGTAACTCCACAGTGGAGAAACAAGGTAACACCTTAAACCCAGGGACAACAGACACCACAGGGCTCTGGACGCTTACAGTTAGAACAGGATTATTTATGTGGCATTCCAAACAAAAATGCATGATTTCAATCTAATGACGAGGAAACAAAGGCAGATCTAGGGACATTCTCCCAAACAATTGGCCTGTATTTTTCAAAAATGTCAGTGTCTTAAAAATAAAAATCAAAGAACTGTAGCAAATAAAAGGAGAATCAAAAGGACATTTCTAAATGCAGCATGCAATCCTTGACTGGATGCTGTATGGCCCTGTAAAAATATTTTAATATACTTATGACATTACTGGGGCAATTGATGAAACTGGAGTACAGACTATGGAGATAAGTATGGTATCTATGTTAAATTCACTCAATTTTATTATTTTACTGTGGCTCTTTATGAGAAGTATCTTCTTCTAAGGAAACACGCTCTGATGTAATAAGGGGCAAAGGGTATGCCACCCACTCTCAGATGGTTCAGAAATAAAGTGGATATATACGTATAGAACCAAGAAGCAAAGGCAAACACTGGAAGTCCTACAGATTTCAGTGAATGAAGCTGAGCAAGGAGAACAATTTGGGGGGCTTAAACACTTAAACAACACAGGGATTCTTTATACTGTAACTTCCCAGATCCTACAGAATTTGGTTAGCTGGGAAGCAGGAAATAACCCTGCTGTATATGGACTGCACACTCCAGTAAAAAACCAAATAAATAAAGCAAAAAGTCAAATCTTGATTTGAAGGTGCTTACAATATGTTACTCTGGTTAATATATCTCCTTGTATTTGACTGTCCCATGTGCAAGAAAATAGGCCCCCCAAACACCCTTACTGTAACATCAGAATGGGGATTTACACGGCTACATACAGAGACTACAGAAAATCCTTGGCGTGAGCCAGCTATGACCTGCTTAACCATACCCTGCACTATGGGTATTATTCCTGCCATGGAAATAGTCTTCTATGTTACAGGCTTAATTGAGGAGAGATTGAGAAGTATATAAAATGAAACTGAGTATTATCAAAGATTACCATCATAGAAAGAATAGTCAGCAGAAAAAAAAATGTGTATGTACGCATGCAAAATAAGATGTGAGGTTTTTAAAGAGAGGAAGTTCTAACTTTTACTATTTCAAAACAAATACCTAAAGGCAAAGTTACGGTTCCTGAACAGAAAAGGCTTTTAAAAAATTTTTAAATAAAACAGCCCATTATTTTTCCCTGTATATTTAAAAAAAAATTCATCAAAGCAAAAAACATGCAAGTACAAAATATTATATAGTAAGTGATTTAGAAAGATATATTCCAGAATTTACCTATCAAGTTACTTTCTTCCTTCCATACAGGCTAACTGTACATTAAACTAATTATGCTGTCATTAATCAAAATTCCTTTTAATTAATATTTTTCTAAATTCCTTCTTTTATATAGTGTTCAAAGGCAATGAATATACTTAAAAAAAGATTTTATTTATTTATTTATTTGAGAGAGAGAGAGAGAGAGAGAATCCCAAGCAGACTCCGTGCTGAACATGTAGGCCTTGGGGTTGGATCTCACGACCTTGAGATCATGACCTGAGCTGAAACCAAGAGCCAGACAGACACTCAACCAACTGAGCCACTCAGGAGCCCCTGAATATACTTTTTCAAAAAGCAATTTAAAACATTTCTTGATAAGGTGCCTGCCTAGCTCAGTTGGTAGGGCATGTGATTCTTGATCTCAGGGTTGTAAGTTTGAGCCCCACGTCAGGTGTAGAGATTATTTAAAAATAAATAATTAAATAAATAAATTAAAAAAAAAAACCCACCCAAAACACATTTTTGATCAGCTATATTATCAACAGAGTAAATACAAAATCTCACAAAATGATTATTTGGAAGGGTTATTATCTACCAAGATATGGTTTTATGTTACCCATTATTTGTTTATCTCATTAATATATGGTTACATATTTTATATATTATAATGCATATTTCTTGATTACTTGAATAAGGTGTGAAAAAATACTTTTTATAGAGAAAATAATTCCTTAAAAATTGATAATAAAATCAGCTCATCATAAATCCATTATTGCACATTTAGGGAAAATAGGGAAAAAAGAGGGAGAAAAAATATCTATAATTCTAACTTTAAGTAATGACCACTGTATACATTTTAACATATTGCTTAATTCTCCATTGGGGGAGTGCATACATGCAGAAAACATTTAAATCCAATCTATCATCTTTTCTAATATCACAACAAAGAACAACTTTAACAAAATTGCATTGGAACACACAGTGATGAAATCTGATTCAATGACATCCTCTAGGATCTTTATTTTAAAAGCCATGTGTTCTAATGCATCACTTTAGGAAAATTGGAAACATTTTATTTTATTGAGCTCTTTTAAGCTGTAAAGCACTACTAATACACTAATGGAAAAAAAAAAACCAAACTAGCACAGTACAAAAGGGCATAAAAGTGAAAAAATAAATACCACTACTTTCCAACTTTCATTTGTGATCTCATGTTCATTAAGTGGAATCCCACTCCATAGAAAAAATAAATACTTTAATGTTGTCTTATGTATCCTTTCAGAAAATGCCTATGCATATATGTCAACAAGTACACACACATGTGTATAGAAAATGGGCTGAGGGGGCCTGGGTGGCAAGCTGGCTGAATGTCAGATGCTTGGTTTCAGCTCACATCACTTTCTTGGGGTCTGGAGCCTGCTTGAGACTTTTTCTCCCTCCCCTGTCCCTCCCCCTCAAATAAATAAATATTAAAAAAGAAAAGAAAATGGCTTGAACATTTACGATGGGAACCCAAGATATGTCAGACCATGTGCTATCAAATGATCCATAAATTCATCAGCTGTACCGAATGTACTACTCTGGTGGGGGGATGATGATAATGGCAAAGGCTATGTATGTGTGGAGGAAGAAGGTATTCAGGCAATCTCTGCACCTTCCTCTTAATTTTGCTATGAACCTAAAACTGCTCTAAAAAGGTAGTCTTTAAAAAAAGAAGAATCAGCAGGGAGTGGTGCCAAATGCCAGAGAGTAAGTCAGTTTATTAAAGCCGATTTTGTATCAAAAGCAAAACTGATGAGAGTATATATGACTACTAGTTCAAGTGGAAAGTCAGAAGATGTTGTTATGACAAGGAGGATTGAAGTATATTTCATTTTTCTCAGGATTTTAATCAAGGAGAGGAAAATAGGATCCTCTAGAAAAAAAAAAAATATCCCCAACAAATAACCAGTGGGAGAATTTAGCTTTGGATCATTTGCTTAAAAAACATGATAATGGACCTTCAGGAAGCTCAAAGGTGGTGGTGGGCAGGCATCCAACTTTCCACATTTCTGAGTTCTCTCAACCAAGCCACTCCTGCCTCATCCTCCCAGGAGGGGACCTGCCCAAGCCTGTCTAGCAGATGAAGCCGTATTTGAAGGGTTGCACACAAAAAACACTTACCATACACACGAGTACTTCACAATGGGCAGAGCATGAACTGGATAGAAATGCCAAAGCCAAGCCCAGGACCTAATGATACACAGCACACTGATGATACAGGATTGTATTGCCCGACATAATTTTATAGCAGTGGACTACACAAACTCAACTTAAAAAAAACAAAAAACAAAAAACAAAAACTAAACAAACAAACAAAACAGCAGAGAGCTATAAATTCTCAAGTACATTTTTTAAAAGTTTAAACATAAAGAGAATCATGTATTTGTATTTATTTATCAAGCGTATGACTGGTACTAGTCAACAGAAACTCAACAGGGGCCAGCCAAAAAACTTGCATGGTGCTCCCTTTCTAGCAGGTGGAGATTTGACCCAAGCATTGCACAAAAGCCAGGCAGTGTGAGTTAACAAGAAGTAAGGTTCTCTAGTATGTTAAAGTGATCAAACGATGCATTTGAGCTGCAGTTGTGTTTGTTAATGCTTTAATAATTAAATAGGTGTTTCTTAATTGATATCCATGAAGCATGGAACACTTTGAAAACCTGGGACCTAACACTAGACCCTCATCTAACAATCCAAGAAGGCTCTGAGGTATCACACCACTTGCTTGAGGTCATACATTCCATCCTAACATTGGTGATAAAGCAGAGATGAAAGCAAAACATTCCTTCCATCAGAAGGCTTACATTCAGCGAATAGTCAGGGCCAGAACCTAATCAACCCAATCTCCACTTAGTGCACTTTCCAAAAAGCCAACCAAAATTGTCGCCGTGTCTTGGGCAATTATTTTTATGATACTCGAAGGCAGCTTTTTCATTATTTACCTCATAGATTTTATGGTTTAGAATTAGAAAGAGTAAAGCATAAATATTAATTTTCAAGTCTGGTTCAGCACTTGCATAAATTGAATTGGCATATGCTGCCTCCCAAATGCCAAATTGTTTTCCATGGAGTTCTATTAAGGAAAAAACATGTATCTTTAGTGAGAGGAATTAGCAGAAGCCCTGCCCCTCAGGGACATGTAAGTAATAGGAAATTTATGGCTCCATGGCTTGTAGTACTACAGAAGCTGATTATCATATTGTTTCCTGTAGAGGCTCACCTCTGACAAAAACATAATCTTCACACTCCTGAATACTGATGCCGAGTCCCTTCCCCCTAGCCAGCAGTTTCCTCTGTCCCAGCAATGTGGGGTTCTCCTTCCTGTTTATAATAATCCAATTCTATTACCTTCTATACTAAGAAAAACACATGCCATTTTTTTTTTTAGAAACGATCACATGGGACTTCATCAAGATAAAAAACTTCTACAGAGCAAAGGAAACAATCAACAAAACTAAAAGGCAACTGACAAGATGGGAGAAGATATTTGCAAATGACATATCCAATAAAGGGCTAGTATCCAAAATCCATGAAGAACTTAGCAACTCAACACTCAAAACCCAAAAAATCCAGTCAGGAAATGGGCAGAACACATGAACAGATGTCTTCCTCCAAAGAAGACATACAAATGGCAAACACACATGAAAAGATGCTCAAAATCACTCATCATCAGGGAAATCCAAATCAAAACCACAATGAGATACCACCTCACATGGGTCAGAATGGCTAAAGTTAACAAGTCAGGAAACGACAGATGTTGGCAAGGATGTGGAGAAAGGGGAACCCCCCTACACTGTTGGTGGGAATGCAAGCTGGGGCACCCACTCTGGAAAACAGTATGGAGGGTCCTCAAAAAGTTAAATATAGGGGCGCCTGGGTGGCTCGGATGGTTGGGCATCTGCCTTCGGCTCAGGTCATGATCCCGGGGTCCTGGGATTGAGTCCCGCATTGGGCTCCCTGCTTCTTGGGAGCCTGCTTCTCCCTCTACCTTTCTCTCTCTCTCTCTCTCTCTCTCTCTCTCTGTCTTTCATGAATAAATAAATAAAATCTTTAACAGAAAAAAAAAGTTAAATATAGAGTTACCCTATGACCCAGCAGCTGTACTACTAAATATTTATCCAAAGGATACAAACATAGTGATTCAAGGGTGCACATGCACCCCAATGTTTATAGCAGCAATGTCCACAGTAGCCAAACTATGGAAAGAGCCCAGATGTCCATGGACTGATGAATGGATAAAGATGTGGTATATATATATAATGGTATATTACTCAGCCATCAAAAAGGATGAAATCATGCCATTTGCAATGGTGTGGATGGAACTAGAGGGTATTATGCTAAGCGAAGTAAGTCAATCAGAGAAAGACAAATACCATAAGATTTCACACATATGTGGAATTTAAGAAACAAAACAGATGAACATTGGGGAAAGGAAGGAATAATAAAATAAAAACAGGGAGGCAAACCATAAGAGACTCTTAACTACAGGGAACAAACTGAGGGTTGCTGGAGGGCAGGTGGGTGAGGGGATGGGGTAACCACGTGATGGGCATTAAGGAGGGCCCTTGATGTAATGAGCACTGGGTGTTATATGCAACTGATGAATCACGAAATTCTACCCCTGAAGCTAATAATATACTACTATATGTTAACTAACTTGATTTAAAAAAGATCTTAAAAAAAAAAAAAAAGATCATAAATCCAGGAAGCTGTTGAAGTTAGTTTGGAAAAGTAATAAAGTCCTTTGTGGGAATGTACAAGAACAGGATGACAGTAGGATATTCTAAAATTGCTCACCTCACAGTGGCTTATGATGTATTCTCTGCAGTGTTATAAGAGTTGGTATTCCTTCTTATTACTTACCTCTGCCTGAGGGTTTTATTATGATTTATTTAGAAGTCTTCAAAGATAACAGTACATCTAACTGTTTTTTGAAAGTCCTCATCTAACATAAAAATAAATTGAAATATGAATAGACAAAATATAATTCTACATCTTTCACAGATTTAAGTTATTGTTTTCCTACTAAAATATTATTTGCATAATTAAGAAAATTAAAGGCAGCCCAAAATGACACTATATTTATGTATATATGTATGTATGTATTAAAGAACCCATTTATTTAAGAAAGAGAAAGAGAGAGCACTAGCACAAGTCGGGGGAGGGGCAGGGGAAGAGGGAGGAGTGGGCGCCCCGCTTAGTGCGGGGCTCGATCCTAGGACCCTGCAATCAGGACCTGAGCCCAAGTCAGATACCTAACCGACTAAGCCATCCAGGTGCCCCAAAACACTATCTTCAATATTAATGTGGGGCATTATGCTTTTTTACATATTATCATTATATTTTTCTTTTTTGACATAAACAAAAGATACACCTGATATTAAAAATCAAGAAAGAATAACAAAGGCATTGTCTCTTTGGCATTTGCCAAAAGAATAGTTCATTCAGTAAGTTACCTAAACCTTTATTTTCAAAATAGATGGTTTACAAATATGACTATCAGAATAGATGGTTTACAAATATGACTATCAGAACATTTTTTGGCACTCTTCACTCAACACATGCCAAATTCAGAACAAGTCAAATCATTCCACTTGGCATTTAACTGCCCAAAAAACACTTACTAAAGAGACCCATGACATCAATAGCAACATTAGAGTGAGCTAAGAATGAAAAGTATTCTTGTGTATATCCTGCTAATATTTGCACATTTTATATTAAAAATCCAAAAATTATTCTGAACCATCAAGTATTTTATTCCCTAATAGATACCAAGGGAAAATGCTGCTGAAACTCCTAATGACAACCACAATCCTGCATTAAAATGATTCACATTAATCTGATTATTAAATACCTGTCCTATCTCTTGGGTTTAACTGTTTCAGCATTCCACTGAGTAAAAGTAGGAAAAAAAAAAATCGGAATAGTCTGATTGGAAAAAAGTCAAATTGAAAGAGTAAAAAAGTCCTAAAATTTCTTTAAGGTACAGATTTAAATAATTCCATGGATTAGATATTCAGATAGATTTTATTTAAAAAATAAACCTCACAAAGAATTTCCTACTTATTTTCTAGCTATTTATATTCTAGTTATTTTGAATAATTTCAAATCACTGTGTAATTAAGGGCAAAATATTCTAATAGATGTATGATTTTCTCTTCCATTGTTTGTTTTAATATCTATTATCAACTTCCTGCTAACACCAATGCAGAAGACAGGTGTTTGTGATTTTGAATTTAGTCTGAAACATGTGATATCACATTTTATAAAGTACTTGAGAGCAAGAACACCATCAAAGTGTACTTTAAAATATAATCTACTACTTTTATGATCTTAAAAAGTTGACACATTGAGGAAAACATGTTTTTGAGTGAAATCATTGCAAGTTCCAGTATGGTTGGCTGTGAAACTGTAGCCCATATTTATCTTATAAATATTTATAATGTTATAATATTTTTTATAATTGTTTTTCTAGGGGGTTGTTCTCCCTGGAATGCTGTCCATTCTCTGGCTTGCCAAATTCACCAATCCTTCCAGACTCAGTTCAAAATCTCACTTTCTCCAGGAATTAGCCCTCCCACTGAGCTCCACCCATTCTGGAATTCATACTCATGTCTGTACAGCTCTGGTTGGAGATTGAAGGCTGTGTGGAGGAGGGGTCATTTGAGCTGAGAAGGATCTGAGTAAAATTTGATACGCAGAAATGGGTGGAGGAGGGCATTCCAGGATCAGGAAGCCAGTGGGTGGGTAGAGGAGTAACAACATTGTTCCAATTAGAGCTGAAAGATTGGCAGGCGCCAGGGAAGCCACTTGAACAAGCAAAGAGTTCTCAAAGGTATCTAACCTGTGGGCTGACATAAACAGGGCAGAGCTTTAGGAGGATTACTTCATTCAGTCCCTACTGGTCCACGGATTGGCCTGTCTCCTGAAGGATAGTATAAGCCTCTTGAGGACAAAGATCATGTCTTATTCTTTGGGATTTATTGATCATAACAGATGCACACCAAGATTTTTCTTATTAACATACCAATTCCGAGATATAATTATATCTTTTATGACTCTCTCTTTAAAAATAATTTTTATCGTGGGGTGCCTGGGTGGCTCAGTCTGTTAAATGTC
This sequence comes from Eumetopias jubatus, assembly GCF_037043125.1. NCBI lineage: Eukaryota > Metazoa > Chordata > Mammalia > Carnivora > Otariidae > Eumetopias > Eumetopias jubatus. Next base: position 50,801,285 of record NW_028274820.1, on the reverse strand, counting down.
TGCCTTTGGCTCAGGTCATGATCTCAGGGTCCTGGGATCAAGCCACACAGGTCCAGCTCCCTGCTCAGCCTCTGCTTCTCCCTACTGCTTCTGCTTGCTCTCTCTCACTCTCTTTCTCTCTCTCTCTCTCAAATAAACAGAATCTTTAACAAAATAATTTTTATCTTCCCAAATCGAGGAAGATAGGTGTATAGCAAATACTAATGTCAATACAATTTTATATTGAAATGTTTTATCAACTGGCCTATAATTGTGTTTTTCCCAACTGTAAATGACAGAATTGGCCCTAAAAGTAACAACTTGCTTTTATATAACATTTTACAGTACAGGGTATCCTCAAGCATCCTCAAAGTCACCCTATAAGCTTGGTGAGCATCTCTGTTTTATATATATGAAGAAACTGAAAGCAAGGGAGATTGCTTTGGAAAATACATTTCATCCCAGAAGCTGGAGCCATGGTTTTCTCCCTCCAATTCCCAGAGCTCTGGTTGTGCTTGGCTGTCTCCCAGAGACCATCCATAATCATTTCCTACCAGATCAGAAGAAGCTACTTATTGGGCCTGCTTTACTCCACGATCAACAGACCAGGAAGAGATTCTGCTCAGAGGGTGATCAATGTAGTTTAAAGGGCTGCTTTGTCTTCTGGGTTTAACACAATTGCACAATAGACAATCAAATGGCAAAAGACAAAACCACCAATTTTCTAGCCTAAATGTATTAATTGGGAATTAAAGGGAATACTTTTTCCTTCTGATGCAGAAATAGCTTTCTATTTTTAATTATTGGAACAGTTCTGTTATACTTAGATAAGAGGCACAGGCCTAGAGTTTTAAAATGCAAAGCAATATAGTTAATATAAATATGAGTTGAAGCTGGAGATATTCTAATCTCTGCTTCAACAATATCTGGCAGTGATAATGGATTGGCTACATTGTCCTTAGACTACTTCACTTTGAAGCTAAGTAAATCTTCAAAAATCCTTCAAAGTCTGGGAAGATATGTCAAAAATGATACAAAAAAGTCCATGTTGGCCTTGGGAAACATTAACATTTAAAAAGTCCAAAACATAAGAAAAGAAACATAAACATCAGGAAATATTAAGTTACAAAGTTGTAAGAATCCAGGAAGTAACTGTGAAAATAAGCATTTAGTTTAAGCAAATCCTGAGTAAGACTCCTGTAGGCACAAGTTCTGTCTGGCCCTTCTATTCCTACATTAATATACTTGTCCTAACAATGCTGATATTGCTCACAACAGTTTTGGTACTTCTTTTTTGGGAAATGGTTTAGGAGACATAGAAGAAAACCAGTATCTCCATTCATATCTTGTTTTTTTCAGTTAAATTAAATATTTCGTACCCTTTGTTCAGGCTGTCTGCAAATTACTTTGTCATTTTTCAGAAAAGATGAAAATTAGCTTCCAGTGAGATATTCATAAGCCTGTGACACAAGCACTGAGCAATGCCACCTACCTTTTAGTTTTGTGGAGAAGCTAAAATGTGATATGAAAAGTTTATGGAAATGCATTGTTCACAAGACAGTCCTCTGCAGATTGAGGTGTAACTCTTTTAACATTAAATGAATAATTGCATAAGCTAAACCCCAAGTATAGAGAAAGAACATTTGTATTCATATTATTTCTTCTGCTTTGTTAAACAACAATGACAATTTTTAGAGGTTGTAATACTTCCAAATTCTCCTTTCAAAAACTTCATTATGGAAAAGTTCAAACATACCCAAAAGTAGAGAGAACAGTTTAATGAAGTCAATGTACTCATCATCCAGCTTCAAGTGTTAACAAGTCAATTTCCTTATTAATACTCTTACTCAGTGTCTGTCCTCCATGGTCACAGAATTATACTGAAGCAAATCTCAGATGTCATATACTTCCCTCCTTAAATAATTCCATACATATCTCTAAAAGACAAGGAATCTTTTAAAAATATATCTACAATAGTTTTTTCAAATGTAAAAAAAATTCCATAATAGCATCAAATACTCTCTCAGTCAAAAAATGTACCTAAGAAAATCAAATGTCAAGGAAACATTACCCGGAAAGATACAATGCTCAAAAATGAGCTATTCCCCTGCAAAGAAAAGGAAAAAGCAATCTCTCAAAGCAGAGAGTTGGAGGTCTGGGGATTTAATGGGGGAAATCCTGGAATGGTATGCAAAATCTGTAATATGTGCAAATCAACCATTTTTTTTTCTTGGTTGACAGCATTCATCAATCAGTGTGTCAAGAAGCTTGAGAACGAAACATTTAAAGACCTTCTGCCCTTGGTTATGGCTCTGTGTGCTCGGTGCCACATCATCTCACATGGCCAGGAAGGATTAGTCAAGTAGGGAAACAAATCCACCTAAAATAACTTAGAGAGCAAACTAAATTCAAATCAGCAAGCATGGAGTATACACTAGGTGCCAGACACTGGGATACGATTTTGAGAAACAAGCATAAATTAGTCCTAGTTAATTCAGAGTTGAGGAGATGGGGTCAAACAGATTCATAAGAACTATACCAGCATGTCATGAAAAGGTACTGCTTCAGGTATTTTCATGGGGAGCCAGAGGAAGAAGCAATGATTGGGGTGGGGAGGCATTAGGGCTCCTAAGAAGGTAGGAGAGGCTTAGAGCATGCCAATAATGGTACCAGCGACTCCTGTGTAAAGATTTTTACTTATCTCCCTCAAACGCAAGAAGAAATGTGTTTCCTAGCATCTGTGATGCCCTCACTGGATAAGGTGGGAAAGGTGATCATGAAAAAAAGTGGTATTTTGAAAGTTGAGCAGTCCATCAGATCTGAGGAGAAGACAAGAGACTTAGTGGTGAAGGAAGGGAGGGCATTCCAGGAAGAGAAAAACAGGACAAAGGGGTGGAAATTACTGGCATGTGAGGGACCCAGCAGTGTGGTGACTTTAGAGTGTGTGGGAGGGGCTGGCTGACTGGAAATGCAGGCTGGGACCAGAAGATGGAGCCTTCCAAGCAAGAACTGGGCCTCTGTTCTGTGGCCAGTGGAAAGCTATTCACACGTTTTAAGTGAATCAATTCTGTCTTTACAGAGTATGTCTCATCCTTGGGGGGATGATGGGTGCTCAAGGTTCACTGAACTGGTGGCACCTTGAATAAGCGCATGGGCTCGAGGTGAGAGAGAAGCAGGCTACTTAGGAATTCACAGCAATGGGCCAGAAGAGGTCTAGGGTGGCAGTAATAGAAAAGAGAGGAGACACAAAAATTTCAGACGTTTCAGAAAACATTATTTTTAAAAAGGTGACAAAAGAAACAGAAGAGAGACCGAAGCATCATGCAAATATTATTATGCAGTGTGGAAGTCTGTTTCTATGTTCCATTTTCTGTCCTAAAGTGGGAATATACATATAAGCCATTAACACATAAAATATCTCAGGAAGGATATGAGAGAAACAGATATCAGTGGTTGCAGGGCATGCAGAGAAAAGACTAGTAAAAGAGGTAGGGAGGAGGCTTTTGTACCTGTGGCATGCTGAACCACGTGAATGTATTATCTATTGGTTAGCGGAAAGAATATATAATTTCGCCCTTACTGCCAGCCACATAGACGGAAAATCGTAGAAAGAGAAAAGGTTTTGGAGACACATCTGGGTTCCAATTCTGGCTCTGACACTTCCTAACTGGTGGGCAAATTTATTAAGTTCTTTTAGTTTCTGTCCTCTTATTTGCCGAGAGAGAGATTACATTGGCTAATTCAGGTCACTCTAACAATGGTTAAATTTAATCCCATAGAAAGCATCTGCTAGAATATCTGGCACAAATTAAATACTCCATAAGTAGGTGGCAGCTATTTTATTACCAATAAAACTTCTAATACATTCTTAGTACAAGAAAAGTTCCTTGATCAACTTTAAGGTATGCTCATTAGCTAATCTTATTCCTACATTAAATATTTACTCTGTACAAAATGATTAATCCATCTGATGAATGCTATCCATTACACATCTGTTTCTAAGAATTTAAACAACATATTATTTATCTGCATTTCTTTGTAGATGTTAGTTTTTGTCTTTAAATGGCACTGACTAAATGTACTGAAGTCATATAGTCAGAGGACTAAATATCAACCAGATGCCAATAAGCACCAAGAAAATAGGTAACAAGTTGCTATCCTCCAGGAACTAACAACTTCAGTGAGACAAACAGGTGTGACCTTCAAGTAACCATGGCCCCAATGTGGCACAAGAGATGGAAATACTGGCAATGAAGTACCCAATTCTGGACACACATCCACCATAAGATGTTCGGTTACATGTTAGAGGAGGTTACTCTACAAGCATTTTCTTAGGTTAGTGGGTTTCTTCTGCATGATTCTGTGTTTTAAATCAATTATAACTGTGGCAGTAACAACATTTTAAGTGTTACAAAATATTGGTCACTCTCAAAAGCCTTACTACTTGTGTCTGAACAAGCCGCATCATTATTAAAGCATCATCAAACAACAGTTTCTTTGTTATACATTGAGAAGAATAATTACAAAGTATTTTCATGTGAGATGTTCTGGCTCAGATCTGCCCCAGCCTGTAAAGATGAAGCCTTAAAAAGAAAACAGCTGGAGTTTAGAAAAGATTTTGTTAAATGCAGGAAATAATGATGAACATCTTCCAGGATTTCAGAAGTGTTAGTGAATGCCAAAAAAAAAAAAAAAAAAAAAAAAAAGGAAAGCAGAAAAGAAAAGAAAAGAAAGAAAGATCGAAGGCATAAGGCCAGAAGAAAATGCATTTCATTTCATATATGGCACTGTGGAGAGAAAGAGGGTGGTGGGGATGCTCAACAAAAAAGTCTAGATGATTATTCAAGTATTTCTCTTTGAAGTACATGGGTCTAGGAAGAAAAATCAATACTAGTCCATAGAGAAACAACAGTAACACATAAACACTAATTTCTAAAGAAGCTTTCATTGAGGCCGTAAATATGTTACGGATGCGCGCCCTGGAGGAATGACTGACTTCGTATTAGCCAGCAAGTCTTGCTTCTGAGCCACAAGAGGGTACACACTTGCCTTTACCTCCTAGCTACCTATGGTGGAAGCTCAAAGCTCGAGGCAACATATTACAGTTGAATCAAGGTTGGATTAAGAGGCTAATCTAAGACTATATATAGACAGCAACACCAATTTAATCTCCGCCCCCTTCCCCTCCCCTCCCTATTTCCATAAACCTCAAGATCTGAGTTACAAAGAGACTGGGAACTCTAGCAGAGCAGAGGCCCTCCTTTCCCCCTTCCCCCCCAGGCCATCTCTCATAAACGAAGTATTAGTTTAAGTGTAAATTGCTTCCAAACATCCTTAACAGGCACCATAGGGCGATCAGATCCGGTTTTCTTCTGTAGCTTCCACAGAGGCCAGAGATGACAAGTAGTGTGTGTGTTTTGGACAGCGCGGGTAGGGGGGTAAGGGGGTGGCTGACGGTCGAGGCTTGCCAAAAGAGAAATACCTTCTTCAGAGACTATTCTCATGATGCGTCCACCTCGCTCGCACTGGGGAGCGCTCCTCCCCATCCCACCCCTAGCCCCAAGCCCCAGTCCCCGCCTCTGGGAAGCCACATCTGGCGGTGCCACGCACGAGACGATATGCACCCGCCGCTTCCCACCGCGTGGCCCGCCCCCGCCGGCTCGCTGTCCCAGGGTCTCCCCGTGCGGCCAAATGTGGCAAGTGGAGAATCTTCAATCTGGGGTACTGATACGCAGTATATGCGATGGTACTGGGGTAGAGGGCAGGCTTCCCCACCGGGGGACAAGAAGCCACCCCAGCAGGCACATGCTTCCTGCCCGCCAGCTCCCGCCCGGATGGAAGCCCCCGGCGGGGCGGCGGCCGCGGTTCCCGCAGCCTTACAGGCTTCCCCTGTCCCATCTGGGTTGCTTCTCACCTGTCCGAGGAGGTAGCGGCGACGCGCGAGGCTGCAGGCTGCGGCGATTCCGGCAGCGGCGGTGGCACCCGCGGCAGTGGCGGCGGCAGACAATGGAGGAGTGAAGGACAGACACATTGACATCGACCCACAGAGCCCGGCGCAGCCCCGCCTCCCGCACCGCCCCGCCTCCCAGCCCGCCCCCGGCCCGGGCTGCGCCACTCCTGGGAAAACGGTGGGGGCTTGTGGAGACAGCCAAGGGACCTCTGCACGCCCCGAGCAGCCATGGGCGGACCCGGAACTTCTGAAGAGAGAATTTAAATATTGCGTGTGTCTAAATGTCTGAACAGAGCGCAGGAAGGGGGTGGGGAACGTGGAAGAGGAATTTGATTCCCCCCTCTGATTTTCTCCATTGGGTTTTTCCTTGCCAGGCTGCTCCAGTAGGAGTCTCTCGCTGCCGCCTCCTGCAGCTCCTCCTCCCGGCCTGGCCAATGACGCGCGGGCGGGCGGTGACTGTCGCTGGGCTTGCAGCGACAGACCTCCCGGCTCGCCGGAGCTCGCCAGCTGCTCGCCAGCCCGCGGGAGGGAGGAGAGAATTCGAATGCTTCCGCGGTTGGCTACTCAGCGTCCTGGTCTCGAGTTGCCCCATTGCGGTTGTCATTCCTAACACACACACACACACACACACACACACACACACACACACAGTTTCTTTTTAATACCTCCAAAGAGACAATCATCTTCAAGCTGGCGGGAGCAATGGTTCATATAACGAAAGGCGAGCTGACCCAGGAAGAAAAGGAGCTGCTAGAAGTCATCGGGAAAGGTATGGGTGCTGGGCTGCAACGGGGCGCTGCCTGCCTGGTCTGGGGGCGTGGCGGAGGCCTGGGGGCGCCCCTGGCCGGGCTGACCCTCCACTGCGGTTGTGCGAGGTTCGTGGCCTCGCACCGGGAAATAGCGTTTCTCCCAGTGGTCTGGCACCGGTTGCGGGGGCGGAGAGGAGGGGGACGAGACGCTGGGACAAGAGCGGAGGCTGCAGGGGTTCGTCTCCCAGACCAGCTTTGGAAAGATACACATTTCCAGGTCCCAGCTTAGATTATAATGAGCGACCTCTGTGTGTGGGTCCCATGGTGCGGATTCTTCGAAACTCTCCAGGTGATTTTGACCACAGTCTGTCTTGGCGACAGTGGCCTCAGGTTCTTAGAAGGGTGTCTAAAGGGCCGTTTCGACTTCCGGAGGCCGAAAGATCTGGATCCCATAGCTGTCCCCGCCCCCGCCTGGGGGTGGAGGGAACTCCTAAGGAGAAGGGTTCTTTATAAGGGCACAGAACTAGGTCTGTAATTTGCTACATTGAGGGTTCTGCGTCCGGGCCTCCCCGGCTTCCTTCCAGAAGCCCCCGGCCCCCGCAGGAACCCGCAGGGAAGCGAAGAGGTAGACTAGGCGTCCACAGCCCTCGGCGCACTTAGCACAGCTTCGATCTTCTCCCGGCGCTCTTCTGCGCCTTCCCTTCCACTCTCCCAACGCCTGTCCCACTTCCGCCCCTTCGGGTGCTGGGGAGGGAGATGTAGGCCGCCGGGACGAGCCAGAAGCCATGTTTCTCCTTCAGTCCCCGAGTGGGTGTCCCAGAGGAGTTCCCTGCTGAGTCCCGTTACCTGGCAGGTGCCAAGAGCGTGACTACGTGACTTCTCCTGCACAGTCATTGCTCGGGGATGGGCATGGGTGGGACTGCGGACAGAGTTAAGGTGGTTGGTTGACGCTCAAGAGTGAGATAGCCACATCTGCCCTGGAATGGCAGAGAGGCCAGTTATCGCAGCACAAAGGCTTCCCAGTTTCCAGTCTTCTTTCTTTTAAGCAGCCAGACTCAAATCTGCATCCCCCAGAGAGTAAGGCAAATTTATTCTTCATACTGGCAAGGGAAGTCTAAATGTAAAAGAGAAAAAAAAATCGTATTTGAACGCAACAGGTGCTGATGAGCTGAGCCCACCTCATCTGATCTCAACAATTTTAAGTCAGTCACAGCTACATTTATCGTAAGTCTTCTTTGCCTAGAACTGTGGGACATGGAGTTGATGCTTTTATTGTTTGTTCTGCACAGTTCTGGCCGACCTTTTTGGCACTGCAGTCTTTTGTTCTTCCTATCTCTGGGTAATTTCTCCCTTCCCTCAGTGGCTCTGGGATTCAGTTCAAAAAACATGTGAGCCCCCGCTGTGTGCCAGGTACTGTGCTGGGCAAAAGGAAACAGGATCCACTCAAAATCCACACACATTCTGCTTTTAAACAGTCCAGAGCTATCAGTTTTTCAAAGTATAAACAAGTGAGCAGTTTTATAAAGTGGGTTTCTGGAAGGGATGGGGGGCGATCCTTGGATATTTTCTTAGGTGTACACCAGTTTTTATTTTAAAGATGGTGTAAAAGAGAATTAATGTCAAGTTTAGTCTGGTTAGTACTATGATGTTTCTAGGTCCACACGACATCAAGTTGCATTCGAGCTGAGACAACGTGGTTCACCAATTTCATTGGCCCAAGCCATGAGAAAATAACTGAGATGGACTTAAGTCTGTGATACATTCTTGTCAAGTGAAGGTCCTTGGGACATCACTGTACTCTTAAAGAAAAATAATGGGAGATATGAGAAAATAACAACTATAGTCAGCCTTTATTGAATGTTGGTATGAGCCACATAATTCTTAGCACTTTACATGTGTTGATACATTTGATCTTGATGAGCTAGGAATTATTTTTAAGCAACAGCATGATGAGAGACTACATGGGGTGTTGGTTCACCATGCAGGTCTGATTTGGAATCCTACCACAATCATTTTGCTGGTGATGTGGCCTTGGGCAAGTTACTGTTTCTGAGCTTCTGGTTCTCCTTGGTTAACATTGTTGGGAGGATCAAATGAGTTAGTGTCTGTAAAGCATTTAAAGTGCTATTTGTCTTGTCTGTTATTATGGTAAAGACAGTGATCTCCAATTTATAGACACAGAAACTGAGGAACTGAGAAGTTAGATAACTTGTCCAGTGTTACACAGGAAATAAGTGGCAAAGGAGAGATAGCATTTGGCCTGTAGTCCTAGAAATACACTGGACTTGAAAACTAACTAAACAGGGGCACCTGGGTGGCTCAGTTGGTTAAGCATCTGCCTTTGGCTCAGGTCATGATCCCAGGGTCCTGGGATCGAGCCCTACATCGGGCTCCCTGCTCAGTGGGGAGCCTGCTTCTCCCTCTCCTTCTGCCCGCCGCTATGCCTACTTGTGATCTCTCTCTCCCTCTCTCTGTGTCAAATAAATAAAATTTAAAAAAAGAAAAGAAAACAAACTAAACAAAAAATGAAACCAGAACCATAGCAGTCCATACCATAGTCACTTCTAGAGGCATTTTAATTTCAGCCTCACAGTATCATCTATCAAGTTAAATTCATTTTAAATTCTAAATGTTATTGATTTTGTAGTTTTGTGTGCATTTAATTTGTAAAATATTTTTTGGTTTACAATGGAATGAAGGTCCTAAGCAAAGTTTATATTTATATTCATAAGAAACATTTTTTTAAAGTGGGTGGGTAGAGTTCTTAATTCTTTTTTTTCCCCTTTAATATATTTCTCGACTTTGGGAAGTACTAGATTAGTCAGCACTAGTACTTGGAACTGACAATAAATTTTCGGCCAAGTATGACCTGTCATTTTGGCCAATCCAAAATAAACTCAGCAAATTACTGAGTATCTCTCTTCAGTCAGTCAGAGCCTTCAGAAGTTAAGCAGACTGTGAGTGATACTTAACCATCTAGAGAATACTACACATTGCTCCTGGACATTTTTAGAATGATTTCTTCTTCAAGTGAATTCATATGCTAGGTAGTTTATAGAGTGTATATTTGTTAGAAATGCCAAGAAGAAGTTCCAGATAAAACTGAGTTCTTTCATATATACCATTCATATCATAGTTAATGATGGCACCCATTCAATGACATTTAAGAAGAGAAAATTGAAATCACTGAAGCACATCCAGTGGGCTTATATTACATGCAGATTGACCCATTCTTCTAAGTTCTGATATCTTTTTTGTTAAGCACTGAGGAAGCACTATTTCAAAATAAATTAAACTTTCCTTAAGGGTATAAACCAGAAGATCTTCATTACTTGTTTAGTACCTGAAATCTCTGGGATTGTGGACTTAATGAGAAAGTAATGAATTTACTACTTTTTTTCATTATTTACATAAAAGGAATTATGAAATAGGCTTAGACAATAAGGTTTATTTAACCAACTATATTGAGGTATAAAATACGATAAATGGTGCATATTTAAGTGTATTCTAAACCTTCTATAATTTTCTACTGATGTCATTAAATTAGGAAAATAAAATTAGAAGTCCATCACAAGTTTTTCTTCTTTGGGTATTTTGCTCATCTATTTTCCAAAATTTGTTTGAGAAAAAAATTTTCATCTTGGTCCCTGTATTTTAAAAGGCTAACTGATATTCAGTGGTATATGTGTGCATGCCTCATCTTAATTTCCTTACTTTAAATGGCTTCCTGACAAGACAGATTTAACTTAGACTGTTGGCCATTGGGCTAAACATTTTGTAGAATTATCGACCTGTTCTCTCACGTGAGCCCAATGTTTATTATTATAACCCCCACCCTCTCCCAACACGGAGCATGCTTTGACCTGCTCACAGCCCCTATAGTATTCTCCCTTTCCTGTGTAAACATCTCCGGATCAGATGGAACATCATTTCAGTCGTTTCTCAGTGGATAATGGAAATCAGCCAAAGCATCTCCCTGAAGTGAAATTGAGGTGCCGGAGTTTTTGTTCTATTTTCATTCCTTTCTAAAGATGTAGGAGAAAGTCTCTGATGAGAAGGCCAGATATGGATAAGTTCCACATAGAACTTCCTTATGCTTGAGAGCTTTCCCCCATTCATTCCGTAGCCCTTCAGCCCGTGATACTAACTGCCCTCAGATGGAGTACAGGGTCAGAAAAATGCACTATTTACAAGATAGTGCTGTCAGAATCCAGGGACTTGTAGATCATTCACTTGACACATTTCCCCAGCAGAGCTATTTCTCTGTCAATCTAGGAGACATTTCTCTGTTCCCTGTTGGTGTGAGGCAACCAGACGACTTGCCTAAGGAGCAGGTGAGGGAGAGAGAAGCATACTAATCTTTATTCTGCATTCCACATTTAACTCTGGAAAACTAGCAGATTTTAGCATGTTCTTAAACTGTAATTTTCAGCTGAAAGAAAAAACTCCTAGTTGTGGGATGCTCCTATTCTTTTATGTCCTTGTGGAGAAGAAGCTCATCTCCTTTCTTCCTGAGAACGTTCAATTTCATTGTTCCTTTCCCCGTCAAATCAGAAATTTTTTGGCAGAACGAGTAGCTGACTATTATTAACGATGATAATAGCAACATTCTCTCTTGCAACTACTTGATTGTTTCAGTATGCCTTACAGAAGACTGGAAAAACCTGACGGTTGTGGCCCAATTATAGCTTATTTCCAAATTTACAAAGGACTAACCTTCAGGTTTATGTTCGAGGACATTCATTATGACAGTCTGAGTACTGACCATAAGGCACTTTTCTATGGAACCAGCCTTCAAAGAAATGTTTACCTAAGCATTTCTAAACCAAGAATTCTATTATAAGTATGCTGCCATCAATTCACAGGGTCTCGTGATGACAGAGTATAGAAATACTGACTGTACTTAGAACTCCAATTATTAGATTGACTGGAATTTAAGGTTTAGATGGTGGGTTGGACTAGATGCCCTTCAAGATTTCAGTATTAAGTCTTATTTATGCTTTGTGGTTATTGTATCATTGCCAAAAGGAAAATATGGCCAATTTAATATACCCTAAGGTCAGTGGAAGTAAAAACAAGATGGAGCTATTTTAGTTTCTATAAATCTGTTCTTCTGGATAATTATTTGGTGGAAAAATACTATGTGTTGATGCTTTATTTCTTAACGATCTAACCAGACTAGTTTTAATTTTACATATAACCCTTTAACATTTGTTTCCATGATGATAGATTTTTTTTTCTGTCGTAATGATAAATAACCTTATTTTGCATTTTTTTTCTTTCCTTCCTTCCTTCCTTTTTTTTCTTTTTTAAAGGTACTGTCCAAGAAGCCGGAACACTATTAGCCAGCAAGAATGTCCGTGTCAACTGTTTGGATGAGGTAAAATTTAAAAAGTTGAATAAAGTGCTTTACTTTTTATAAGAATGAATAATATATGAAATGTAATGGTAACAGTTTTCTAGCATTTGTGCTTAAGTTATATTAATCTCTAAACCAAATGTAAGTAGACAGGTTACAAAAGATAAATAAGCATATAAAAACATGTTTAATTTTATTAATCAAATAAGTCCAAATTAAACCAAATCATACCATTTCTTGAGAAACATTGGACTTTTATATACTAATGGATTAGGTGTAAATTGACCTCACACACTGAAGAAAATTTTAGAATATGTGTCATTTTTAAATGTGCATACTTTTGATACGGGAATTCTGGTTCTAGGGTAAGCTAATCAAACCTAAACTCAACTTCCTAGAATAATTGCTCTTCAAAATAATTTTCTGCAATGATGGCGGTGTCTTTTCTGACCTGTCCAGTATCAGCCATTAGCCATGTGGGGCTAGTGTCTATTTTATTATACAGTGTGGCTCTAGTGCTAGAAAGCTAGATGAACATCACTTGCTCATGCAAGAGGGGAAGCGGTTTTATTGCCTCTTTACCCAGAAATGTGTATCAAAATTAATGTCAGACAAAATAAAGTTTAAAGCAAAAAAATTTTTAAAAGATGACTTTTTCTCATAGATTAAATTAATAACCCACCAAGAATATAGTAGCTTTAAGCCTTCCTTATGAGCTCATAAGCTTTGAGATTCATGAAGAAAAAGATAGAATTCAAAGGAGAAATTTGTAAGGTCACAATGATACCTTTAAGAAACCACCAGATTAAGTAGCAAAACAGTAATATAGGGAACAGAAAATTTGGATAACTAATTGACAGTCAATGCACTGTGTGTAAAATGGAAAAAAAATAGTACATTTTCTGTACGTGGAACATTGATAAAAAATAGTCTATGTATTATACTATCTTGTAAAGGAAATTTTAGCTAATTTCAAAGAAGTTCACCTAATGCAGTAGAATACACTGAAAATAAACAAAAATATGATCCAAATAACAAAACAACCTGAAAATTTTATTTTAATTCTAGGTAATTCTTGGGTTAAAGAAGGAATAGAAGTAGAAATTGTCTACTATTTAGAACTGAAAACAACATTTATCAAAAGCTAACATTTATCAAAATCTGGGTTATATGGCCAAAGTGATAGAGGAAATTTTGCAGCATTTATTATTGTACTTTCAATCTGTGGTGTTCTGAGCTTTTAACTCGAAATTTTTAAAAAAGATTAGGCTATACTCAGAGGGTAAAGGAAATGAACCAGTGAACTAAAATAGAAATAAACATTTGAAAAAAAAGCCACGAGGTACAAGCAACAAAAGAAAAAAATAAAATAAAAATTTTTATGCTTCAAGGTATACCATTAAAAAAGTGAAAAGATAATCCACAGACTGGTTTTACAAATTATATCTGATAAGGGACTTATAACTAGAAGCTATTATAAACTTCTACAACTCAGTAATAAAAAAGACAACCCTATTATAAAATGGGCAAAGGATCTGAATAGATACTGCTCCAAAAAGATATTCAAATGACCAATATGCACATGAAAAAATGCTTGATATTAGTTGCCAGGGAACTGTAGTGAGATACCGCTTCATACCCCTGGGATGGCTATAAAAAAAATGAAAGTGAAATGCAAATGAAAAAATGCTCAATATTAGCTGCCATCAAAACTGTAGTGAGATGGGGCGCCTGGGTGGCTCAGTTGTTAAGCGTCTGCCTTTGGCTCAGGTCATGATCCCAGGGCCCTGGGATCGAGCCCCACATCGGGCTCCCTGCTCAGCGGGGAGTTTGCTTCTCCCTCTCCCACTCCTCTGCTTGTGCTCTTTCTCTCTCTCTCTCTCTCTCTCCTGCTGTCTCTCTCTGTCAAATAAATAAATAAAATCTTTAAAAAAAAAACTGTAGTGAGATACCACTTCATACCCACTGGGATGGCTATAATAAAAGAAATAATAACAAGTATTGGTGAGGATGTGGAGAAATCGGAGCCCTCATTAATTGTTGGTGGGTGAATGATGCAGCCACTCCGGGAAACAGGTTGTCAGTTCCTCCATTGGTTAAACATAGAGTTTTTCTATATGACCCAGTAATCCTAGGTATATACCTAGGAAAAGTAAAGCATATATCAACACAAAAGCTTGCTCATGAGTGTTTATAGCAGCATTATTCTTACTAGCCAAAGTTGGAAACAACCCAAATATCCATTAACTAATGAGTGGATAAACAAAATGTAGTATATCCATACAGTGGAATATTCGTTCATAAAAAAGAATGAAGTCCTGGCAAGTGCTATAACATGGTTGAATCTTGAAAATATTTACCAAGTGAAAGAAGCCAGTCACAAAAGACTAAATATTATATGATTTTATTTATAGGAGATGTCCAAAATAGGCAAATCTATAGGGACAGAAAGTAGATTAGTGGTGGCCTAAGGCTGGGTCAGAGAGTAGGGGAGGAAATAGGAATAACTGATAATAGGTATGTAGTTTCTTGTGAGGGTAACAAAAATATTCTAATTGATTGTGGTGATACTCGTATAACTTCTGCAAATATACTGGAAACTATTTAATTGTGTGTATTAAATGGGTGAATTGTATGGTATGTGAATTTTATATCTCAATAATTTAAAAATGAAAGAAAAAACAAAGTTATCAAGACCAAAATATTAGACACAGTTTGAAAAGTCTAAGCCAGAAAATAATGAAATAAACACCAAGAAACTAAGAGAGAGCATGACTGCAATTATAAAGGAAATTTTCATAAGTTTTTGTTTAAGCCAATACATATGAAAACCTATATAAAAGTAACTTAATAGAAAAATAAAAATGAATATATTCATCTCATATAGAATATGAGATTCCAGAAAACTAGAATAATTAAGGAACATTTGTGTAAATGTATTTAAATGCCAACCACTTTCTAAAGCTGCAAACCTGAGTAAGCGTTACAAAACCTTCAAGGACTTCTCATTTTACACAGATTATACTGTTAGTTCATAAAAAGACAGGAAGATACCCAACTCATTTGATAAGACTAGCATAACACTGATGCCAAAACAGGAAAAAGCCAAAGAAAAACTTGGGCCCAATTCAGTTTATAACTCAGATGCAAAAACACTAAGTAAGATACTAGCAAATTGATCCAGTAGTATATCAAAAGAATAATTAGACATAAATAACCCAGTAAGGTTTCTCCAAAAATGATAGGACGGTTTAGTTTTAGAAAATCTTTCAATATAGGGCACCTGGGTGGCTCAGTTGGTTGGGCAACTGCCTTCGGCTCAGGTCATGATCCTGGAGTCCTGGGATCGAGTCCCGCCTCGGCTCCCTGCTCAGCGGGGAGTCTGCTTCTCCCTCTGACCCTCCCTCCTCTGTCCTTTTTCAAATAATAATCTCCTCTTGCTCTCTGGCATTGTTTCCCTCTTATCGATGTTCTTTTCCTAGAGTACTTGTATCACCGCCTGCCTTGTCACCTCAACTAAAATTTAAATGTCAACGACCTATACTGGAGGGGAATGGAATTAGTTCCTTGCTACCCACAGCGCACAAACCTGTGTCAGACATATATTAGGTAATCAATAAATATTTGCTGAATGAATGAATGCTTTAGGTAATGATCCAGAATTGTAACATAATAGGCTAATATTGATAAATTCTTTCATTTAAGAATTATGGGAGAGAAGCTTCAGTTCTTTTTAGGGTCATTAATATCTAAAGAATTTTAGCTGCTTGTTTTTCATGCTGTTAAGCAGACTTCTTCCAAAATTGCCTTTGGGAAATGACAAGGAAGTGAGGATTTTTACTCTTGGCGTTTCAGTGATTCTAACATGCCATGGATTTTAAGACTCATCCAGATTTCAGAGATATTAAAAAAATGAAGGGGGTGGAGATTGGTGATAATTTGTAAGATTCTAGTATTTGTGAAATACAACTCAATTTCAGAGATCTTAAAATATGAAAATAAAGTGATTCTTAAAACTGATGGATTACAGGGGCGCCTGGGTGGCTCAGTTGAAAAGCGTCTGCCTTCAGCTCAGGTCATGATCCCAGTGTCCTGGGATCGAGCCCCGCATCAGGCTCCCTGCTCAGCAGGAAGTCTGCTTCTCCCTCTCCCACTCCCCCTACTTGTGTTCCCTCTCTTGCTGTCTCTCTCTGTCAAATAAATAAAATCTTTAAAAAAAAAAAACTGATGGATTACATATAACATTATGATAGCATTTTATGAAACCTTATTTTTCTTTTCTAATTTGAGCACGGATGGACATTAGGTATTTTATTTTTCTAACTGATACTAACTTGTTCCATTTTTATAACTAGAACAAGACATTTTCAGTTTATTTTGAACATGGGAATATTCTCTTCTATGTCTAGTAGATTGATAGTATTTTAAATTATTCAATTCCTTTTCTTGATATTTATACTGGAATATACTCTTTTTTCTACTTTTTTTCTTTGCCCATTGAAATGTTTCCACAAATAACAGGCAGTACTGTAACTAAGATAATGCATCATAAAAATTACATTCAAAATTTGTAATTCTTTTTGTTCTTGTAATCCAAAATTGAACTAAAATAAGAAAGTATATGTGATATCCCCTTAACTTGGAAAGTTTCTATACATTTCATAATATATACAAATATCAAATCATTATGTTGTATACCTGAAATTGATATAACGTTGTATGTCATTTTTACCTCAGTAATAGAAAGAAAAGAAAAGCTTACTATAAATTATCACTTAACACATGTTTGGCTTCTATTACCCAGAATCAACCAGCCCAGCACTGAAACTTGATATGGGAAAAACATACACTGCATTATAGACATGACAAAGATAACAATTTCAGAGATTGCTTAGCAAATGATATGATTGGGTTTGCTCATTGCCTCTTTAAAAAGCTCTCATGGATTGGCTCTGAAAAGCCAATCCCTATTTAGACTGCTGGTAAGTAAGAAAGAGCAAAGAGAAAGAAAGGAAATTTAAAAAAAGAGAAAAAAGAGGAAACAGGATCAGGAAGCAGGGAGGCAGACAGGTAAATGGACAGAAGTGATCAACACAGAGGACAGTTAAAACACAAGCAGACATAAACAGGTGAGGACACTTTGCAACGTAACCTCCAAAAATTTTGCACATCTCCTTCGTTCTTAAGCATCTTTTCTCATTGTATTGAATGCTGCTCTAGATTTATTTACATATAGGACAGTATTATAGTGTCAGGCTTATTCACTCAGAGCTAGATAACCTTTCCTTGTAGGATGGGACTGCTGTGTGATTGCCCACCTGCCTATACTGTGTCCTGCCCCCACCCCCCTGGCTGCATGCTAGCTTCTTACGTCCAGGTTATAGCATCCTTCAGGGGCCATCACCCTAGTCATGCTCTGAATACATTTTTGCCTCATTCAAAAGGTAATAACCATATTGTTCATTTCCATTTCCTCAAAGCTGCGTCTGTATAGTGAGATCCTGATTGCCATACCCACCCGAGCCACTCCCAACCTTGAAATACATCATCCTTGTAGAGCACGGTACTTGCCCATCCAGTCCTTGGAGCTGAGAAGATGAAACAACTTGAGGAGTTCTTGAAGGCGGGTGCATCAGTTCCCCAGGCCCCCCAGCATCCTGTTGCATAAGTATTTTCAGGAGCATTGGGGAAAACAGTGGAAAAGAACATCTGAATCTGGGACACCTGGGTGGCTCAGTCAGTTAAGCATCTGACTTCAGCTCAGGTCATGATCCCAGGGTCCTGGGATCGAGCCCCACATTGAGCTCCCTACTTGGCGGAGAGCCTGCTTCTCCCTCTGCCTCTGTCATTCCCCTGCTTGTGTTCTATCTTGCTCTCTCTCTCTCTCTCTGACAAATAAATAAATAAAATCTTAAAAAAAAAGAATATTGATGGCTTATGTTCATAATAATAGTGTGGAATCATAACAATTCAAAGTATTTTAGTATTCCGAAGTTTACCACAGTAAAAGATTTTATGTTTTAGAGAGGTTTTTATCAAAAACAGCTTTGAAATGCCAGCATTTATATAGTTTGTCCTGGTTTACTTTGAAAATTCACTTATCTAGAACAGCTTGTTCATTTATCTACCAAATAGTATCAGATACCCAGAACAAATAAGGTTGGATGTTACACTGGATCTGTACAAAACATATGGAGACTGAACAATGTAGTGTAAATACTACCAACCATTTCTCGATATTTATACAGTCATTTATATGGTCAAATCATATATGTAATCAAAATATACATGTGGTTTGAGGATCATTATTTTAAAAATGATATCATGATAATATACATTTCCTGCATCTTGTTTTTCTCATCGGCGGTAATGCGTGGACATTTCTCCAGTTCACTAGATATAGATGCTTTCAGTCAGTAGCTCCATGGTATTCCATGTTGTGGATATAACATACTTCATTCATACTTTCTCTTTGACAAGCATTCTAATTGTTTTGAGTTTTTTTTTTTTTAATATTTATGCATTTGTATCTGTTGGTTCATTTGTTTTCCCAGGAGCTATGTGTGGTAGAGATGAGAGCCCCCATGATCTAGGTTTGGTGCCTGCCTGGCCATTTTACTGGTTATGTGAGGTTGAGCAAGTCTCCTCTGAATCTGTTTGCTAACCTATAATAAAAAAAAAAATCAGGTAACAAAACCATCGTTTTTCCTCAGCAGTGTATGGAAGATCCAAGTTAGGAAATCAACATAAAAGTACTTTACAGATTATAAAGATGAATTTAGTAATTCATGTTTCTTTTCTGTTTTTAAAGTAATTGCAGGAATTGTTCACAGGGGAAAAGGTAAATAAGTAAAACTAATACTTTTTTCCTTTCTATTAAAGAATGGAATGACTCCTCTAATGCATGCTGCCTATAAAGGAAAACTTGATATGTGCAAATTACTTTTACGACATGGAGCTGATGTAAATTGTCATCAACACGAGCATGGGTACACAGCCCTCATGTTTGCTGCACTTTCTGGTGAAGTTTTAGCATTTATTCTAATATATTAATATTAGTCATCCATACATATTTGGTATAAGTACATACATACTTTTAAATTAAATGCTTTTTTATTACAGTTCTGTTGATGTACTGTATCTTTGTGTTTTGAAGTAATCTGAAAACATCTTTGTTGTTATCTTGAGAAAACAGCTGGTATGATAGAGCTGTCTCTCTGCTTCCCTGACATTTATGTACTAAATTATGCTGATCCAATTAGAGACTTAACTTTTATTCATGTTGCTTATGATTTGTAAATAAAAACAACTGGGAAACATTTAAAATTAAGTGGAGTTATCTATAATTGTAGTTTTTTTTTAAGAAAATAAAGATGTAATATAATATTCTCACACTTTAAAAGGAGTAATCTGTATTTTTATAAGCCTGGAACAGGAAAGCATGGGGGGGGCAGGGGGCATAGATGGGCTAGATGGGTAACGGGTATTAATGAGGGCACTTGTTGTAATGAGCAACATTACATAAGAGCGGTGTTGTATATAAGACATGAATCAACAAATTCTGCACCTGAAACTAACATTGTACTATATGTCAACTAGCTGGAATTTAAATAAAAACTTGGGAAATAAAAGGAAAGCATTTCTAAATAAGATATATGAAATGTATAATTCAAAAAGGATAACATTGACCAATTTGATTATATATAATTTTAACATTTCTAAATATAGAATATACCATATATGGGGTAAAATACAAATGAAAAAACTAAGGAAAATATTTATTACATATCTTTAAGGGTCATATCAGTATATATCAGGAGGTCTCATAAATCATTTAGAAACAAGTGCTGCAATAGAAAATTGGACCGAAATTGAACAGAAAACAAAAGAAATACAGCTGGCTCATAAGGATATAAAACACTTTCACCAATAAACAAAGAAAGGCACATTAGAAGAATAAACAATCATTTATCACTTACCGTATTGGCAGAGGTTGAGAAAGAGTGATAATGTCCAGCATTGGCGTAGGGACTTTTCTGCACCATTTTGGGATATGCACATCAGCACAATCTTGCTGGAAGTCAGCCTGGCAAAATACATTTAAAATATGCATAACTTTGATTTCTGCAGTGTTTTCCAGGAACTGTTCCTAAGGAAATGATAGTTGGAACTTGCTAAAATTAATGGAAAAAGCTGGTCACTGGGTATAGTTTATAATAGCAAAATATCTGTAATGATTACATTAGTGATAGGATGCAAATAGAATAAAGGCAAATGGATGTTTAGAGAGAAAAGAGTGTAGAAAGAGAGATGATCACCTGTTAAATCATTATCCCAGGACCTATAGGTGTGAGGGTTGGGATGGGTTAGTAGATACTAAGTGGAGACTTCTTTTCATTTTCTCTCTCTTTATTGTTGCTATTTTTCGTTTTGACTTTATACTAAGCATTATCTGTAAGAAAAATTTGTTTTGTTAAAAAAAAAAGTGATAATTCCATACGATTTGTGTATTGCCTGGAGGGGTTTTACAAAAAAAATGAGGTTAATTTCTGTGTGGATTTTTGGTATCATTTTCCTCTTTACTGTGGTTATGATTTACATTTTAGAAAAAAATGAAAATGTTCACAAGATAGAAACCTAAAACTAGATGGGGAAAAAGCGTCCATATAAATTAGGAGGTATTTGAATTGTGCATTCCTTAGTATGAACTGACATGTTCCTTTTTAACGTCAGGTAACAAAGACATCACATGGGTAATGTTGGAGGCCGGTGCCGAGACAGATGTTGTCAACTCTGTAGGAAGAACAGCAGCTCAGATGGCAGCCTTTGTGGGTGAGTTTTTATGGCAGCTTTAGAATTTAAGTTTTATCCAAAATGTCCTCCATGAAAAAATATCACTTTGCTTCTCAGAGTACAAATACTGTCATGTTTATTTTTTAAAAAAGCAAAATGTTTACAGTTTGCTAGGTTTTGTCTGACTTAGCGAACTATCCAGTGACACTTTGGAGAAAAGGAGGAGGTTATTTGGAATTTCCACTTTGTGAGATACCAAGAATAGTGGGGCCATTTTGCTTGTAGTTAAATGCTTTGAATGAGTATATTTTATTTCTCTGAGGGAAGTAGTTTAACCTAAAGTCAAGAACATGAACTGTGACGTCAGTAATCCTCACTTGGAATTCTGGCTGTGCCACTCAATAGCAGGTTACTTAATCATTCTGACCTTCACTTTCCTCATTGTAACTTGGTTCATGGTTCCTGAAAGGATTAAATGAGATATTGACCTAAGGAGCTTTAGAGGTAGCACTAAATAGATGCCATCAGTTACTGTTGCTAATAAAAAATGTCAACAATGCAATTTTTTCCTAGAAAGGAACATTAATAATAATATAATATTATTATATTATATAGATATTCATTATCATCCTCCTTCATCCTGCTTCATTATCATCCTCCTCAAGTACAAACATTTATTGTGTATGCCCAGTATTTCTTGGTATATTCATCCTGTTCCTGGACATAATATGAAGGGTTTGGAAGAGAATGGCATGAATATTTGGTCATTGGTATTTTGGTCCCACTGAGCTGGCAGTTAAGGAGAGTCTAGAGATGGACAAGCAGATATGTAAACATCTGATTTATTGGGAATGCAGCAAGTGGCCTTTGTGGGACTAATAAATCATTATACAAATACTTAATGTTCACAGTGTTTATACCAAGCATCCCTCTAGGTGCTTTTGGTTACAGTGCTGAACGAGACAGAGGCTATCCACGTATTCATGGCAGTTAGAGACTAACAGCA
Organism: Eumetopias jubatus; assembly: GCF_037043125.1. Classification (NCBI taxonomy): domain Eukaryota; kingdom Metazoa; phylum Chordata; class Mammalia; order Carnivora; family Otariidae; genus Eumetopias; species Eumetopias jubatus. The sequence continues at coordinate 50,779,449 of NW_028274820.1, read as the reverse complement.
GTGACAGGCATTGTGGAAATATACTCCAAGGGACAACTTAAGGGTTTCATAGAAATATATCATAGAGAGGGATCTTTTATCCTATTCCAAGGGGGTTTCAAGAGAAAGTACATTTAAGTTGAAATATAGTGGGAATTAGTCTGATATAGGAGGCAGTAATTTTGTTATTAAATTATCTCAAAACTACTAATAGTAGCTACCAGTGATCAAGTCAGATAGTCAGTGAATCACTCTGTGACAGCTCTGTCAGAACAAATATTCTTATTCTGCCTCGATTTCAGGAGGATTTGAGAAAAGTATGGCCTTGCAGTGCAAACGTCAGAGAAATAAAATTTATCTCCTACCGTTAGGGGCTCCCTGGTTGCCCCCAACTCACCTCTAAGCCAGTGTCGAGGCTGTCAGTACAAGGGGAAAATAAGACTAATCTAGGAATCTTGATTCTCATATTTTAGTTCGTGTCTGCAGCTAAGTCATTACAAGATCACAGGCAAATCCCTTCCCTCCACAGGCCTCCTGTTTTCTGATCTGTGCCATGAGGCCTGGCAATTTGATCATAGGAAGTTCTCCTGAACTCTGCAAGTTTTCATTTATGTCCACGATGTAGCAAAACAGAGCCCAGACAGAGATTCGGTAACTTTCCTCAGTTCACAGGGCTGGAAGTTGAGGAGCCTGTTATTTCAAATACAATACAGTGTTCTTTTCCTTTTCTTTTTCTTAACACTACAGTATCCATAAAAATCTAAGGTAGAAATTGTCCACAATCCCATCCTATAATAAGAGAAATAAGAGTGATGTTTTCATTCCATTTTAATCTATATAGATTAATTTCATAGACAAAGATTAAACCCTTTTGGTCGACATTAAATTTTCCATTATGGTTAGTCTTTTCAAAAAGTCATTGTCCCCTTTTGTTGCCCGCAAGTGGAAAGGTTTATATAAATACGTGCACACGTGTGCAAGATTCTTCTCTTTTAAAAAAGACTTTTATCTTTTAAAAAATATTTATCATACAGATATATTCCTTGTGACTTGTTTCCTTCCCTGACCAGTGTGCTGTGGAAGTCCCTCTCATCTCAGCAGGTCTAAATTCAGTTGTTCCAACAGCTACCTAATATTCCATGATACAGGTACCCACAGTTTATTTAGCTCTCCCCTAAGGATAAATTTTACAGTGTTTTTTTTTTTTAATGATTTTATTTATTTCTTTATTTCAGAGAGAGAGCACATATGAGCGGGGGAGGGGGTGGTAAAGGAGCAGAGGGGGAGGGACAGACAGACTCCGTGCGGAACACAGAGCCTGATGCAGGGCTCAGTCCCATGACGGTAACCTGAGCTGAAATCAAGAGCTGGATGCCCAACTGACTGAGCCACCCACGTGCCCCAATGGCACGATTTTAAAAAATCACTATAAATAATGTAATAATTATCCTCGAGCTTATATTTTTACATAGTACCGCTTTAATACGTGTAAAACATACTCTCAGAAGTAAAATGGCTGAGACACAGGGTCTGTATTTTTAATTTTAGTGTAAGTCTAGATTGCTTTCCAAAAGGGCATAGCAATTCATACTCCTGTGAGCATCTTCATCAGAACTGGGTGTTTTCAATCTTTCATTTTTGATAGTTGAAAAGATGGTGTATTGTGAATTTGCTTTCCCCCCATTATTCATGAAATTCAGCTGCTTCTGTTGTTGGTCATCTATGTTTTTCTCTTCTGTGGATGGCTGCTCATACTCATTACATATTTTTCCTTTGGGTTGTCTTTTTTCTTAATTGCTTTGAGGAGCTTTATTTTTTTTTTTTTAAGATTTTATTTATTTATTTGACAGAGAGAGAGACACAGCGAGAGACAGAACACAAGCAGGGGGAGTGGGAGAGGGAGCAGCAGGCTTCCCGCCGAGTAGGGAGCCCGATGCGGGGCTCGATCCCAGGACCCTGGGATCATGACCCGAGCCGAAGGCAGACGCTTAACGACTGAGCCACCCAGGTGCCCCGAGGAGCTTTATTTGTATTATGGATGCTGATCCTTTGTCTATCAAATGTGTTTCAAATAGTTCATTATATATTTTTCTTTTGACTTCATGGGAACTTTTGCCATAGAGAATTTATTTTTAAATAATCCTAGTTTTCTTTTATATTTTCCATGGTTCTTGTCTTGTCAAAAGAATTCTTGAGCATGGATTAGATAAGTATTCTCCTAAATTTCCTTCAGAATTTTTTTTTTTTTGTATTTTCAAGATTTGATTTCTTAGAGTTCATTTTCCCCTGTATATTTAGTTAATTGTGATAGCACCACTTACGAAACCACTCAGCACTTTCCTACTGAAAGTGAAATACCACTTTTGTGTTAAGTTAAATTCTCTTAAATACTGCTATCTATTTCTGGATCTCATATTCTCTTCCATGGGGCTGCTTGTCATTTTCTATATTAATACCACATTGTCTGATCACATTGACTTTAAAGCAAGTGTTCCCTTCACTTATTCCTCTTTTAATGCATTCCTCCCTCCCGTTTTTTTTATTGTTTTTTGTTTTTTATTTTTGGTTCTTGTTGGACTTTCATTAAGTGGTTTTGTAATTATTTGCAGTTATTGGCAACTGTATGATATGACATCCTATTCAATTGCATGGTATGCCTAAATATTGCTTTTTTGTTTCTTTTGCTTGTTTTTGTTCCTTTGGTCATACTCACTAGATTCCCTCACAGCAGATCTTTTTTTAAATAAAACTACATTCTTTTTGGGCACCTGGGTGGCTCAGTTGGTTAAGCGACTGCCTTTGGCTCAGGTCATGATCCTGGAGTCTCGGGATCGAGTCCCGCATCGGGCTCTCTGCTCAGCAGGGAGTCTGCTTCTCCCTCTCCCGCTCCCCCTCTTGTGCTCTCTCTCTCTCTCAAATAAATAAATAAAATCTTTTTTAAAAAAAACTATATTCTTTTCAAGTTTATTTCTAAATAGTTGGTAGTTATTACCCATATTGTAAGGAGAATTCCCACCACCACTTGCACACTCTGTCATTTGTAGCTGGTTATGGGTAATAAGGAGAAAGCTATTGATTTGTTTTTTTCTTTGTCATTTTTATCCTTGGTTTCATAGCTATTCAGTTTCATTTATTTTCTATTTGAATTAGCTCCAGGCTTCAAAGTAAGAAGAAATAATAATAGTGAAAATTGGCATGTCTGTTTTTTTCTATTTTTAATGGAAATATTTTTAGCTCTTCACTTTTTATGATATTGCTTTTGGTTTTACCATTGCTGAATGCCACTCTTTGTCTTGTTTCAGTTTTTAGTTCTACTTTTTTTCTGATAGGCCATTTTTTTTTTTTAGATTTTATTTAAATTCAAGTTAGTTAACATATAGCATATTATTAGCTTCAGGGGTAGAATTTAGTGATCATCAGTTGCATGTAACACCCAGTGCTCATCACCTCAAGTGCCCTCCTTAATGCCCATCACCCAGTTACCCCATCCCCCACCCCCACCCCTCCAGCAACCCTCAGTTTATTCCCTATAGTTAAGAGTCTCTTATGGTTTGCCTTCCTCTCTCTTTTTATCTTATTTTATTTTTCCTTCCCTTCTGCTGTGTTCATCAGTTTTGTTTCTTCCACATATGAGTGAAATCATGATATTTGTCTTTCTCAGACTGGCTTATTGTGCTTAGCATTAATGCTCTCTACTTCCATCCAGGTCGTTGCAAATGGCATGATTTCATTCTTTTTGGTGGCTGAGTAATATGCCATTGTGTGTGTACACACACAGACACACACACACACACACACACACACACACACCTCTTCTTTATCCATTCATCAGTCCATGGACATCTGGGCTCTTTCCATATTTTGGCTATTATGGACATTGCTGCTATAAACATTGGGGTGCATGTGCCCGTTTGAATCACTATTTTTGTATCTGTTGGATAAATACCCTAGTAGTGTAATTGCTGGCTGGTAGGACAGTTCTATTTTTACTTTTTGAGGACCCTCCATACTATTTTCCAGAGTGGCTGCACCAGGTTGCATATTATAGCCATTCTTGATTACTTTTTGGGTTTTTGCATTTGTCAATCTCTTTGCCCATCTCTTTGTTTTAAATCTTTATTATTTCATTTTAGTAGGGTAACTACTACTACACCTATATGTCTATAAACCCATGTAGGTGTGCTCTGTTCTCTAACCCAAATGATAGTCTCTGGCTTTTAACAGGTACTCAGCTTGTACATATATATGATTACTGATAAACTTGATTGCATTCCTCCTCTTTCACCTCATTTTTTTTATGCTTTGTTTTACTTGGTGGTTGTTTTTGCTTGTGCTTGGGTGTAGTGTGTGTGTGTGTGTGTGTGTGTGTGTGTGTGTGTGTGTGTTTCCTTAATGTGCCTGGCCTGGTCATGTTAGAGTACATTTATTTCTTTTATTAACTTGAAAGATCGAGAATGTTTTCCCATTCCACTAATGCTTACTCTCCTATTCACAACACTCTCAGTTAAACCCGTGTTTGTCAGTTAATTAAAAGCAAGAACAAAACTATCCCCCGTGGTCCACCCCCAAGGCACTGCATTTGCCCATTTAGTAGTTTCAACGTGAGGAAATCCTTCCAACTCATTTATTTTTCCACGTTCTCTTTTTTTGCCTCGTCAGACAACACACTTTTCCTTTCCTCCTCCACCACTGCCGCCAGCTGTGGACTTGGTTGAGAGGGTTTGGTATTTTTAGTACCAAAATGTTATTTGAATGTCATCCATCATGGGTTACTTCCCTTTGACTAATCCTCACAGTCAACAAGACAATTCCTCATTCAAGTTGCCACCACCCATTATTCAGATTAACCATCTCTGCTGCCAAGGATTGGTGTCCATGCCCCTCTCCTCCTTTGCCCCACCTTCAGTTGTCTGTTCCCATTTAGGTTTGGGTAACAGGACCTTCTCACATGGTTTATAGGTTGAATATGGTTTGAAACCCATCGTAACTGAGATTCTGTTTCTCTCTGAAATGTGAGTCGTACCAGGGCTAGCTTCACAGTCCTTGTATCACTGTTCTTTTCCCTCAGTCGTATGTAGAAGTTACTTCACACTTTTCTAAATGCTTGGAAATGAGAATTTATTTTCCTTTATAAACTTTCCATATCTCATTCTGGAAGTGTGTTTCAATTTCAGTTTATCCTAAGAAATAAAAAGTTTTACTAAGATGTGTTTCGTTGTGTATGTGCGTGTTTTTGGTTATCCTGCCTAGGACTGACTCAGTGAGCCCATTCAGTCAGGAGGACTCAAGTCTAGCGATGGTAATCCTGGCCCCGGATGCACTGCCCACCCACCCTTGCCCAGCATTTATTTTCTATAATAGTAGTACTATTTTATTTGTATTTTATTCAGAATTCATTAATTAAATTAGACATCAGTAAAACTAAATATTTAATTGTTTCAATTATAAACATTTAAATATAAATTAAGTAAAAGTTTAGGAACTTTAAATATATATCACTCTAATAGAAATTATTAGCAGGGTGCCTGGGTGGCTTAGTTGGTTAAGCGACTGCCTTCGGCTCAGGTCATGATCCTGGAGTCCCGGGATCTAGTCCCACATTGGGGTCCCTGCTCGGCAGGCTTCTCCCTCTGACCCTCTTCCCTCTCGTGCTCTCTCATTCTCTCATATCTCTCATTCTCTCTCTCTCAAATAAATAAATAAAATCTTTAAAAAAAAAGAAAAATTATTAGATCAGTTAAAATATCAAAATAATCTAAGCGCTATCTAAAATATAAAAAATGTAAAAATGTAAAAATGATTAACCCTGAAATAAAGTAAAAGTAAAGTAATATTATGTTGTCCTTCTTACAAAGGTGTAATCTTAAGAGACCTCAACTCCTGTGATAGTGTCATTGTTATGGAGCTGGTATTTTTATGTACAAATATTGCCAACTGCTCAGAGGGATTTTCCTGACTATATTAGTGGAGAGATTGATGAGAAAATAGAGTAACAAGCTAATTCCATATTTCCCTCAATTCCTTTATCTTCAGCTCATTCTCTGTCGATTTTGATTTTTTGTAGGAGCTATATTATTTTTAATTTAATTTTATTTAGGTTCAATTAACTAACATATAATGTATTATTAGTTTCAGAGGTAGAGTTCAGTGATTCATCAGTTGCATACAACACCCAGTGCTCATTACATCACGTGCCCTCCTTAATGCCCATCACCCAGTTACCCTACCCTCCACCCCCCCTTGTAGGAGCTATTTTAGAATATATACTTTTTTTATTAAATAGCATCACACATCTATTTATTGAAGCCGGACGTAGATTGTGTTTTAAGGAAACAGTGTAGTTAGTCTTCATCTCTGGTTCCTTCCTGCACCGTTGTAAATTCCCACACACAGTGACCTGTGTCAGTTTTGATGCCGTCATATTCATGTCCTGCTTGTAGTAGGGGATTTGCTTCATTGTTGTTGCCTTTCCCTTCATGAACGTTATGGAGGTAGAGATGATCTTTTGCTAAACAGAGCACTTCATATCTTTAATGAATGCTATTATTGTTTGGCTTCTCCTCAAGATACCTATATCAGAGCTTTCTGGTTAAAAAAAAAAAAAGGAAAGGCAAAAAGGAAAAACAAAACAAAACAAAACCCTGGTGTTTCAGTACTTAAGAACAGCATTAAATACCAAAAATGAGATTGTGATCACTACTAAAATTTCCCTTCAAATCAGGGACGTGTTCTTCTATCATTTGTTTAGTTATTCTCCATCCATTTCTCTTTTCCTTTCAGGGAGTTCTACTATTTTTCACCTTTACATTTCCTGGATCTGCCCTTCAGCTCTCATCTCTTCCATAATGATTTCCACTTCCTCATTTTTCTCTGTTTATAGATATTTCATCCACTTCGTCTTCTACATTACTATTTTAGTCCTCAGTTGTAAACTGGATTCCCTCTTTCAGTTTATCTGTTAATTTTATTTTAATTTTTACTTTTTTTGTCTATTAATTTTAGAATTTTGAATCTTTCAGCAGTCCATGAAACTTTACATTTTGTAATTGATCTACTTAATTTAAGTATTCTTGTTTGGTGATTATGGTTATGGTTTGGTTGTGGTTGTGGTCCATGTTGTAAGTATACTTCCCACCAAAGAAGCCATCTGTTGGGGGCAGTGCATAAGTCTTCCATGGTGCTAGATCCCCTTGGGTACTTCACTCCTTATCTCCTAGGCAGCTGGGTCAAGCTGACAGGGGTTATGGAGCAGTGAGGAGAAGGGCCACAGTCTCTATACCTGTGGGTATAGAACTCCCAAGACCTGCCAGGCCAGCAGAGCCCTCTGCCAGCCTCAGGTACCAGAGTCTACCCTACCCACGGTGCAGTCACTTTGTCAGCAGGATCGAGCAGATGCTCCCAGGACCATGCACAAGTGGACTGGGGCCACATGGGCCAGCCAGGGCAGACCACTCTCTGGGAGCCCCTGTGCCTGGTCTCAGAACTCTCTGCTGCTGGTCCCTCTGCCTTCTGGATAGAGATCCCAAAAGAGCCTGCACCTGCCAATGTGCCCTGCAGGTTCTGCCTGTTTGCCTAGAGCGGCCACTTCCCTGCCCCAGGGAGTTAGTGGCGAGGGAGCTGGGAAGGGGGAAGTGATAGGAACATGTGTTCAGGTCACCAACTTCTCCAGGGACAGTTTTGCTTTCCTAGAACCAGTTTTACCTCTGGAGATGTCTAAGACAAGTGGCATAGGGAGCTATAAGAAGCCGTAATGTGAATTCCGAGCTTATGCCAGCAAAAGCTTTTTCTCTAATTCATTTCACAAAGAGGCCAAGCTTTTCTCAAATTCAAGGGGAGGGGAGATTAGTGTAATAATAATAATAATAAGCTTTATATAGAATAAATTTATATTCCGTGTAAAGAAAGCCAGCTGTTGATTTAGGGAAGAATGACCATCATTTCTGTAGGGGTGGAAGAAGAGGCATTTAAATTTAATTAAGAACAAGCAATTTCTATCAAATATTTAAGGTCAGTTACAAATTGAACTCCCATTTTTTTGTAATCCACATAATCTTCATATGTACTGTAGATTCTGTGTCTTTCAAAGGGGATTATGTTTTGGACTTCACAAAGCATGCTTATAAATGTTCCTCAAAACATGGGCCCTCTCCTTGTCCCCTTCTACTCACTTCTCCTGAAAATTAAAGTAGTTGATTCATGTTTACTTCATAAGGACACAGCAACATAATTAATAAAAAATTGGAAAATGTCATATTTTGAATAATACAATAACAAATTTCCTGTTTTTCTATTAAAAGGTCAACATGATTGTGTGACTGTCATCAACAATTTCTTTCCTCGTGAGAGACTGGATTATTACACTAAACCCCAGGGGCTGGATAAAGAGCCAAAACTGCCTCCAAAGTTGGCGGGCCCACTGCACAAAATTATTACCACAACCAATCTTCATCCTGTCAAGGTAGTGTCGTGTTTATGGTCTTTGCTTTTTATTTAAATATTCCTTCAGAGTTTAAACTGCTCTTAATTATATAAGATCGTAGTTGTCTTGATTGGGTTCTGTGGATACAGAGCTTGAGATATGGGGCTCTGTCGTTCAGTCGGCACAGTGAAGGACTGCTCTCGGTTTAAGCCTGAGAGAGAGTGAGAGACGCAGGCTAGACTAGGAGGAAGAGCTAGCAAAGAGATGGGTTCAGCTGAAGCCTGCCTTCCACCTCACCTCACTGGGAGCTCTGGACTGTCCGTGGCTCCAGGGAAGCAAGGGAGCCAGGCTTTTGGACCACTCAGTTGCCATTGGCTGAAGCCTGTCCCCAGAAGGTAAGGACAGGCTTCCAGGTAGTGCTCAGGAAGGTGGCTTCTGATAGATGAAGGCAGTTCCTTAGAGCAGGAGGCAGCTCTGAGCCCCTAGCAGCCAACACTCCAGAAGCTGGGACCAGGTACCTAGGCTGGTAAGGGGATTTGGGTGGGGAATCAGCAGCCTCTACTACAATATTTATCCTTCCAGGAAATGTTCTGAAATGTGATCACGAGCACATACTTTAATTCAAGTAGCTATTTGATGCCTTGAAGTGTTAGTTCTTGCAGTATTAGTCAAATCACACAGATTTTCAAACTTTAAACCAACCCAGAAGTTCATTTGGCTTAACGGAGAAACTTCAGGAGCTATTCAGGAGCTTCTGAACTATTTTCATTGCTCTTTTCTTCATAGTTTACATATACCCTTTTTACCTGGTTTACAAAATGTTTTTTTTAATCTTTATCTTTTATAAATCAATCCAAGTGAGTATGATTTCCTTAATGAATCATTACAGAAAGCTCTGTGTATGCTACAGTGATGCTGTTCTTTTTGAAATTTCACTCATCTATATCTTCATTCATAATGTGTAGATTTGATAGTAATTCAGGACTGGTAAGCAAGGTGGTGAACTGGATCAAACACTGAGATTTTCCCTTAATACAAAATGTTATTATAAAGGCAGTAAAATTAAATTTCCCTTAAAGTCTATTATAGTGAGTCTGTGGAACATACCAAATACCATTAAAATAAGTGGACAGTTCTCATAAAGTAACTCTTTCGAGATTGGCACTCATTTGAAGATGTAAGTTCCAAATTATATGTATTGTTCTTACTTTACTGATGCTTGCCTTAGCATACAGACTCTGAAGCTCAAGAAACAAACAAACCAACAAAACATACCTGTCCTGTGGCTTTCCACCCAAATTACTTTTCTGGGCCAGCAAGAGAGATGACAAACTCTCAGAGCCTTTTCCAGAAGATAGACTAGTGGAGCCTGTTCTGTTTTTATTTTTCAAAACTCAAATATTGTCCTTCTCATTCTGAAAGAACCCCAGGAGGTAACACTTGTGATCCTAAGAGGGCAAGAAAGAAATTCAGCCGTGAACCATATGTTTGTATTTATGGTGGTGATTATATGGAACTTAGAATTTAACCTTTAAAAAATACTTAGCCTCGGGCGCCTGGGTGGCTCAGATGGTTAAGCGTCTGCCTTCGGCTCGGGTCATGGTCCCAGGGGCCTGGGATCGAGTCCCGCCTTGGGCTCCCTGCTCCTTGGGAGCCTGCTTCTCCCTCTGCCTCTCTCTCTCTCCCTCTCTTTCATGAATAAATAAATAAAATCTTTAAAAAAAAAATACTTAGCCTCTTCTGTATCAGTGGTGTTTTGTTTTTTGTTTTCCTTTCCCGGCATACATGGGCGAAGAGAGAACTTCCATATAGGAGCTCTCCCTGTCCATGGCACTCTTTCTCTTAGTGGTGGGGCAGGCTGGGGTGGGAAGACAGGATTTTTCCTAGGGATATAGTATTTCTCAATGTAGAGAATATGTGTGGTTTTATAGGTCCTTGTTCTCCCTCTGTGCTGAGCATTATAGGATCTTCGGGTTTAGATAGATTTGAAGAAATTCCCTGTGTTTTTCTGATTTACTGTCTTTTATATCTATGTTTCTACACTTTGAGGTTGCACTAATCTCAATAATTGCGATAATTGAGTCTGTAGAGTAATTTTTGATGTTCACAAGGAACCTAGACTCCCAAGGTTAAATGTCCTAAGAATTAGTGTATCTCTAATTATCTTTAAGAGCACCTATTTGAGTAAATTAGAATAAGGGTGTATTTATACAGGCAATGGTAAAGGTATAGAAACCGAAGTAGCCTAAATTCTATTTTTTTTAGTACACTTGGTCTTATAAGAGATATTATTCTATGATTATAGTACCTTTCTTCAGACCAGACCTTGTTTTTTGTAGGTATAAATGATCTATTCACTTGAAAATCTTTCCCCCCTCCCCCCACACTTTGGATAAAAGTTGTGCAGTGCTTTTGTGGTGCCTTATTTTCATTGCTTTACCCCTTTCCAAGCCGGAGAGGGTCTTCCTGGGGTGTACTATAAAAAAGTAACAGCCATTCTATAGAGTCAAAGACCTTTTAAAAGCAGCACGGAAATCCTCCTCCATACACAATGCACCTTTTCACTACAGTGCACTTAACACATCTGCATTTGTGGCAAGGGTAAACAGCTCCTGTAGCATCAGGGATATTTGTTGTCAGCAGGGACTCGGGCAGTTGTGCTGATGCCCAGAATGCAGAGGTTTGAAAGGAGAAAAACCAAAATCACAGGAAAAATGACAACAGAATTGAGCAGTCTCTAAGTGGTCAGGAAACAGACGTACACAAGTGATCCTGTCTTTGATTATTAACTTTCTTAAGCCCAGAATTGTTGGTTTGGTAATTTTTTCTTAGAGGGTATTTAAAAAATAAAAAGAATTCAAAATGCCACTATATAAACATATTCTAACATTCTTCGGGAGATGAGCTGTATCAGGCTTTTCTGCGTAATGGAATGTATTTATTCCTCTTCGATAATAATGAGATTTTCTTTATAATGGATGACTTATAATGCTGCAGAAATTAGAGGAAGGAAGCTAGTTCAAATATTATTCTTTTGTGCGTATCTAGGAAATGTTTCATTAAGCTTGTAGTAGAGCTGTGGTTACATATCATTTTTCTTTGGGCATAGTGGTGTATACTCTGAAGTAAGTAAAGCCTAATGTCTTAACAAAGAAAAAAAAACCATTAGTCTGGGTTCTGAGATTTTTTACAGTTTTTACTTGTAAGTTTAAGATCCTGTGCTTTGATTATAAATGCTTTACACAAAAATATTGAACAGTTTCAAATGATTACAGTTGACAGTAAAAATATAAACATGTAATTAATGAGACTTCTCTGCCAAAAGTTAATTTTTGATACATGTTATTGTAGGGAAAGTCGTCGGCAAATTTACCAACAAAGCTTCTCATTATACATTTCACAAGAACACTTAATCTTTGTTAAATTTCCAGGTAGGAGGCTAGGCATGGGATTCACAGAAGTTAACAAATGATCTTCCTTCCTGTTGGAAGAAAAGGATCTAATTCATGAAATCTGCTGTCTGTGATTCCCTGACATTTACATTCCCCAGGATAGGTGTTTCACCATAGCACATAGGTTAACAAACACTGACTTTCTGCCCTGTGCATACAGTTGTGCCCTGTTACACATGTGTTTACATTACTGTTATGTCACCATGGATGTTTACAGTTGCCCTGTTCAGACCTACTTCAGGTAGGTAATTTTACCCAATAACAAAGCCAATAAAAAAAAGTACTCCTTATGACACTGATTTTGTGCTTAAATCTGTGCCTATATGAGAAGTGTGGGACTCATAATGCATCAGATTTGATAACTGTCGAATATTCCTCCTTGAAGCCTTTTAATTTGCTTTCCTCTTTGACCTTTTCTCATTACCATAGATGATTAGAAGCATATCATAAAAATTTCCACAGAGAAATGTAGTTAATTGGAAAGTAATACACCTTTTATTTTTAGACATCTTTCTGTAAAAATCTCATTTTCTTATAATTAATAAGAATTAATGAGAATTATAGTACTCCTAGCCATGAAATTCTTGTAATGTTAGCCAGAAGTAGTGATTGCTTGGTGATTTGATTCTGTATATAAAGGATACGTAAATATGCCATGTTTATCTTTAGTGAAAGTGCTTTTTTTTTTTTACGATTTTATTTATTTATTTGACAGAGAGAGAGAGTACAAGCAGGGGGAGCAGCAGTGGGAGAGGGAGAAGCAGGCTCCCCACTGAGCAGGGAGCCCAACGTGGGGCTCAATACCAGGACCCTGGGATTATGACCTGAGCCGAAGGCAGATGCTTAACCTACTGAGCCATCCAAGCACCCCAGTAAAAGTGCTTTTAACAGAGAATCTAAAACCATGACTCTGGGTAGCATACTGACACCCTGGTTTTGCTTGATGGCAGATCATGGGATAACTTAGATATACAGAGTTCAGGAGACTTCACGATGCCGAGGTCCTTCTATATTAGTTTTATAACTTTGATCATTGGCAATTTGCATTCTAATTTGAATTAACATAGTAAACATATGACCCTGAGAAAGAATTTATTTGGTAATCTGTTGACATCAACCAAAACTAAGTATCTAATATGTACATGGAAAAGTGTCTCATGGAATTTCTAAGCTCACTGGAATTTCTTCTAGATCGTGATGCTTGTAAATGAGAATCCTCTGCTGGCAGAAGAAGCAGCTCTGAATAAATGCTACAAGGTGATGGATTTGATCTGTGAGAAATGTATGAAGCAAAGAGACATGAATGAAGTATTGGCTATGAAAATGCATTACATCAGCTGTATCTTTCAGAAATGCATTAACTTCTTAAAAGGTGGAGAGAATAAACTGGACACTCTGGTCAAAAGGTACCGTTTCTACCATGTCATGTGCAAAATATACTCAAATGGATAATGTTTTATTATGTGAAGCCTCCTCGTAGATTAAAAAATAAAGCATTTTAGCAGTACTTGTTATTGTTGGGCTCACATTTAGTCTGCAAGAAACAAGAGCAGTGTTAGGTTTAGGTTGAGTGATTATCCAGTTCTCTACTTTTTACAACGATGCTTTTGTCATCCCCAGTTTACAGGTGAGGGATCTGAAGTTTGGAGAAGTTTAGGTAGCATGTGTAAGATGTAGAAAGTAGCCCAAGTCCGACTTTGAGGACCGGTATGCCATGCCTTAGGTTGTTGCTCTGAGTTCATCATGGCACTCCGCCTGTCTCCAGTACTGAACCTGGGAGAGCTGCGTGTTATCCCTGTCCTCCGACCATCAGGGGTCAAATTCCCGCATAGGTTTACTGAGAAAAGTGAACTGTATCAGAAGGGTGTGACTTAATGAGAGTTTTCACTCTTTGTACAAATAACTGGCATGGTAATAAGTAACTAGCTGCCCCGATAATGGCGGTTAGTGTGTTTTATGGGAGGGGTCCCTTTTATGAATACGTCCCAGGGCCCGTAAACCTGATAAGGGCTAGCCTAACCTGCAGGTAGAACAGCAGTTTGAATTAAGTCTATCATCATGATTGGAAGAGACAGTGAAAATCTCAGGTAGCATAGAAACTACTAAAAGTTCATGGGTTCACCTGGGAGGAAATGCTTAGATACTCAACTCCAGTTACTTTTTAAAAAAATATCTTTCAGCTTGTTAAAAGGCCGAGCTTCAGATGGCTTTCCGGTATATCAAGAAAAGATCATAAGAGAAAGTATCAGAAAATTTCCTTACTGTGAAGCCACACTCCTCCAGCAGCTGGTGCGAAGCATTGCTCCTGTTGAAATTGTAAGGCCCCTCATAACTAAGTTAACTCTACCAGTAAGACCTAATTACCGTATTTTGTACAATTAGAGGCAAGTTCTCTTTAGCATTAATTTATTAATAATTTATTTATGTAGTAGAGAAATAATTATTTGTTATTTTAGACAGTTTTCAGGAACAGACATAGTGATAGGTATGCCTGTTAACCCTGTTTTTGTTCAACCATTTCCCCTCTCTTGGTCCCCTTCTTTCATTTTTATATAGCTCATGGTTTAATAAATAGTATTCCCCTATGTCGGAATGTAGATGGTTACATGGAAAATTACATTTTAAAGACCTCTGTGAAACCTGTAAAGGTGGGTAATACAGATACACACATGTACACTTGCAGCTCGTGAAAAACCAGTACAAAGTCCCTCACTAGATGGAAGTAGGAATTGATTGTCTAGGTTGATGGTTTCTGGTCATGGGGATGTGAAGGGATGAGTCATGGGGAGGCTCAATGTATGTCCTGATAAAGAGTCTCAAAGTATATCCCAGCTGCTCATATTCCACCTTAATGCCTCTGATTATAAATGTTCCATACTTACCAAAATTCCGTTTATACTTCCCAGCTATAGGAAGCAGATTTCAACTTTATTCTCTGTTCTTTAAATTATTTATTGCCCTTTTATCATATATTTACTTAAGTAGTATTTCATAAGATACTCCCTGACTTCCCTGTTTTGAACGCATTTCTGTTCACCGTATCGACACCAGTCATGCTTTTCTACATTTCAGTCAAATCCTTTATCGGCCTTTGTCTGTTGGGTAAGAAGCTGATCCGGACACCAGTCCCATCCATGGCTTCCTCCCCGCCCTCCAGCAATGTTGGTTCTTCTCTGCCTTCTCTAGGCTGTCCCATCCATCTCGGGGTAGCAAATGAGGAGAGGTGGGTTCTTGGTGCTCCTCCATACATTAAGACTCATCTGTTCAGAGCCACGCAGTAAGAAAGACCTGAAGAGACAAGATGATTTCATGAAGTTCATGCATTGATTTATCCCAGAGAGTTCTCCATGATTTCATGTAGAGATTTTTTACCCTTCCTTTTTAATACACTTGACTCTTTGGTATTTGAGCTTTTGGAAGATTAAAGTTAGCAAATTATGAGGGTGGTCTATCAATTATGAATGTGTTTTGGTACACATATCAAACTCCAACTAACCGTGAGTTAAATCAATAGGGTTTATTCATTCCCATATACTCAGAAGCGTAGAGGTAGGCAGACCAGATCTGTCACAGTGGCTCAAAAATGGATTCCCATTTTTTTCCACCCAATATTCTTTAGCCATAGAGATTATCATACACGTGCTTATGACCTCAGGGCTGCAATGCATCAGATGCTCTTCCTCCCAGCTCACATTTTTACCCCAGGCAGGCAAGTAAAGGAAGAGGGTTTATAGCTGGCCAACACAAGCTCTCCCAGAAACGTACTGCCTGTGCGGTGTGAACCCTCTTAGCTTCACAGGTTGTCTGGGGAAATGAGCAGTTTCAGCTGGTCTAGACCTTGCTACTCTGAATGAAGTTGCGCTTCTCTTAGTGCAGAAGTTGGGGAAATGGACATCAGAGAAGCAACAAGCACTGCCAGCTGTGGGCTGTTTCCAACACTAACAAGTGGTAGCTGACATTCCACCTTCAAAGGGGAAAACAGCAAAACGAAAAATAGCCCAGAGTACTTACAAAAAAGTCAAAGCAGACCAGTGTGGGGTTGAACAATTCATCATAGCCCTGTATCATAGAATAATTGTCGTTTGAGATGATGCAGTGTAATTGTTAGTGTTTATCCTAGTGATCTGAGTCATGGAGAAAAGGTTTATCAATAGAGAGAAGAGAGGATATAATGCATCTTCGAAAACTTTTCTTTCTTTAAAAATTGTTCTTTAAGAGTTATATGTTCTCTCTGGAAAACTGTATTTATCTGGAGTGCCTGTGGCTGTGAATGTTCCAGGAAGCCGCCGTTTACTTCCTGATGGGTTTTGTTAAACTCACAAGTTTACAAGCCGCTGGAGCAGTACTCACTATTTCCTGTTGCAGGGTAATTCTCAGGGTTGGCTGCCATGAGGAGGATCATCCATGGCACTTAATGATAGTGCTGATGCCTGGGCCCTCCTGCAGAGGTTCGGGTTCCCTCCGGCTTCTCCCTGTCACAGAGCTCCGCAGGAAGTGTGAGGCATGGCTGCCTTTAAGTGTTGCATCTGCATTGTAACAGAATATACTCTTACAGATGTTTTGCTTTATCACTTGCCAGCGTATAATGTGACTTCTGGAAGACTAGCTAAATGTCTCTGATTTTACAGACTATGTTGAGTAAAGCATCCTGTTTGTCTTTAAGTTGATTATCTTTCCATGGGAGGAGCTCTGGTGCCTAAACAAATTCTTATTTAACAAAGTAGGTGACAAGATTTTGTATGACAAGAAAGAGCTCTTGCCACCTGGCAGTGACAAGAAAGATTCCATGTCCTTCTTCAGCTGTGCCATTGATTCTTTTCTGAAGCCATTGTTGACACTAACAGCCATGCTCCTAGATAAAGTCTGTGTCACTGCCAGCCTTCAGGACTTTGGCTCTTGTGTGCCTGCTTCTGGACAACATTGTTCATGGAGTGTCATCTCTGTAGTCTTTCCACGGTGATTTTAAAGTGTGTTTTCCTCTCCTTCATACCTACTCTAGGGTTCTGATCCCACTGCATTCTCTGTACTTACCCAAGCCATCACGGGTCAGGTGGGTTTTGTGGATGTGGAATTTTGCACTACCTGTGGAGAAAAGGGAGCAAGTAAAAGATGTTCCGTCTGCAAGATGGTAAGAATGAAGTTCTTTGAAGTTCATCAATCTGGTTTAGATTTCATATCCAACTTGATAATTGACTTTTGATATTCTCTAAGTATAATGGTTGACATTAGTTTTCTAATACATCCTAATATAAATTCTAATTCTGTGCATCTAATACTTAAAAGTAATTTTGAAAGAGCAGTATGGGATAGATGTAGTTCCGTGTAGTTCTGTGCCCTATCTTCTGTCAAACTTCCAGGCTGACCCAGCTTCTGTGTAGACCACCTCCAAGAAAGAAAGAATATGAGTGAATGAATGAGAGAAAGATTATCCATTAGGGATTGAGGCTGGTGCAGATATGAGAGCCTGGAACAGGGCAGTTCATAAATATGCCATCTTAGATCTTCTGATGGTGACTTGAACTACAAACTCACTTGAACTACAAACTCTTCATCTCTTCCTTGTAAACTCCAACTCCCTTGTTACTGCCACCAATCTTTATGCTCTTCCGGCCCCACTTCTGCCAGCATGATCTTTGTAAAGGGCATATGTTCTCCTCACAGATATTACCCACAAGCATTCATCTGTACATTCACATTACCCTATAAGTTATATTAATTAATTTATTTAATTATATTAATCTCCTGTTGTTTTCAAGGTTGGAATTCTTCAGCATATTAATAATACCCATCACATTTTGCTTTAACCTACTTCTCCAGCTTCATCTCCTTTAATTACTTACTTCTTTGAACCTCAGTTTCTTTGTATGTGAAATGGGGTTAGCACTGTGAGAATTCATTGAGACCATCTACATGGGTTAACTGTTGCTCCATGTAAAACACTTAAAACGACAATCATTTGCTAATTTCCCATGTTGGCAGTTGGCTGGGGTTAGCCAGGGCACTTTTTCTCCGTGTGTCTCTTAATCCTCCTTGGACCAGCAGGCCAGGCTGAGCTGTTCTAGTAACAGTGGCGGAGGTAAAAGGGGACAAGTAGAAACACAGGAGGTCCTAGAAGTCTAGTCTTGAAATTGTCGTGCTCTCAAATTCCTTTGGCCCAAACAAGTCACACAGCCAAACTTAAGGTGAATTCTCCTTCCCTTCGGTGAAAAGAACTTTGAAATCTCATGAGAAAGTGTACACATGAAGGGAAAAATAAAGAATCGGGACCAATGAAACAATCTACAATATGTGTCCTCTGTATATACGGGCTTAGCACAGTGCTTGGCATATACTCTTGCAAAAAACCTAAGCTCCATTTACAGAAACTCCTTGCTGTCCTTGAACACATAATTCACTTCCCTTCTTGCATTTTTGTACGAGATGATCTCTCTGCTTGGAATGCTTCTTTCCCATTTCTCTGTCGACTGACTCCCTTTATAAAGAGTGAGTCACTGTTTCCTCTCTGCCCCTGTTGCTGTTACAACCTGTACTAGGATGTGAATCATGTTGTTGGGTATCAGCCTCCCTCCATGCTGCTCCAACCAGCTCTTTCTCAACCCTAGTTTCCTCCGAGACAGCTATGTCTTCCTTGTCATTGTACAATCCTGGCACATAGGGGGTTCTTCATAAATCATTTGTTAGAGTCTTTGGTATACCACTTATTATATATCCATTGTTATAATGCGTAAGCTAAAAATTACAAATATAAATTAGTGCCCAATCACTGTTTTAAAAGAAAGCATAGGGGTGCCTGGGTGGCGCAGTTGGTTGGCATCTGACTCTTGGTTTCGGCTCAGGTCATGATCTCAGGATCATGGAATCAAGCTCTGTGTTGGGCTCCACACTCAGTGTGGAGTCTGCTTGGGATTCTCTCTTCCTCTGCCCACCCCCATTCCCGATCTCGCTTGCTCACTCTCTCTCAAAACAAATAAACCTTAAAAATAAAAATAAAGGAAAGCATAGGAAACAACATTTTTTACAGCATGGTTCTTGGTGTAATGTCCTGGTTGGAATATCACGCAATCACAGCTCTTGAAATGAAGTAAACTTACAATTGTTTTCAGGTTATATATTGTGATCAAATCTGCCAGAAAACACACTGGTTTGCACATAAGAAAATCTGTAAGGATCTAAAGGACGTTTATGAAAAACAACAATCAGAAGCTGCCAAAGAAAAGAGTGAAGAGGAAAACAGTATGTATATAAAAAGCGAGCTCATACTGCTTCTCATTGGGAATAGAATTGATATTATTAATGATATTAACACAGGCACCAAGGAACTGAGTCTTCTCTGGGGACCAAGGAAACTTGGAGTTGACCAATATAAGAATCACATTTAAATATGTCCCTCTTTGGGGTTGTTGGGATAATGTATAGAATAGGGTTAGCCTAGAAGTTGCTGGAAAACAGAGAGGTATGGAATTCTAAGGAATATGGTTTATTCCGTATTCTACCTCCTGACTCACGAGAATGCCCTGCAACAGTGGGACTCGAAATGAATGTTCACTTACAGTCGACTGACAAGGGATGTTAAGGTCTTTGACTAAGGAAATAATTAAATTTCCCCTAATGGCTACTCAAAGATTTTAAGGTTGGGAGCCTTTAGTTTTTTTAATTAAAGTCCAAAGCTGTGGGTGAAATTACAGAGTAAATTTATAAATTACAGATTAGATTGCAGCTCAGATGTACAGATAAGTTTTCTCCAAGTATCTGGGCATTGAATTCCACATTACTTTTCCTCTCCCTCCCTCGTGAGGTGTATGACTCATTTTCATCAGAAACAGTGAGTTGCTTCAGCAGTGAGTCACAGACTATAGTGGAAACCACCTCCACGCCTGCGCCCCATCCTGGAGAATATATCGTACGTTCTGCGGAGCGCATCTGTTGTGGAGAAGTTGCCCAGTTGACTGATACAAAGCACTTCCACCTCTACCCCTCAGCAGACCGCATTGCCTTCACCACCTGCGTGAGAAACACTAGGAGTAAGATTGAATGAGTTGTACAAAATTTAATTCGTATAAATAAATTTATAAGAGAATCGTCAGGCTTTCTGACTGCCATGCGTCTCCTGTTTTCTGGGCCAAACTTCTGTAGCCTGTGTGTGGAGGACAGAGGCTGACCTCCGGTACTGTTACCAAGTGAGTAAGATGGTCCGGAGATTGGGAATTCCCGGTTGGTAAGCGTCGGCAGGTGCCGCACACTCTTCTAAATGTCACAGACACCTTTATTCTCCACCGGTGTAGGTGAGGCTTTATTAACCACCCCCCCCCCCAACACACACACACTTTACAGGTGAGGAAAGCACCCTGCGTGGGCAGTTACCTACCCAAAGGCCTCAAGCTCTTTCACGGCAGAGCCGTCTTGGAAGGCAGCTCCCAGACGAGCATGTCCATCTCAAGGCCTGGCTGCCGGGCCAGAGGCCTGAGTGCAGACCCTGGTTCTGCTGCTCTGCTGGCCGCGAAGCTCTGAGGAAGTTGCCAAACCCTTCTCTTCTCCATTTCCGCACTTGTAAAAATCATGATAATAATGATAATAGGGATCATTTACCTCATGTGGCTGTGGTGAGGATTCAATAATTTCATATTCGGAAAGCATCCAGAAGAGAGACTGACACGTGGTAGGAACAACAAAATGACCTTTTTTTTCCCCTCCTTTTTTCTTTTTATCAGATGGCGGACTTGATGTCAGTTCTAACTGTGTTCGTGCAGAGCAGCTCGAGGCTGAAGCGGGGGTCTCCCAAGAGAGTTGTCAGCCGAAGGAGTCTGTGGAAGGGGAGAAAGACTGTCCTCAGAGTGGAGGCGGGTTGGAAGGCTTTCGGGATGCTCCTTCAGGTCGGCAGGAATCTGAGGAGTGAAAGGCAGAGTAGGTGCTGGTGTGGACGGTTTGTGCCCTGGCAGGTAGCTGGAGAGCTCACGTGACTGTGTCCTCATGCCTTGTGACCCCTGCATGGCACCATGGCAGGATTCCATGTCTCCTAGAATAGAGGCCTTCAAGCAAAGCTCTGTCTACCATGCCCTGAGTTCCCAGTGATTTCTGTACTGTAGTCAGACAGATAGTCTAAGGGAGAAATTTGTATTTCAAAGTATCGCAGAAACATTTTTAATTCCCTTTCTGAGGCCAGCTTCCCAGCAGTTGTTCTCAAAGCAAAAGAGATCCCCTTCAAGAAGAAATACAGTCTCTGGGGAACAGAGGGGCAAGCAGAACAGGTGTAGGAGAGATATTTTCAGGAAAGAAGAATTTTCTAGCCACTGACATGGGTAGTTAAACGGATCATAGCTTATATGTGAATAAGATGCATATAAATAGCATTTAGAATAGTGAAGTCCTACTTACTTAGATGCAGTGAAATGAAGAAAAGTTGTATGTTACAGGCTCTGTCACAGTTCAGCTCATTGTAGTTTTTATATAGAAATGATCCTGAGCAGTCTGAACTTCATATAGTTCCTGCGGTGACATTTTATCTACAGTGTTTGTACGTTCATAAGTGTCAGAACTAAGGCATAGCCATGATTATCTCAGCATGTGCATTAAAAAGGCTGTTTCATGAAATCTCTGATTCAATAATGGCTAAACATAGTGTGTCCCCAGTTATAAAACCAATTCATGTGCCATATTCCACTTGAAAGGCTTTTTTCTTCCTGTAAGCTTTTCATGGGGCTCTTCTTGCCCAGAAACTGATTTATAACTGTCACTTTTAGAATGTGCTCACACCCGTTTTTAGCATAGGCAGTACGGAGGCCGAGCTAGGGCCTGATTGCCGAAGACAGCGCTGTATTTCAGAGTTTCTTGTGATGATTGTAAAATAAATCATGCCTACTGATATAACCACCTCCACATCTTGTTTCCTGGCTTATTGCTGTTGAGGGATGGCCAATATTAGAGAAAATTGGAGAACTTACATTTTAGGAAATTCAGCAAATACTTAAGAACAAAGTTAGAAGTATTTTCATGTGTAAAATTGCAAATCAAAATGACGACCCACCTCACTTCGCTGATCATATTCTTCTGTCTTGCTGGTTCTCCTCTTGGTTACACTCAGTGACTTTTCTGCACCTTTGCACGCCCTCTGGCATGCTATTGCATGAAGACTTCCTGTGAGTGAATTCAGTGTGAAGGGTTAGCTGGGTAGGCATTCAGCAGGCGATTGCACCTAAACTTGTCACTCATGACAAGCCTCTCTTCACCGGTCAAGGTACCTCATCTACACACTGAGAAACATTCCTCTTTGACGAATAAAATCATCCTGCTAGGCTGCCCTCTCTCACCAGTGTTTTCATGTGCGTTATCTGGTTTTTAATTGTTGTTTTGTGTTTTTTTTTGTATTCACGTTACTGCCATTTTGTGTTATCATTATGATGCCTGTTTTCGGATACCATAGAGGTTATGAAAAAGCAGGAGGAAATAGGAAAGCTGAGACATGTGGCAATGGAGAGGAATTTCTTCCCTTTGTTGAAGTGAATGCTGACAGGAATCAGAATCTAATACCACTATAACTGCCAGGGTATGAAGAGGACTTCAGGTATAAGCCATGTCAACCTTACAGTTTTCCACCCTTGTATTTCAGGGAAGAGATGGTCTGAAAATGGAGTTTAAGAGACAATGGGGTTGGTTCTGATTATAATCCCTTCCTTCGTCATACATAATCTCAAATAGGTGTTTCCATTATTATACCATCAAAATAGGTGGTCATCCCATTCATTCTGGTTTTAGCCATGTTGAATTATTTTCAATTATTGAATTATTTTCAATATGCTATCAAGAAACTTTTCTTGGGGTGCCTGGGTGGCTCAGTCGGTTAACCATCTGCCTTAGGCTCAGGTCATGATCCCAGGGTTCTGGGATCGAGCCCCATGTCAGGCACCTTGCTCAAGGGGGAGCCTGCTTCTCCCTCTCCCTTTGCCCCTCCCCCCTGCTCGTGCTCTCTCTCTCTCAAATAAATAAAATCCTTAAAAAAAGAATCTGAACACTCCTGCTTCTGGGAAGCAGAATAGACATACTTTTCTCTATTCCTTCTGCTAAGTAAAACTAAAATCCCTGGACATATATCAAACAAACATAAGAAGATTCTCTGTAAGATGGAGAAAGAAGGCAGACTGGCTGAGGATCTCAGGATCCAGGCAATGACATTTCGTTTGTTCTCTGAGGGTTGGTTTTTTTGTTGTTTTTGTTTTGTTTTGCCTCATGTATCCCAGTCACGATGCCGAAGAAACTGACAGCATGGAAACACCAACATTACAGATCAAAATAAATCCCAACAGAGGTCTGCCAGCCTCCTGGCCTGCCCTGCAGATTTCAGACTCAAGAGTGCAACATCAACTCATTCTTAAATTTCTAGTCTGCCTTGGCCTGCCCTACAAATTTTGTATTTGCCAGCCCCCAATTCCTTAAAATAAATCACTCTCTCAAGTCACTCTCCTTCTATGCATATGCCCTATTAGATCAGTTTCTCTGGAGAACCCTGACTAATACACCAGGTGTCACCAGGTGTCTTACTTTGGGCTGCTATGTAACAAATTACCATAGACTACCATGGCTTAAATAATAAACATGTATTTCTCATAATTCTGGAGGCTAGATGAGATCATAGCCAAGTGTTTGGTGAAGACCCTCTTCCTGTCTACAGAGGGCTGTCTTCTTGCTCTGTCCTCACATGGTGGAAAAAAGGTAGCCAGCTCTCTGGCCTCTTAAAAAGACACTAATCCCCTTCGTGAGGGCTCTACTCTCATGACCTAACTAGGTCCCAAAGTCCCCACCTCCAGATACCATCATGTTGAGGGTTAGATTAAAATATACCGATTTTTTGGGTGGGGACACAAACCTTCCGTCTATGATATCAGGCATAGTTCCTAAAGGGCACAACTGCTCTAGGGATAAGAATCACAGTATTAGCTGACATCTGTCAGGTGCTAACTTTGAGAAAGCCGCTCTAACACTTTACATCCGTTATCTAACTTAAATCTTTGAAATTTTATGAATTATGATTACCATTTTAAATAAGAGGAAATGAAAGCTTAGAGAACTTAGCTAGCTCGTCCAAGTAACAACTAGTAAGTGAAGAGATAAGCTAGGTCTGATGCCAGAGCCCCAGCTTTTAGCTGCTACCCTGTATAGATCTATAAAATAGTATTTTTGGTTTCCTGGTCATGAGAGCTCCTGATAGATACTGAAATCGACTTTCACTCGAAACAGCTTGAATGATTCTCTGTTGCTTAAAGAATTTAAAACACCCTCTCAATTGTGTGTTGCATTTTGGTAGAGTTTAGGTTACTTAAGTAAGGATCCCTGTCTTCTATTTTGTGTTTCTCCCCAAATGGTATTTATTACAGTATTTTCAAAATCACAGCCATTCAGTAGCCCTTCATTACTGAATATTAAATACTGAGGAGTGCATTTTAAAGCAAATCTTTTTCTTCATACAAAGGAGACCTATTTCCATTAGTTCTTTAAAAAGGAGAGTAATTAAAATTCGCTAGCTATATTTTTGGAATTGGAATACTTTTTCATCCTTTTCAGTGATTGTGGGATTAAAAATAGAATATCAGGCTACACATTCTTCTACAATTCTTTTAGTTGTTAACCTGGGGATTATAATATCCAATTTACTGCAATCTAATTCAAAATTAATATTGCTTATGCAACTTACAGGCCAGCTTAAATCTGATCCCAAATGCACCTTTTCCATCATGAAATAGCTTACTGCTCTGCCTACCCAACATTATTGCCTCATGGGGCTGATAGGACTCAGCTCATGGTGAGTAACGTCGGTCAAAGTTACTTGATGTTTGTTGGTCAGGCTCTTAGTACTGGGGTGGATGAAGTAGCATGCCTGAAGCTGCTCTTTGAACAGTGATCAGTTCTCTGCTGAAGGTAGTATGGCCTTATTCAAGAACCTTTTGAGACTGTACCGTGACTTTTTTAGACTTTGCAAGACTCCACAAAGCCTCCTTACCTACCACAAATACTTCTACCACCATGGATTATACTGAGTTATCCTAATAGTTATCTATTGCTGTGTAAGAAATTACCCCAAAAGGTATCGGCGTGAAGCATCAATAAGCATTATCTCATATAATTTCTGTAGGCCAGAAATATAGGAGCAGCTTAACTGGGTGATTCTGGCTTGGGGTTTCTCAGGAGGATGTGGAGCAGCTTTTGGCCAGAAGTTCAGTCATCTGAAGGTTTGATGAGATCTGGAGGATCTGCTGGCAAGGACAGCTCCCTCAGATGGTTGTGGCAACAGGCCTGAGTCCCTCATTGGCTTTTTGGAAAGTAGCCTCAGTTCCTCCCGCTGAGCCTCTCCAGAGGAGTGCCTAAATGTCCTCACAACATGGTAGCTGGCTTCTTGCAGAATAAGCGATCCAGAAGAGAGAATAAGAGAACATGCCGATCCTTTCTGTGACCAAATCTTGGAAGCCACACACTATCACTTTTGTCTTGAGCCACTCATCCACATTGATGCCCAAATCTCTGCCTGTTCTTTACCTCCATCAGGGATCATACCTGAATTTTCAGACCCTGGCTTTGTATAGAATTGGAAGTGCCCACAGGTGAAAGGAGGTTAGAGATTCTCAGGGACAGTTCACTGTTCCCTCTAGGGCTTCCGTCCCTTGTCTGATTTCAGCCCCACTTGTCCAGTGTGTCTCTATCCTGTCTGTGTTACACTGTGGTGGTGGTCTAAGCAGGAGATGTCACTCTGCTTTTTGTAAGCTTTTGATCTAGCTCTTTAGCTCAGCCGGGGAAAACCAGCAAGGCATTTTGTCTCTCAGCACCAGGCAACTGCTAAAAGCTTTTCTGGTTTCTCTTTCCCCTGAGCTTCTGTCTTCCGGCGAGGCCACGCTCACATCATTAACCCATACCCGTAACTGGCAAATGCCTTCAAAGGCGACATGGAAAGACAAGAGGCTGGATAAATGTGGTATCATCATACAATGGAATGCCGTGCAGCAATGAGAATGATAGAGCTATCGCTTCTAGCAACAACATGAGTGAATTTTATAATATTGAGTAAGAGAAGCCAGGCACAAAATAATTCAACTTCTCTGAGTCCACTTATATGCCTTTCAAACACAGACACGATTAATTTATGGTTCAGAATTCATAACAGTGATTCCTCTTCAAGGGTGGCTACTAATAGGGAATAGGACTGGTAACAGGAATGAAGAGGCCGTTCACGTGCTGGTAATAGTCTCTCTCCCAATCCAAGACTGCTGTTACATGAACATGTTCATTTTTGGAAAATTGGTTGAGCTGAACCCTTAATGATTTGTGTACATTCCTCTAAACATGTTTTACTTTAACAAAAACATAAAATGTGTAGGGATTATATTATTGGTGTTTCTGCTTACGTTTACGTGGTTCAAATAATATAAGAAATATATAACATGCTTAATCACAGAGAAGTTTAATAAACAACAGAAATTCACTAGGATTTCTAGAAATACTAGGGTTTATCTTAGTGTAATTGTGAGCATTTGAGCAGGTTCTCTGTCTTTCTCATCAAGGTATTTTTCCTCTCGTGTTGGAACTGTGTCCCAGTTCAGGGAGGTAATAGCCATAGCAGATCTCTTCATGGACCTTACCAACACAGCATCTTCTGGGTCATCGAACACAGTTCTGCAAAAATGGCAATTACGTCAGAAAAAATAATCCATTAAGCCACAGTGAAATTTTCATTCAAACAAATGCCATATTTTTCTATGCTATTTTTTTTACAGAAATGACATTCCCTTTATTTCAAATGAATTTTTTTTTAATTTTTTTATTGTCATGTTAATCACCATACACTACACCATTAGTTATTGATGTAGTGTTCCATGATTCATTGTTTATGCATAACACTCCAAGCAGAACGTGGCCTCTTTAATACCCATCACCAGGCTAACCCATCCCCCCAACCCCCTCCCCTCTAGAACCCTCAGTTTGTTTTTCAGAGTCCCATCGTCTCTCATGGTTTGTCTCCCCCTCCGATTTCCCCCCCTTCATTCTTCCCCTCCTGCTATCTTTTTTTTTTTTTAACATATGTTGCATTATTTGTTTCAGAGGTACAGATCTGTGATTCAGCAGTCTTGCACAATTCACAACGCTAACCGTAGCACATACTCTCCCCAATGTCTATCACCCAGCCACCCCATCCCTCCCAACCCACCCCCACTCCCGCAACCCTCAGTTTGTTTCCTGAAATTAAGAATTCCTCATATCACTGAGGTCATATGATACATGTCTTTCTCTGATTGACTTATTTCACTCAGCATAACACCCTCCAGTTCCATCCACGTCGTTGCAAATGGCAAGATCTCATTCCTTTTGATGGTTGCATAATATTCCATCGTGTATATATATACCACATCTTCTTTATCCATCTGTCGAGGGACATCTTGGCTCTTTCCACAGTTTGGCTATTGTGGACATTGCTTCTATAAACATCAAGGTGCACGTACCCTTTCGGATCCCTACATTTGTATCTTTGGGGTAAATACCCAGTATTGCAATTGCTGGGTCGTATGGTAGCTCTATTTTCAACTTTTTGAGGAATCTCCATACTGTTTTCCAGAGTGGCTGCACCAGCTTGCATTCCCACCAACAGTGCAGAAAGGTTCCCCTTTCTCCGCATCCCTGCCAACATCTGTCGTTTCCTGACTCGTTAATTTTAGCCATTCTGACTGGTGTGAGGTGGTATCTCATTGAGGTTTTGATTTGGATTTCTCTGATGCTGAGCGATGTTGAGCACTTTTTCATGTGTCTGTTGGCCATTTGGATGTCTTTGGAAAAATGTCTGTTCATGTCTTCTGCCCATTTCTTGATTGGATTATATGTTCTTTGGGTGTTGAGTTTGATAAGTTCTTTATAGATTTTTCAGGAGAATAGGTATTAATTCTTCTTTAAATGTCTGATAGAATTCCCCTGGGAAGCCATCTGACCTTGGGCTTTTGTTTGTTGGGAGATTTTTGATGACTGCTTCAATTTCCTTAGTGGTTATAGGTCTGTTCAGGTTTTCTCTTTCTTCCTGGTTCAGTTTTGGTAGTTGATACATCTCTAGGAATGCATCCATTTCTTCCAGATTATCTAATTTGCTGGCATATAGTTGCTCATAATATGTTCTTAGAATTGTTTGTATTTCTTTGCTGTTGGTTGTGATCTCTCCTCTTTCATTCATGATTTTGTTGATTTGGATCATGTTTTTCTTTTTGATAAGTCTGTCCAGGGGTTTATCAATCTTGTTAATTCTTTCTAAGAACCAGCTCCTAGTTTCGTTGATCTGTTCTACTGTTCTTTCGGTTTCTAGTTCATTGATTTCTGCTCTGATCTTTATTATTTCTCTTCTCCTGCTGGGTTTAGGCTTTATTTGCTGTTTTTTTCTCTAGCTCCTTTAGGTGTAGGGTTAGGTTGTGTATTTGAGACCTCTCTTGTTTCTTGAGAAAGGCTTGTATTGCTATATACTTTCCTCTCAGGACTGCCTTTGCTGTATCGCAAAGATTTTGAACAGTTGTGGTTTCATTTTCATTGGTTTCCATGAATTTTTTTAATTCTTCTTTAATTTCCTGGTTGACCCATTCATTCTTTCATAGGATGCTCTTTAGCCTCCATGTATTTGAGTTCTTTCTGACTTTCCTCTTGTGATTGAGTTCTAGTTTCAAAGCATTGTGGTCTGAAAATATGCAGGGAATAATCCCAGTCTTTTGGTACCAGTTGAGACCTGATTTGCGACCTAGGATGTGATCTATTCTGGAGAATGTTCCATGGGCACTAGAGAAGAATGTGTATTCCATTGCTTTGGGATGGAGTGTTCTGAATATGTCTGTGAAGGCCATTTGGTCCAGTGTGTCATTTAAAGTCTTTATTTCCTTGTTGATCTTTGGCTTAGATGACCTGTCCATTTCAGTCAGGGGGGTGTTAAAGTCCTGCACTATTATTGTATTGTTGTCAATGTGTTTCTTTGCTTTTGTTATTAATTGCCATATATAATTGGCTGCTCCCATGTTCGGGGCATAGATATTTACAATTGTTAGATCTTCTTGTTGGCTAGATCCTTTAAGTAGGATATAGTGTCCTTCCTCATCTCTTATTACAGTCTTTGGTTTAAAATCTAATTTGTCTGATATAAGGATTGCCACCCCAGCTTTCTTTTACCATTATCATGGTAAATGGTTTTCCACCCCCTCACTTTCAAGCTGGGGGTGTCTTGGGGCCTAAAATGAGTCTCTTGCAGACAGCATATCGATGGGTCTTGTTTTTTAATCCAATCTGATAGCCTGTGTCTTTTGATTGGGGCATTTGGCCCATTTACATTCAGGGTAAATTTTGAAAGATATGAATTTAGTGCCATTGTATTGCCTGTAAGGTGACTGTTACTGTATGTTGTCTTTGTTCGTTTCTGATCTATGCTGCTTTTAGGCTCTCTTTGCTTAGAGGACCCCTTTCAATATTTCTTGTAGGGCTGGTTTCGTGTTTGCAAATTCCTTTAGTTTTTCTTTGTCCCAGAAGATTTTTATCTCTCCTTCTATTTTCAATGACAGCCTAGCTGGATATAGTATTCTTGGCTGCATATTTTTCTCGTTTAGTGCTCTGAGGATATCATGCCAGTCCTTTCTGGCCTGCCAGGTCTCTGTGGATAGGTGTGTGGCCAATCTAATGTTTCTACCATTATAGGTTACATATCTCTTCTCCCGAGCTGCTTTCAGGATTGTCTCTTTGTCTCTGAGACTCGCAAGTTTTACTATTAGATGTCGGAGTGTTGACCTATTTTTATTGATTTTGAGAGGGGTTCTCTGTGCCTCCTGGATTTTGATGCCTGTTTCCTTCCCCAAATTAGGGACGTTCTCTGTTATAATTTGCTCCAATATACCTTCTGCCCCTCTCTCTCTTTCTTCTTCTTCTGGGATCCTAATTATTCTAATGTTGTTTCGTCTTATGGTATTGCTTATCTCTTGAATTCTGCCCTTGTGATCCAGTCGTTGTTTATCTCTCTTTTTCTCAGCTTCTTTATTCTCCATCATTTGGTCTTCTCTATCACTAATTCTCTCTTCTGCCTCATTTATCCTAGCAGTTAGTGCCCCCATTTTTGATTGCACCTCATTAATAGCCTTTTTGATTTTGACTTGGTTAGATTTTAGTTTTTTTATTTCTCCAGAAAAGGTTTCTCTAATAACTTCCATGCTTTTTTCAAGCCCAGCTAGTACCTTTAAAAAAATGATTCTGAACTCTAGGTCCGACATCATACTAATGTCCATATTGAGTAGGTCCCTGGCAGTCGGTACTACCTCTTGTTCTTTTTGTTGAGGTGATTTTTTCCATCTTGTCATTTTGCCCAGAGGAGAATAGATGAATGAGAGAACAAAATGCTAACAGGGTAACAACGTCCCCAGAAAATATACTCTAAACAAATCAGAAAAGACCTGAAACCAGGTGAAAAGAAAGGGAAAGAAAGAAAAAAGCAAGAGAAAAAAAAAGAAAAAGATAAAAACAAAACCAGAATATGATCAAATATGATCAGGCTGGTGCATAGATCAGTGCCATGCACTAGATTTTGGGTGTATTTTGGTCTGTTAGGAGAAAGTGCCTCCCAAAATTTTAAAGAAAGAAAAATTTATATATGTATAAAAATAAGGGTTGAATCGATGAAGGGATGGAATATGACTGTAAAGATGAAAATTATAAAAAATTTTATAAATGGAATTGGTAAGAAGTTGTTTGAAAAAAGAAAGAAGAGGATTAAAAAAAAAAAGAAAGAAAAAAAGGCGGGGAGAGAATGTGATCAGGCAGGAGACTAGAACAAAGCCATACACTAGAGATTTAGGGTATATTTTGATCTCTTAGAAGAAACTGTATCTCAAAATTTTAAACAGAGAACAACTTATATATATATATGCCAAAAATAAGGGTAACTACTATGAAGGGATAGACTATGACTCTAAAAATGAAAAATAAAAACGTTTTTTAAAAAAGGGATTGATAAGATGTTGGTTGAAAAAGGGAAAAAGAAAAATTTAAAAAAAAAGTGAAAAAAATTAACTTTGAAAAGACTAAAGAATCATGGTTAAAAAGCCATGGATTCTATGTGCAGTATTCCCCTAGTGGTGGAGTTCTCCCTTCTCATTGATCGGTAAACTTGCTCTTGGTGGGCTGTTCGTGCTGATCTTCTGGGGGAGGGGCCTGTTGCCGTGGTTCCCAAAAGTCTTTGCCGGAGGCGGAATTGCCCCGCCCTTGTTGGTCCGGGCTAAGCAAGCTGCTCCGGTTTGCTCTCAGGAGCTTTTGTTCCCTGCAAGCTTTCCGTGCTCCTCTAGAGGATAAGAATGAAAATGGCGGCCTCCCAATCTCTGCCCCGGAGGAGCCGAGAACTCGGGGACCCGCTCCTCAGTGCGTCCCCAGAGAAAAGCAGTCAGTCACTCCCGTCTCCCCGGTCTCCGGCCGCACTCCGTGCTCACCCGGCCCGTGACCGAGTGTTTCTATCTCTGGCACCCGACCCCATGTGGAGTCTCCAAACCCAGCAGATCCCTGCGGTGCGCTCCCGCGCTGCTCCTCCCCGGGGAGGGAGGGGAGTCTCCCCGGATCTGCCGCTTGTTGGGTCCCTGCTGGAGGAGCAGTGGCCCGATTGGGCCGCGGGTCACAGTTTATGGCAACCCTGAGCTGAGAG
Organism: Eumetopias jubatus; assembly: GCF_037043125.1. NCBI lineage: Eukaryota > Metazoa > Chordata > Mammalia > Carnivora > Otariidae > Eumetopias > Eumetopias jubatus. Next base: position 50,747,930 of record NW_028274820.1, on the reverse strand, counting down.
CCCACGCCTCGGCTCCGTCTCTGCAGCCGGCTTCCCCGCTCCGATACCTGGGAGCTCTGCCACACTCAGGCACCCCCGGTCTTTCTGTGACCCCGAGGGTCCTGAGACCACACTGTCCCGCGAGGGTTCCACCCCCCGCTTAGCCACTGGAGTGACGTCCCTCAGCGGAGCCGACTTCTAAAAGTTCCGATTTTGTGCTCCGCGGCTCTATCACTGGCCAGAAGCGGCCGGCGGAGGCCCCTCCCCCACCGTCTATCCTCCCGAATATCGCCTCGGATTCACTTCTCCGCACGTCCTACCTTCCAGTAAGTGGTCGCTTCTCTGTTCAGAGAGTTGTTGCTACTCTCCTCTTCGATCTCCTGTTGAGTTCGTAGGTGTTCAGAATGGTTTGATCCCTATTCAGCTGAATTCCTGAGACCAGACGAAATCCAGGTCTCCTACTCCCCCGCCATCTTGCTCCGCCCCCCCCTTTTATGCCATTTTTAGCCTCCTACCGCTAACAAATAACTTTGGGCCTCTACCGACAAATGACTTGTAGAATAAGGAATGCTAGTTTTACCATATATATTGTTTATTTTTTAAAATTCAGTTTTTGAACATATTTGGGATTGGCTATTCCATTTAGATCTCACACGTGAATGTGTTTATGATTTGAAACCAGTGTTAAATGAGATGATTAAAATATTTGTAGATGTCGTATGCGTTATTATTATCTTAAGAACATTTTGTTAGAACATTAAAATTTCTCTACATTTTGCTATTATTTTATAAATGTGCTTGGGGATAATATTTTTCAATCTGAATCCAAAGAAAAAAATACCGAAGTGCAAAATCTAAAAAGAATGATGATTTTTAAAGTTTATCAATATTCATGAATTTGAAATGTTTTCCATAGTTTAATGAAGTATTTGCTATTGAGAATATAAATTCCAGAAAATATAAAATGTTAATCTACATAACTGCTCTCACTGAACATATTTGGAGGAATATTAAACATTTGTAATTTGCTAGTAAGTCTTAGGTTTTATTTTTTATGCATTGAATCAGCCTTTCATTTTTTTCCTGGTTATAATAATAATATTAAAAACATAAGTATATCAAATATGAATAAATAGCTTGAGCTTATTTATCACAGAAAGATGGCATTTTTTTCCCGATCTATTGAAGTTACTCATTTTTTAACTCATTAAAATCTATTTTGGGAATTGAAGATAATTTAAAGTCAACACAGTCATGAAATAATTTGATAATAAAAGTAAAGGTAAAAAAATACTTACTTGTCTACATTATTCGCAAATGCAAAATCTAAAAAAAATACATTTCTAAATCAGTATTTTTCAAATGTTTATTCAGCATTTAAAAACAATGGAACAATGCTATCAAGGAAAAGTCTAGAGCACAACTCTCTGCTTTTTGAATGGTTATTTAGATGAATAATTCAATCCTTCAAAAATGCCTTGATACCTAAACTCAAACTGAACTTTTCTGTTAGATATAGTGCCTCGGGTTTGCCTTAGGTTTTGAGGCAAATTCTTTAATTCAATACAGATCTCAAAACTCTGAGAACAGAATGCTTAATCAATTAAGTTACCAGTGGAATCCAAGTGGGGATTTTTGTAATTAAGATATTGAGTCTCATGCAGAAACCAATCTTTTTTTTTTTTTTTCAGATAGACACACACATCTATAAATGGACTAACAGACCGAATGAGGAGAAATATTTAGGGCAGTTTAAACCATTTGGATTCTTGGCATTAACCTCAAAGAAATTGAATAAACAAATCCTAGATCACAAGAATCTCCATCTTCCCTAGCTTTGGGAGCTCAAAGGCTAGTCCTCAAAGCCGGGATTTCTTATGGTATCTTCCAGAGACTGTCATTGCTTTGTTCATTCCTCTCCAAAGGCTAGTGCCAGGCTAGACATGGAACGTACCAGCACCTGTTGGGCCACCGAAGCCCACAATATGAGTCCTGCCAATCCACAAGCAGCAGGGAGCACACAGCCTCTGCCTTATGAGAGGAGTTCATGGCATTGTTCCCTTCACAAATGGGTCACCCAAGGCTCCCATTCCCTTTTGGATCTCCCCAGACTCTTTTCCTACACATTTTTTTTTTTTTTTTAAGAATTTCCATTTTATTTATTTATTTATTTTTAAGTAATTTCTACACCCATTGTGGGGCTTGAACTCACAACCCCAAATCAAGAGTCCCATGCTCTTTCAACTGAGCCAGCCAGGTGCCCCTCCTACATTTTTTAAGTTACAAAGTGCACCTTTTGCTTATAATGAATATAAACAGGAAAATAGTAGAAAGTGAAACTTCTCTTGATCTTTCTCATCCCTCTTATCAGAGGTATCACTATTGAGAGTTGTGTATGTATGTTTCCAGCCTCCTATGTGCATACACATGTGTACTCACACACGTACATATACCCAGTTCCAATTTTGTTAGTACTCTGCATTACATTTCTCCATGATGTATTTTTTATACTCAATTTATCATAGAATAATTCTCAAGTACAACAGTTCATATTGTATGAATGTATCATAACTTAATATTCTATGAAGGACCAGAGTACTTTCACTATTTTTTCTATTACACAAAATGTTTCAATGAACAGCTTTACATGTAAATCTTTGTTCTTAGGTGCAAATACTTCTGTAAAAGAGACTTCATATTTAATTGTTATGTTGAATGATTTGCACATTTTATATGTTGATGGATGCTGCCCTATTGCCATGTGGTCTTCCAAGAAAGTTGAACTAGTTTACACTCTTATCAATAATATACAAGTTGTGCTTTTTCTCCCTTAATTATTAACTTTTATTAACCTTTTCAACTTTTATGTATCTGCAGGATGAAAATAATATCTCATTGTTTTATTTTGCATTTACTCGCTCACTAGTAAGGCTGATCATTAGACAACACCTTTATTTCCTTCTCTAAATGCCCTGTCCATAGCTTTTGTCACTTTTTTAATTTGGAGTTTACAAATTGATTTATAGAAACACTTTAATATAATGGGAGCCTATTGTATATATTGCAAAGATTTCTTTCTATTATGTCTTTTAATTTTGTTCCTACATCATATAATGCTTTTCATTTATATGTAGTTTAAATCTGTCAACATTTCATTTTTATGGCCCTGGGTTTTATGTAAAGCTTTGACAGGCCTTCTCAGAATTATAAAAGTTTTTTTTTTTCAGTACTTTTTAATTCATTTACATTTAGATTCTTAATCTCTCTGGAATGTATTTTTCCTTATGATGTCTCCCTAAGAAAGTGGTTTTAGTTTCTTCCTTCCTTTCTTTCTTTCTTTTTTTTTTTTTTAAATAGGCTCCACACCCAGCGTGGATCCCAACACAGGGCTTGCACTCACGACCCTGAGATCAAGACCTGAGCTGAGATCAAGAGTTGGAATGCTAACTGACTGAGCCACCCAGGCGCCCCAGTTTTAGTTTATGTCTTTAGCCCAGGACACTCCATGGCACAACGCCAGTGGCCCCCAGTTATTATTTTCTATGTAAATGGTGCCTACCTGGCTTCCACAGCATGCTCTGCTGACTGCTGATTTTTGCCTTCACAAATTCTTCTGACTCTGCAGTTTTCTCAATTCCCAACCAATCTCCAGATCTCACACTGGCCTCTGGTACCTCTCTGAGGCTTCATGCACAAAGAACACTTGGCATTTGCTTTTTGGGGTATGCCTGGTGTCACTCCTACCCAGAATCAGAGATGTCTTTAAAGCCTGGCTTCCTGAGCCTTCGATCCCCCAGTTCAAAACTTTTAATTTTGGGGGCGCCTGGGTGGCAGAATCAGTTAAGCATCTAACCCTTGGTTCTGGCTCGGGTCATGATCTCAGGGTTGTGAGATCGAGCCCTGCGTTAGACTCCATGCTCTGCGCAAAGTCTGCTTGAGATTTTCTCTCTCTCCCTCTGCCCTTCCCACTCCTCTCTCTCTCTCAGATACATAAATAAATCTTTAGAAAAAAAAACTTTTAGTTTTTACTTTTCTCTGGAATCTGTCCTTTTGCCTTATATGTGGATTCACCCACTGTGGTGAACTACCATTTTTTAAACAGTCTACCTGACTTTCTTTTTGGTTTTCTCCTTCACTCTTCCTAACACATGCCTCAGCTGCTAGGCCCAGGCTCTGGGACATCATCCCCCAGCCTGGTCTCAGCACCTGGAGTTCTGTCTTGTTTAGGGGAGAAGAGCAAATATCACAGAAACCCAGCAGTTTGACTTGGACCACTAGTAGACATTTAAAAATTTTATTGATATTTTCATTTCTTTTAAGATTTTATTTATTTATTTATTTGAGAGAGAGAGAGGGAGAGTGAGCATGAGAGAGAGAAAGAGAGAACCAGCGGAAGGAGAAGCAGAGGGAGAGGGAGAAGCAGGCTCCCCACTGAGCAGGGAGCCCAACGTGGGACTCGATCCTAGGACCCTGAGATCATGACCCGAGCCGAAGACTGCTGCTTAAACGACTGAGACACTCAGTTGCCCCTATTTTCATTTCTTTTAATCTGCCCTTAATGTCTTTCCCCATTTAGGTAGCTGGTGGGAAACCTGCAAATATCTACTTCTTTAAAGCCATATAAAAGCCCACAGCATTTTGATTCTGAGGTTATTGGTTATCATGCAATAAGCACCAAAGACATTAGTGGAAACAGGTGCCTGTGTTTTACTCATGTATTTGACAAGTATGGATAGCTGGGATTTGAAGAAACTCCAAGTTGACCTTTGCTTCTCAAGCTATTTGAATATAATTGGTTTCTTTCCCAATTTAAGATTAAAGATAATGAAATTAAAATGTGTTAAAATGTGGTGTTAAAATTGCCTTATGAACAGTTTTAGGTATGGTTTCTTTCCAGTAAAAGAATTCAGAATCCTAAATGTTCATGTCACAGCAAGATGAGATTTATATTAAAGCAAATATAGAAACTATAAAACTATAAGCCATATTTTAAAAACCTGCATAGCGGGTTTTATTAGTTTCATTATACATGGTCAGCTATTAAGATAAGCTAAAGTAAGCCAAGCTAAAGTATTGGAATAAAAATACTATTTAGTTGCTATGTTATACTGGCATTTTGTAGGAAATGAGAAGATTAGAGTCATGCCAATTTTTAGGAGGGCTATAGTCAACATAGCTATGAATTAAGAACAACTCTCAAATGCAATAAAACATTCTCCCTATTCTTTCTTTCTCTGATTTTGTTTTTGGAGGCTTAATACAGAAAAGTAGTAAAGAGAATAAAATGCTAATGGTTTTTTCAGCAATCTGGTTGCACCAAAGAAAAGTGCTAAACATGGTGATCAGCGGTCCTCCTTACACCTGTAACAACAGTAGCACTGAGTAACAGAGGGGGTGGTCTTAACATTGCTTGTTATTGTGTAAGCTATTTTTAGGAGTGGAGATTTTCTATCCAGAGAGTCATTTCCTAGCACGACATGGCTCACGTGCACTAATCCGATAAAATTCAGTTTGCGCCATCTTAACATGAAGTTGAAGGAAAACCAAGGTTGAGACTAAGAGCAGCTCAATTTATCATGCACTTGATAGGTGGCTGAGCAGGTGTTGCAATGTTTCCATACTAAGTGTCATCACAGCCAGAGGAAGATATGGTCCCTATTTTTAAAAATCAGAAAGCTGAAGCAAATTAATGTCCAGATTAATAAAACTTCTAATTACTAACACAGCTGGTATTCAATCCTAGGGTAATCTGGATCCCAAAGCTTGTGCTCTTGCCTCTACACTGGTGGTTCTTTAACTAGCGTGTGTATCAGGATCACCTGAAAGGCTTGTTAAAACATAGCTTTCTGGGTCCCATCCTTGAGCTTTTAATTTAGTAGATCTCTTTGGGGGCAAGAATTTGCATTTGTAACGAGGTCTTAAGTGATGCTGCTGTTACTGGTCTGGGGACCACACTTTGAGAACCACTGTGCTACACTACACGCTTCTGCATCCAGAACATGTCCTACAGACACTTCTTCCATTCTCTGGGACATGGAGTCGCTAAAGAAACAAGTTCAATGACACCTCATAGAAACAATGATACAAATTGATGCATTCTACAGTGTAACTGGCCGAGTCCCTAAAAAAGGCATGGAAACAAATTTAGAAATCTACTTTAAATTTAAGAATAAAGGTCCATAACAACCAAATGTAATTATGAACCTTGACTGATTTCTGGTTTGAAAAAGCAGATAGCAACCATCTTGGAACAACTGGGAAGCTTTGAATATTATTATATATTAAATAATACGAGTACAAAAAGTATTTTTTTAAGTATGATGGCAGCATTGTGGGCATATAGGAGAGTATCCTTATTTTTAAACTTATAGACTAAATTATTTAGGAGTGAAGAGTCATGATGTCTACCAGTGAAACGTTCAAATGGTTCAGTGGTATTTTGATGTTTTCCAGTTTACATTGAGTTTGGTGATGTCCAATCAGATGTAACTAGAATCTTCTGAGGGGGTCCTTCATGAATAAAAAGGCAAAGCCTCATATATGAAGGGTGAAAATGGCAGAATGTTAATAATTAAATTATACATGGGCATATGTAGGTATTTAACATTCTTTCAAGTTTTCCTGTATTAGGAAAATTTCGCATTAAAAAGTTGAGGGGAAAGTCTTGATTTTGACATCTTTTTTTTTTATCTCTTGCTCATTTTTGACTAACTTAGCTAGTTGTAGAATTTTTGGTTGACAATTACTTTTCCTCAGCATTTTAAAGGTCTTGGATCACTGTTTTGTGACTTCTATAATTGCAGTTGGGGAGCTTGTTGTGAATCTATAAACTGTTATTTTATAGGTAATGTCCATTTGCATTCTACTTTTAGATCATTTTGCCCTTGGTGTGGATTTTCATCATTGTACATTATTTATGTCTTTGGATATCCAAGGATTCATAGCTTATCAAATTTGGAAAATCCTCAGTCATTATCAGTTCAAACATCACCCTCTGCCCAATTTCTCTATTTTTTCCTTGCAGGAAAAATAAGCTGATACTGGACCTTCTGTTTCCAGTGTCTCCTTGTCTCAACAGCTAACTAATATTTTCTATTTCTTGCTTTCTCTAGTCTGCCTTCTGGGTAATTTCTTCAAAATTATTTCCCAATTCACATTTTTTCCTTCACTTCTAGAAAATATTTTTTGGTTTATTTTTTGCAAACCTATGTTTGTCTCTGGGGCAAAGTGTTGCGAGGGAAGGTTTTTGTCTTTGCACCTTTTTTTTTTTACATCCTGTGATGCCTGGTGGTTTAACAGCCACCCTGTAACCGAAAAGCACACTTAGAGTAGAACAAAAGATAGATATTTTCTTGAACACTGGTCATATCATTGAACTTTGCACTAGCACTGAATACCCTACCTTTGTACTCTTTGCTGTGTGAGAAAAATCTCTGCTTCCTTAAGTCATTGAACTTGGATTTCTGTTCATAGAAGAAATTCAATTCCAACAAATGAAACATCACTGAAGATATTCAAGTTATACTTATATATGATGACTGTGTATATGAATCCAACCAAAACATTAACAGCGATTATTTCTGGGTGAAGGAATTGCAGATGATCTTTATTTCTTCTTAATACTTTTTTTCCATGTTATCAACAACTTATAGCTTTAATTGGTGAAATTGTCCAGTGATAGTGGTAATAGTAACAACCACAGCTTATTTACTGAGCCTACTAGATACTGAAGAACTTCAAGATAATATCTCATTGTTATCACATTACTTCACTTAATTTAATAATTTAAACACATGAAGATAAAATTGCATATTGCTTTAATTAGACTAATAAAATTGGAAAATATTCATTTCACTATGTAGGTGCTTTGCTTATTATAAATTGCAGTTACTATTACAATCAAATTAGCCTAAGTCTGAGGAATTTTAATTTCATTTTTCTTCTTTTTTCAAAATACCTGGAGGTACTCTCTGGGCTGGTTTTTGCTTAAATGGTGCTCTAGGATTCCATGAGGCATCTACTCTTCCTCTGAATGCTATTGATTGAATGATACGAGTTCTTTCATGGTGAAAAATGGTAATCATTGCTCTTCTTTCATCTTCTGTAACTTCTGACAAATGCAAATAGTAATGTTATTGCATAGCATTATAGAAATGCAGAGGCTTTCAGAATACAATTCAACACTTTCAATTATGTGTTTATCTGAGCTATGCTATATGTGAACACCCCGTCAAAACCGTGAAGGGCAATCAAAGTTATTTCCATAATCTTACTGATGCTCAATATATGCCATCGTGCCACAAGGCACAGATACTCCTAATGCACCCCAAACACTTTCTAACACATCACCATGGATGACTGAAATCACAACTATGATATATTCCTTCATTTCCTCAGGGCTGTGAGGAATAACAGGAATAAATGTAGGTTTTATATATCATCATTAGGAAGTTAGTAATTAATTATTAAGAATGTTCAAACCTATGGGGGCGCCTGGGGGGCTCAGTCGTTAAGCGTCTGCCTTCGGCTCAGGTCATGATCCCAGGGTCCTGGAATCGAGCCCCACATTGGGCTCTCTGCTCAGCGGGAAGCCTGCTTCTCCTTCCCCCACTCCCCTTTTTATGTTCCCTCTCTCGCTGTGTCTCTCTGTCAAAATAAATAAATAAAATCTTAAAAAAAAAAAAAGAGGGGCGCCTGGGTGGCTCAGTCATTAAGCGTCTGCCTTGGCTCGGGTCATGGTCCTGGGGTCCTGGGTTCGAGCCCCGCATCAGGCTCTCTGCTTGGCGGGAGGCCTGCTTCTCCCTCTCCCACTCCCCCTGCTGTGTTCCCTCTCTCGCTGTGTCTCTGTCAAATAAATAAAATCTTTAAAAAAAAAAAAGACTGTTCAAACTTATAGAGATAGATAGGTAGAGAGATGGGTAATATACTTGGAGGTAAAAGAGGCTCCCCCAAAATGTAAAGTATAATGAGGTGAGGTTGATTATCTTTGTGGCTTATATAAATCAGACATACTAGTTGATCTACAATGTTTAAGATGTATTCATGAAGAAGTTATCATTGAATGTATGTTTTAATATATATATATATTTACAGAATTTCAAAGAATACAATTTTTAGAACTTAAATAAGCCTTAAGAGCTTTACGCCAATTCTCTCATTTTTGAAATAAAACACTAAAATGCTGGGAATAGATGAATAGATGATTCAACACATTCATGTCAAAATCAGGATGAGGAGACCTATTCTCACACTCAGTTAGATGGCCTTTTCAATACAGGGATCAAGAGAAATGAATTCCTAACCTAGGGCAAATTTCACAGAACAAAAATTTCAAAAATAAATCATTGAAAAACTTTCACTTACAAAGAATTATTTTCAAAGACTTTCAGAATTTTTAAACTAGTGAGTTATAAGACTGCCTTTCAAATATTTCTCTGCAAGAGGTATCCTTACGTTTTCGGTCAAGAAATTCTACTTCCGGAAGGTGGCAGATTATATATAGACGGTACAGGTTATATTGGCACAAAGGGTTTTGGTGGAGAGCTGCAAAGAAATAATCCAAATTAAGATGTCAGATTTCAAAACTGGTTTCATTTATCACTTGATAAAATATAGGAAATTGCAGAATTAATACAAAACGTATGAACATGTAAAACTCTGCTTCATAGACCAAACCAGTGGCCCCACTCATCTCACTTATTCAGAGCAGCACTTATTTCCCATTTGTGAAATTCATTCATTCAACAAATATTTTGTGAATGCTTACTATATATATACGAAGAACTGTGCAAGATACTGGGGACATAGTGTTGACCCAAATCTACCACAAACGAGGAAAATTTTAACATGTCCTTAAGTTAATTAGTAAAGGAAGAGCAAGAAAACAGCTCCGTGGAAGTCTTTTTATTTTATTTATTTGACACACACACACACACACACACACACACACACACACACACACACACAGAGCACAAGCGGAGGGACATGCAGGCAGAGGGAGAGGGAGAAGCAGGCTCCCCACTGAGCAGGGAGCCCCATATGCGGAGCGACCCCAGGACCCTGGGATCATGACCTGAGCCGAAGGCAGGCGCTTAACTGACTGAGCCACCCAGGTGACCCTTCTGTGGAGGTCTTGATCCTGTTCTTTCATTTGTTCACTTGGTTCTCTTCTTCCAGTCTCAAAGATCACACAGGTGCGGTGTGGAGATGGGCAGAGATGCAGGCCACTGACCTCATATCCTTTTCTTTCTCTACTTAAAACTATTGCACAGAAGACTGTTGAGTCGCAGATCTGTACTTCTGCGACAAATAATGCAACATATGTTAAGAAAAAAGACAAAGAAGAAAATAGCAGGAGGGGAAGAATGAGGGGGAGTAAGTCAGAGGGGGAAAGAACCATGAGAGACGATGGACTCTGAAAAACAAACTGAGGGTTCTAGAGGGGGGATGGGTTAGCCTGGTGATGGGTATTCAAGGGGGCACGTTTTGCATGGAGCACTGGGTGTTATGCACAAACAATGAATCATGGAACACTTCATCAAAAACTAATGATGTAATATATGGTGATTAACATAATAAAAAATAAAAATAAAAAAAAAAAAACTATTGCACAGAGTTCGCAGTATGTAAAGGCCAGTAGCCGCTTCAGATCTCAGCAGGAGCTGAGCTGAGCAGGTGCTGATCTTGCATCATGTCTCCCTCTGGCCACACGCACGTGCCTCTGACTCCTTCGCTCAGGAGCCGGAATCGCTAATGAATCATGCTGTCTCTGCGGGTGGCTGCAGGTGGGAGGCAAGCGCAGGTGGAAGAGCTCCTGGCGTGGCTGACGTCACACGCCCTACGTGTCCGCGCGTAGGTACATTTCTAAAAACCCTCACCTAGAAGTCGTGAGAGTTTCATTTTTAGGGAAGGAGTAAAGTCTCTTTTCTGTTCTTCCCTAGATATATTAAACAGGGTTACTTTAATACAATGTGAAATAACACTTTTATGATTGCCACGTGGGTATCTTTAGCTCTTCGATTCTGCCTACATGCAATTTCCAGACACTTCTGGGAAAGTACGTCTGGGGAGGAGAACCACTAGGTGGCAGTAGTAGAAAGAGTTCCGGCCATTGTATGATCACATCACGGAACGGGGCTCATTTATGGCACATATTAAATTTAGGAGTAGTGCTGTGACGTTTGACTGTAAAATAGAGAGAGGCTTGATAAAAGCACGAAAATATTAATCATTAGAAGCCCAGGAAAGAACAATTGGCAACATAAAGAAGACGGGGGCGTGCTTAGAGCACAAGAATTTTTGCTAAAAACTGAAAAAGTTAATCACGTAGATGTTTTCCCTGTAGATTATAAAACATTTTGATATTTATCATATAAACACAAACTTTTCTGGCTAATGAAATCATTCCATATCGCTCTTCCCTGTGGAAAACTTGAGCTTTAGAAGGACTTAAATCAAGCAATGGAAGACACCTGGTAGCTCATAAACAAAAGCTCTCAGAATGAGGAAGGCATAAAAGAAACTGGAGAGCCAGGAGCAACCAAGAATTTAAAAAGAGGGAATGTGTATGCAGTGGTGGAAAGGAGAGGAACACTGAAATGGAAGATTCGCAAGATTTCTTGAGTGACAAAAAGGGTTTACATTTTAATCTTAAAGGGAAGGAATTTAAAATGGTAACCAATAATTATAACTACTGGACAGAGAGTAGAACGGATGTATATTAAACCAGTAATAAGGACAGATTTTAAAAGATCCACAGGGATCATGCATTGTAGTTTGAGCCAAAAAGAGAAAAGAACCTCCTTCAGTGATGGAAAAGCAAAACACAATTGTTGTTAATGAGAGTTCAGGAGGAAGAAAAAGTCACAAAGGCTTCTGCAGAAGTCTGCTCTGCGGTTGCTGTGTTGGAGAATCACATCTGACAACTCATTACCCTATTGTGCGTTCAAGCAGCCGGGGGTCAAGTCTGCCTAGGATGCTCATAGGACATGTACCAATGACATTCACTCTTTGCATCCCCTTCATACTCTTTTCCCTCTGAGAATATTCCTAGTTCATTTCTTTTCTTGGCTTCTTCTCCTAGTCTTTAGTTAAGCCACTTCTTTATGTAAATTGAAAACGTTCTAGCTTCAGCGAAACAAAACATCAAATTTAGATTTACTGCTGTTACATGACTTATTAAGAACGTGTCGCCAATACTGAAAACTTGATGCGCTTATTGTGGCCCTCCGTTTATCTCATCCTAATGTAAAATCTACGGGACAGCAGGTCAGAACAGTGGACTGTTAGCTCGGCCTCTGCTTAACTTAAAAAAATAGAATTAAATAATTTGAGAGGCATCTCACCTTTATGATTTTTCACTTTTCTCCTTGCTCTTAAGTTTTAGAAAGAAGTAATCTTATTTTCAACTCTTCCCCCCGCTTTGTACTATTAAACATTTAACATTTTGGATTTATGAGTTTTTGATTTATGCTATAAAATTACCACAAATTAAGTTTCTCAGACATGAAATCGGTTTCCTGTGTCTGAAAGTTCTGAAAGCCTTCCGTGAAGTATGGGTACATTCCTTTAGAAACTATGAAGCGAAATTGCTTACACTTTCACTTTCAATAGGTTAATACTATTTAATCCACTTTCCCTCTAGGCTACTTATAGAGTATACCTCGGTGGCGCCAGCACTGTCTTGCTTATCTTAATTTGGGATTCTGAGTCTAAGCAATTTACATCTATCCAATAATATATCAAAATGTCTGTACTACCTTACTGCACAAGCTTGAATTACATGAGTCACATGTATGAAGCTACTTATTATTGAAACAGAGGAGAAAAAAGGTAATCTAAACAGCTGACTTCAATTTTTTAAAACTTTAAAAGCTAAATTAAGAACCATCATTTAAATGATGGTTTAAGACCACCTTTGAAGAAAGTGGATGTGATTGATAACGTACCAAAACATCCACTTTTAAAAAAGACTTATTTATTTACTTGAGAGAGAGAGTGCATGGGGAGGAGCAGAGGGAGAGAGAGGGAGAGAAGCAGACTCTGCTAAGCACGGAGCCTGACACGGGGTTTGATCCCATGACCCTGAGATTATGACCTGAGCTGAAATCAAGAGTCGGATGCCTAACAGACTGAGCCACCCAGGTGCCCCAAAACATCCATTTTAATATATGGGGAAAATGATACAGAGAAGTTAAAAGCAGTTGTGTTCTATGTCTATGCAGAACAGCCTGTAGGAGTGAGTTTAGCTGTCAATGGTCAGACACTACGATTTTTGAGGTTTTTGCTCAAGGTTACTTAATAAGGTCAGCATCTCCATTGTTAACACCATCTTGCTTTAAAATCTGTGGGCCACTGCACACCATATGCTTGTACTGAATACAGAAATCATCCCCGATTTTTGAAAAGCGAGCTTGGACTAAAGCAGGGGATGAAGAGAGTTGGAGGGGTCAGAATATTCTCTTCCTCAACACAAACAGCAAAGACACAGTTGGCTCTTTTTATTGGGTGATTGTTCTGTCTTGTTGTTTGGGAGGAGTTGTCCCACCTTGAAGGGCATTTCAGGTAGAGGCTCAAATGAAGAGACTGAGATCATAGTCCCACCCTGGTCTCAGTGTCCCTCTTCAGCCCCTGGCCATTTGCGGTCAGCAGTGGACTGGGGCCAAGTGGAGAAGGAAAGAAAACATTTAAGAGCAGAACCTGAAGAAAATGGAGACCCTCTCCAGAAAGGGGCACTCTGTCTCTTATGGTGAATCCTTAAAGCACTGCTAGGAAGTAACTCTTAAAAATTAAGGAATGCAGGTGTCTAAGTGTACTTTCCAACAGTGGAGCTTAATGAAGCAAAGAAAACTTGAGAGAAATGAGGAGAGTAAAACTTTAGGAACAGGAGAATGTAAGTATTTTGTGGCTGCTGGTGGTGGTGTTTTCCCCATGTGCTGGGCAAGAGGCAGAGAGACGGGAGGTAAGGGAAAGTCATCAGCCAGGAAGTAGATCCTGACTTAGAGAGACTTTGCAGAAAGGGAGGGAAGAGGAAAACAAAGGTGGAGAGGAAGGGTGTGGAAAGGTAGACCGCCTGGAGAGAAGAGGCGGGGCCCTCCTGACTCAGCCTGGAAGTCGGGAATTCAGTTCCCAGGACCTCACACTCCGCAGCTGGGTTGGGCCTCCCTGAAGCTCCCAGCCCCGTGTCTCCTGGGCCATCTCTTGGAAATCCTCCCCGTAAACGCCAGTGGAGGGGAAAATGCTGAAATGGATTAAAGGTTTCCCCTCCAGGCTATTTTCTCACCCTCTGAAGACCTTGTAATTGGAGTGGAATAATAACAACACTTGAGCATTTTATATGGTTTTAGGGCTTGAAAAGGCAAAAATTTTAGCACTTGAAAGTGCATGGATCTCTCAATTAATGAGCTGAATCTAATCCGTGATTGCAAATGAGGCTCACAGAAACTGAATCTGGGCACATAACTGCCCAAATACAGTTAGTAGTCTAGCATTTGAGAACCTTTTCCCCATATAATATTTTTAACCAAAATGGGTCAAGTGTTCACAGTGTGCATTATTTGCTACCAAAACTTTTCTAAAAATGCTTTTTTTGGGAAATTGGACAGAGCATTCGCTCCATTTCAAAAAAAAGATCTCGCTACGAAGATTCTCAGTTGGAACCACTGTAATTATGTAACTTGAATTACAATCACTATGATTTTATTTATTTATTTATTTATTTACTGCTGAGAAATGTATGTTTATTCTGATACAGTTGTACAACTAATCTAGGACAAATTACCAAATAAATTTTACATTCTTTCTTCAGGACTGGGTTTTTCGATGACTTCAAATTTTGGATCTTCAAATTTGAAGTCCGGGAACGTATTCATGTCTGCTTTACCATACATTTGCTTGAGCTTAAAAAGCTCCCTCTCTAGGTCTTGCTGGTACTCTGGGCCAGTATCAACGGGTCCTCCAGACGCCTGTTGCTTTGTTCTGTATTCTCTAATCTTGTCCACGAAGAGTTTCTGTACAGGATCAAGTTCCTTATTAAATGCCACTGCTGTTAACACCAATGTTCCTCCTCAAATGAACTGAGACTGCAGACCGAAGAGAGAGGAGAACCTGAAGAGCCTCTGAAGAATCATGGTGATTCTGTTATGGACAGGAAACATCTCAGAGGCGGTCTGCCACAATCACTATGATTTTAAGTAGAGGTCACTTAAACTGTTGTGACAAGTAATGATAGGGACATTATAATACCAGGCTGGCAGAACAGCCTTTCAGAAAACTAGAAAAGGCACTCCTGTACCCCACCTCAGGATTGACACAATTCTGTGTTTGTGCACACACGCTTAACAAGGGAGGCATGGACTGGATTTCAGACTCCACTCACTCCCGGGCCAGGGACCTTCGTTCAGGGCATAATCCTGTTGACTATGATAGGACAACCTTGATTGCTAACTTCCAAATCTTGTATTGTAAAATAAATTTGCTCAAATTATTGAGTTCTTACATTTAGCACATCATCCAATTAGTTTCATATCAAGCTCCTTCAGCTCTCTAAGAGTATTTAGGCTGAAAGTTATAAAACCGCAAACCATGGGACTTCTGTGTCCCCATGTATTAGAGTGTGACGTAGTGAATGCATGATAAATATTTACTGAATGAATGAATAAATGATAAATATTTATTAAACAAGTGAATGAATAAATGTGAAACAAAGAAACAAGGCGTGCGTTTAAGTTTCGACATTTCTTAGTCGTTTGGTTAAAGCTCAGAGATTTGCATTCCCACCACTCAAGAGGAAATCATTCTAATCACATCATAGGATTGCTGTGAAGATTTAAATGAGACTATAATAAGAAAGCATTTTCTCAACAGGAAAGACATTCAAATATGTTGTTGTTATAACGATTATTGTTTCAAATGTCAGTTACATTGTTAAAATCTATTTACTACTTAGCAGACTTTCTAGTTTGTGAGCATCTTAATTCATCATCTAATTTACATAATCCACAGTAAAACCATTTTTGTTTTTGTCGTTGCTTCAAAATATCATTAATGTCAAGAAATGCTCTTTAAAAACATGTCTTACAGAGTTAGCTTAATATTTGAGGTGATCCTGAGAGCAAGCTAGTAGCCCATTTTATGGAAAAATGAAGATACATGAGAGTTCCAGATCTAGCATAGTCAGTCTTTTCATCACAGAAGTGTTTGCTCAGCACACAAGGGCCAGGTAATTCCAGTACACGGGCCAGTCCTGAGTCTTTCATAGACCTTACCACGTTTCAAAAATAAGCATGGGATTATTTGCATGTTAAAAGATGTCTAAGGTGGCAAGGCGGCCATGTTGCCAGCTCCAGGGGACATCATCTTGCGTGTAGTCAATAGAAATGCGCCCCTTGGACTTGTGCTCTGAGAAGAACGAGATGGGAAGTAACCAGAGATAATGAAAACCCATTTAAATGGGGGGAAGCAGAGAAGAAAGGCTGGTGATAGGTACATAGTAACTAGTGAGTGAGTAAGGACGGTGAGGGAGGGTGGATGGTCTCAACCAACTGCCCAGTTTCTGGCCTGAGTAGATATGCTGAGGGGAGAGTGGGATGTGGGAATCAACTCAGATTATTGTATGTTTGTGAATATCTGTCTCCAACTTCTTTCCAAAGGGAAAAATCAACACGATTTTAGATTAACAACAACAACAACAAAAAACATGGAATTCCCATGAACTTGGTATAATTTTAATATTTGGGTTTGAACAATCTACGTATAAGCACATGAGTCATTTTTCCTCAGCACAGTAGATGTTCCTGATTAGCACTGAAAGCATATGAAAACTATAATTACTCTATGTATCGATCTGATCAGAACCTTCACCATCAACACCAGTTTGCACATATTCAAAACATTGTTTCAGGCAATTCTGAGAAATGAATAGAAAATGAATAGGAAAAAAACCACATCTATTTCATGACATTATATAAACAAGTCTCCTAACTCTCAAATTTGGAAACCCACTCATCGGTCTGAGTGTCTTTTCCCTTGGTACACCCAGAAACATTTATCCTCTGTTGCAATCGTGCATGGGTTATTTACCCTTCAAGATTATAAGCTTATTGAGCAAGAACTTTGTATTATTTATTTTTCCAACCCATTTCACACTTTCTTCCACTATGTAGGTCACCTCCTTGCTGGGTGTGATTCAATATACATGAATAAAATTTGCTGTTTACCCACTGGAAAACTTTAAAAAAACTTAATTTTTTTCTTTTGGTGTCAGCTTTATTAATATAATTCATATACCACATGATTCACCCATTGTAAGTATATAATTCATGTTTTTTGTATATTTGAAGACATGCACAACCATCACTGCAGTCAATTGTAAAACAGTTTCATCACCCCTAGAAGAACCCCCAGCCCCTTAATTCTTCGGCTATGGCTCCCCCAGTCCCCTCTGTCCTCCAGTCCTGGACAAACAAGAATGTATTTAAAAATAGTTAGTGCTCAGTGTGGTTATCTCCATAGGTGTGTCTATTCTGGACATGTCATGTAAATGGAATCACAGAATGTGTGCTAAAACTTACTTCTGAGATAAAACCAAACACACAGATTTAAACAGGTAAAACTTTGTTGCTTTCGTCACTTCCCTTTGGCATGCCATGTCATCTCTCAAAACATTTTTTCCACCTGTTATTCTTGCAACAACATGTTTTAAAAGAGAGTAAGATTAAGTCTTATTTTCAAGAATATTTAAGTATTTCGGGGCGCCTGGGTGGCTCAGATGGTTAAGCATCTGCCTTCGGCTGAGGTCATGATCCCGGGGTCCTGGGATCAAGTCCCACATCGGGCTCCCTGCTCCTTGGGAGCCTGCTTCTCCCTCTGCTTCACTCTCTCTCTCTCTCTCTCCCTGTCTCTCATGAATAAATTAAAAAAAAATCTTTAAAAAAAAAGAATAAGTATTTCGTTATAAACATTGATCGATTTTAAACTAAAAAATGACACCTGTCCTCTGTGTTATTACTATTTTCTTTTAAAGATTTATTTGACAGAGAGAGACACGGTGAGAGAGGGGACACAAGCAGGGGGAGTGGGAGAGGGAGAAGCAGGCTCCCCGCTGAGCAGGGAGCCCGATGCGGGGCTCGATCCCAGGACCCTGGATCATGACCTGAGCCGAAGGCAGATGCTTAACCGACTGAGCCACCCAGGCGCCCTGTGTTATTACTATTTTAACTTATGGCCATAGAAACAAACAAACTAATACTTAGGATCTTCAGATTTGGCATCCCCTTTAATTCCCTCACTGTGGCGTCAATGTTTGTTAGCTCATTGTGGTGTAGCAGGAGTAAGTACAATGAAGGCAGAGAGTGCAGGCCTGAAAGACATTTTTTTACAAGATTTTAAACATTTTTTAATGTTAATTAAACATGCTAACTAAACAAAAGCAAAGAATACATTTCAGCTGGTACAAGGAGTCATTATTAAGAATAATGTGATTTATCATTAAGAATACAACAAAGCACAAGAATTCGAATAATTGAGTGTGATGTGGACATGTAGAGCCAACTTCTTTCCACTATTACTGTTTTCTGTTTTTTTCTCTGTAGCAATGATTTTTTTTTGTTTGATTTCGGAGGGGTTATTTTCCTTACTCTTCTTTTTGTTGTGTTTTGTTTTGTCAGTGTTAGATTCATAAGGCCAATCAAGGGAAAAATTGCTCACTTAACTCAATACCTTCTCCCAGATTGCTCAGCTTAATATCTTCTTTACACAACAGGAAGCCACATATTCATATCACTTTTGTTGATTCTGAATTTCACATATTCGCACATTTTTAACAGAAATGAAAGTGGGTTGTGTCTTTACAATAGCCACATCATAGTTCAATTGGCAAGATTTTCTTTCTCCATGGTACATAGAATCATGGTGGATCGTAAAATTTACATTTTGACTCTATGATACATGATATTTAAAGCAAATGTTTTGTGCTGTATCTCTTTTTATATCATGATCCTAGTACATCATGTACTTTTGTACCTGACTTGAAATTGTCGACTTAGAGATAGTTACACATGTAAAATTAACTCAGAGTGAAAAGAGAAAGAATTTGGCTGGTAAAAATTATAGCCATTGAAAACATTAAGACCACTTATAAAGTTATGTTTATTAATGCTCCCAAATATCATTAAAATTTGCTTCCCTAATACCCACTTTGTGTCTAACTGTGCAGGAGAATGGCAAAACTTCTATTTAAAAAAAAGATTCTTTTACATTTTGAATAAGGCTCATGACAATATTACATTAACACTGTAATCTGAAGCACATTTTTCAAAATGAAGTGTAAATAAGGACATTTTAAAAAATGGATTTCATCACATATTTTCAACAGAAATGTTCAAACAGATTTTTGCATACCATTAGCAGTACGATAGTTACCAGTTATTACTCAATTGAAAATCTATTAAATCAGCAGAAACCATTTAAGACATACCTCCTATGTCAAATATGGCATTGTTGTTCAGATACAGCTCTACCAGACAATAGTTTCTAGTTAAAAATGTTATTCCCTGGAGCTGAAAATGAAAGAGAATAATATACTTTCTATAGTAATTATATGTGTATATATATCTATATATCTATAAATAAATGTGAGTATATATATATATTTATAAAATTATAATAAGATCATAGAAGCTTGATGTTTGCTCTTATGATGATTTCTGACCATTTGGTCTGGCCATGAATTTCCATCTGGATTGTCTTTGAAGGCATTGCGACGAAAAGGATGTTACAGCTAATTGAAGACAAACCTCTCATCCTGTCTCTCCCAAACTTCTTGCATAGTTTTAGATGCCTCTGTAATCTGGCCTCACCCCTTTGCTCTAACCTTGCTTCTCACAGTTCTGCCCCTGGCAGTAGATCTGGCCCCCCATACCCACGAACTCAGCATCACACATTATTTAGGGACTGGTATGTGCCAGGGGCTTTCTCCTCAATGCTGAAGCCATTTCTGCATCTGTGTAGGAGTGATGCCTTCTCTTGCCTGCATGACTTTCTCCCTGGTACAATTCTGATCTTTTTTTTTTTTTAAGATTTTATTTATTTATTTGACAGAGAGAGACAGCGAAGGAGGGAACACAAGCAGGGGGAGTGGGAGAGGGAGAAGCAGGCTTCCTGGTGAGCAGGGAGCCCGATGCGGGTCTCGATCCCAGGACCCTGGGATCATGACGTGGGCCAAAGGCAGATGCTTAACAACTGAGCCACCCAGGCACCCCCCCCCCTTTTTTAAGATTTTATTTATTTGTCAGAGAAAGAGAGAGTGAGAGAGAGCAAGCACAAGCACGGGGAGTGGCAGGCAGAGGGAGAAGCAGGCTCCCTGTTGAGCAGGGAGCCCGATGTGGGACTCCATTCCAGGACCCTGGGATCATGACCTGAACTGAAGGCCGACATTTAATTGACTGAGCCACCCAGGCATCCCACGTTTCCAATCATTCTTAAGCATCAGCCCTTGTCCAACAGGGCATACTAAACCATGCTTGAGGGATGCCTGCGTGGCTCTGTTGGCTAAGCGCCTGGCTTAGGTCATGATCTCAGGGTCCTAAGACCAAGCTCGGGGCTCACACTCAGAGGGGAGTCTGCTTGAGATTCTCTCTCTCCTTCTACCCCTCCCCCTGCTCATGTGCATGTGCTCTCTCTCAAATAAGTAAATAAATAAAAATTTAAAAACATCCCCAAAGGGATGCCTGGGTGGCTCAGTCATTGAGGGTCTGCCTTTGGCTGGGGTCATGATTCCAGGATCCTGGGTTGGAGCCCCTCCTCTGGGATATAGTATGAGCAGGGAGCTCGATGCAGGGCTTGATCCCAGGACCCCAGGATCATGACCTGAGCCGAAGGCAGATGCTTAATCGACCGAGCCACCCCGGTGCCCCTCACATCTTACTTTTAAGATTAGATTCGAAACTTAGTTCTATGAACTGCAAATAGTCAAAAGCAGTCTAGAAAATTCCCCAAATGAATCATTAAGTACCGTATATAAGAAACGGGGTCTTCAACTCTAGACTGAGGGTCAGAAGTGACTGTTACTCCGCAAAGAGAACTCTGTTTTAAATATATATATATTGACTCTACAACCTCTATACAGTTTAACAATTTGTTTGAGTTATGAGGATGGTAGAGCCATAGAGGTGGGTCAGGTATCTTCTAAAAGCAGCAAGTAAGTTAAATATAAGACGATCTTTCTACCTAATACAGGATCTATCAGGGAGAATATTCCCATTAAGTAGTTACTGACCATGTGCTTAGTACTTCCTATATAGAAGTATATGTTCATGATTATAAACTAGTTTTAGGTGTTTATTAAAGCTTATAGCGATTATTGTTATCAGTTAAGTAGAACTGTTTTGGCCTTCCATGGATTGATTCAGATAGATGCCGATGCATCTAATTTAGAGGATTTATTTCAAATTTTAGTCCTGAGACATAGCTCAGAAAAGCTATTTTAGGTTTGTATGCAAAGTTTCAAAACTGATTTCTTTTAATGCGTTTTCTTTAATGTGCGTTTGCAATATTCACAAATTATGAGGCTATAAAAGGCACGTGTGCTGCTTATCTCATCATTTCACAGATTCATCTGCAACCAATTATGTCAGCCCTCATGCAGGAGGACCACCAGCAATTTCCCACAGCTTTTCTTACATCACGAGAGTGACTACGTTCCTCCCAGGTAGGAGACCATGCGACGCAAAGAGGGTGCGGGGGCCCCAATTGCCTTTTTCTCCCTTTCTCCTCTTCCTCCTGGCCTCCTGACGGCAACTCATTGCCTTCCATCCTTCCTTCCACTCACCACTCCCTGATCGAATGATGGCCACACCTGACACAAGTATAGACAACAAACCCTGGCCGAAACCATGACTTCTTCTCTTCTTTTCCAGTTTCCTGCCCGAACACACACCAACAGAACATTTCTAATTACTCAAGGGTTTAATTTCTCTTGCCTTACTTATTAACACATGAAGAATACTAATAAAGTCAATAGTTTCATCTTGATTATAGAATCATGGTTTTCCCAAGAGCATTAATATTCTTTGGGCCATGCTTACTGGGGTTTTAAGACTGCACAGTTTGTTGGGTGAGATGGGTAGGAGAATGGAGTGGAAAGAGATAAAGCTAGTTCATGAGGACCCTGGAAGCTATTACAAGATTTTGTGCAGAGGACTTTGACTGTCTGATTTTATTTTAGAAAGAAATTAGCAAGGAAGACATGGTTTAGAAGGGAGAGTAAGTATAATGGCAGGAGTTGAATGAGAAGGGGGTTACACTAACTCAGAAGATTATGTGGTGTTCCAGAGGAGAGTAATTGCAGCGGGAGAAGAAAAGTAGAGGGAATTGAGAGACAGCTCCAAGGTAGAATTCACAGGACTGAATAGATATTGCAGTGTAGCAAGCTGTTGAAGTCAACATCTAGGAATGAGAACTGGAAGACATGCTGATTGTTCTGACACTCAAGCCATTGTTAAAGTAAATGGTATATATAAAATATATATAGTGTTATAATTATCCATTTAGAAAAATCTACACTATTAATTTGAAGGATCACCATAGGATTTATACTGAATGTGACATTTCACAAAACATTTATTTTAGTTCAGGGCTCGGACATCACAAGTGCTCAGTAAACAAGAGCGATTATTACTTAACCATTATTTTTTAAAGAGAGAGAGAGAGAGAGAGAGAGAGAGACCTGAGAGTACTTCCATTTAATGTAAAGCTCTTATAGGTAGCCCCTGAGGTACTAGTGGAGAAAAAAATATGCCAGCATGAATTTAAAATTAAGGAGGCATTCTTTTAGAACAGGCCTTCTCAACCTCTCTAACTATTGACATGTAGGGCCAGATTATTCTTTGTTGGGTTGGGAGGGCAGTCTTGTTCATTGTAGTATGTTTAATAGCAAATCTAGTCTCTACCCACTAGATGCCAGTAACACACACTCCACTTGGGACAATCAAAAGTGTCTCCGGAGATTGGCATACGTCTGCTTTAAGGGAAAGATGTGTGTGTGTGTGTGTGTGTGTGTGTGTGTGTGTGTGTGTGTGCGCGCGCGCGTGTGTGCGTGCGCACGCAAAGTCACTTCTTGTTCAGAACTGCTGATTTAGAGTCAAGGAAAGAGGGGAGAGTCATACTGATTAATTGCTAGTTATCAGTTGGCCCCTAGCTAGATGGCTTCACAGACATTATCTAATATGATGCTTACAATAGACCTGTGTTACTTGTTTTATCCCTATTTACCTAGGAGGAAACTGGGCTCAGCGAAGTTAAACAACTTTCTCAAGGTAACAGAGCAAGGATTCAAAGCCAAGTCTGTCTGATTCTCAAATCAAAAACTGTCATATAGTACATCATAATTGGGTTCATTAAAATAGAGGAACCTCTATATAAAGTAACCAGAAGACATTAGTTTTGAACATACTTTGAAGTAATGGAAAATATTGTTAAAGAGTAATGGAAAATACTCTATAAATTATTTTTTCTACTATTTCAGCAATGTCTTTCACCAAAAATCATGCTTGAAATACATCCAGGGGCACCTGCGTGGCTCAGTCATTAAGCGTCTACCTTCGGCTCAGGTCATGATCCTCGGGTTCTGGGATCGAGCCCCGCAGCAGGCTCCCTGCTCAGCGGAGAGCCTGCTTCTCCCTCTCCCACTCCCCCTGCTAGCATTCCCTCTCTCACTGTGTCTTTGTCAAATAAATAAATAAAATCTTTAAAACAAAATCAAATAAAATACATCCAAAAATATTTGGCATAAAATGGGAAAAAATAGAAAACTCATCTCTCAACATATATGTCCGGCAAAGTACTATACATATACTAAACCAACTAAAATTCCATAATATGTGTTGTAAAGCTACTGGGAAAAAAGTAGCCATTCAAAAAATTCTTTACAAATATTTAAAATAGCACCTTAAAAATAATTTAATTTTTCAAATGCTCTAAGCTGTTTTTAGAACAAGATATATTTGGTATTAAATGAATAAATAAATATATATGTACCCAAACCTTATTGAAGGAACCAACTAAAATTGTATATATTGGCATATAGAATATTTTCCAATACTCAATCTAAAATTTTCCATTGCTCAAACTACTAATATTTTCTATTCAAAATATTTTAAAATTAACATCTTCTCGGTGGTATATATATATCAAATATATACCTGTTTAATCCTCACAACAAACTCATGAGGTATGAGTACTACTATTACCTTATTTTAAGGTTAAATCATTTTAAATCATAACTAGATATATAGTGTAGATATCTATGAATTTCACAAGCATGCAGTGAAGCCTTATTTAGGTTATTTATATTGACTTACTTTTTTTGAAGAGGTTTTAAATATTTGGCAAAATATCATTCTTTCAACAAAGTTGACATAAAGGATAGAATTAATGTTGCCCTGAGGCAACAGAAACATGTAAGAGCCCAAATTATGTGGAATGCATGCTAGTTCATTTTATTCTTTAACAGCTCTTGTGCTCTACTATGGGATTTGTGTGGCTCTAAATCGCTTTTTGGACCAAAGTATGTTATGTATAAATGAATAAATAAATATGTAGATACCTAAACCTTACTGAAGGAACCAACTAAAATTTCATGATGTATGTTGTAAAAGGTCCTTGGAAAAAAGTAGTAAATCAAAGAATTCTTTACAACTATTTAACATAGCACATTAAAAAAGATTATTTCATTTTTTAAATTGTGATTTGCTAATTTTGTACATCAATGTTCCTTTCTAATACATACAAAATTGTGCTATTTACCAAATTCTCAATATGTGCTGACTGCTTAGGAGATAGGAAACAGTAACATATCTTTTTTTTTAAATTATTAACATATAATGTATTGTTTCAGGGGTACAGGTCTGTGATTCATCAGTCTTACACAATTCACAGCACTCACCATAGCTACATACCCTCCCCAAGGTCCAACACGTAGCCACCCCATCCCTCTACCCCCCTCCCCTCCAGCAACCCTCAGTTTGTATCCTGATATTAAGAGTCTCTTATGGTTTGTCTCTCTCTCTGGTTTCATCTTGGGAAACAGTAACATATCTTAGTGGCATAGAAGAATGAGTCCAGGATCTTTCTTAAAGTGATTTTGTTTATTTTAATCAGAGCATTCTCTGGTCAGTTAGTATGGAACATGTTATTATAAATAAGTATTTCAATGATTTTTTAGATGATGAAGTTTAAAAACAATGACTTTGCCAGAAGAGGTATTTTTATTTGAATTTGGTTTGTAAAATTTGTCACCTATTTGGCCTTTGCTACATGGCAGAAACTCAGATTCCATTTTGGACTGTTGCTTGGTCTAATCAAATGCTTCTTCTAATCTGAGCCAAATGCAATATACCAAAGGACTGCTAGTTCTTCCAGAAATGAAAGGATAACAGCATTGTGGCACCAGTATTATGAGTTCATTACTGAATATGTGTAAAAGAAAATTTTTGAGGTGATTAGCCCAAACACAAACGGATCAAATGAGCAGACGATTTGAAATTGTAGTGTTAAAGGCAAGTCACTCTACTTCTCGTGGAAGGTTGGAAAGGATTGATGGTGACCTAAAATTCCCTCGGTCAGGCTTACTGGAAGATGAGACAAGGAAGGGAGCCTTTAGAAGGCCTCAGTCAATATGCATCTAAGAGCAGCTGCCTCCCACTGATTCTGTGAGGGGAGCCAAGCAAAAGGTGACCCAGAAACGGAGGTGATGCAGAACTAGCGACTGACGATGCAGTACAAGGAGCAAGTAAGCCCTCAGAGAGTATCCTGAAGGAACCAGAGTTGCCTGAGCAAATCTAGCAAGGCTGGGACATTGGAAACAACTTGTACTTACTTCATCTACTAGTCCAGGGTCAGACCAGAAGCTCCAGTTTGATCACCCACTAGGTAATAATGGGGAGAAGTGCCTCCGCTCCTAGCATGTTAGGTTCCAAATACATCAAACTATGTTCATTGCCTTCCCAAGACTATTACTTTCTGGCATTCCATTCCAGGCAGTTTGCAAATGCTCTGCCCTCACCACAAGCACAGCCATTCCGTCTGCCCTTAATTTTATTATTAGAACAGGTACCATCACATTTATTGTTATATATTCTATCAATGGCCTAATGCAAGTACAGAACAGGCCACATCAGATAGGAGGCTTTTGGCTCCAGGTAATTTCTGAGCTCGACTCAAACTGGCCCATTAATAAATGAGAACCTTTATTATCTCACATACCAAGAGGTCCAGAGGTTGTGAGAGCCTCACTCTTAGTATTGCAATGATTCTCTGGGCTGTGCTTTTTTTCTAAATGTCACATACATTCTCAAGCTGATGGGATGGTTCCTGCTTCATATCCAGGCAAGAAAACATCAGGGAAATGAAGGACCTCTCTTCTAGTGCTTGCTTTTAGGAATGAGGAAACCCCTCGTGAAACCTCCATGCAGATGCTATGTCTCTATTCCCATAATTGGGATATGTTCCCATTCATCGACTAGCTACTCACAAGGATGATGGGACTATACTAAATGGCTTAGACAGTTCAGGATCCACTCCCTGGAACTGGGGATAGGGTCACCTACCTGAGGAAAAAGGAGACATATATACCAAAACCTAAATCCAGATTCTGCTGGATAGGTAAAAAGAGAAAATAGATATTGAATGGACAACCAATAATATCCAGTACATACACCTCAACAAAATTACTGATGGAATAAATGAATAAACAACAAAGATGGGTTCATTTTACTACTTTGTGCCTTCATTTTTCCCAGATAGAGGGTAGTTTTAAGATATTCACTAGTTTAAGAACAATGCTGATCACAAATTCAGATCATTGTTAACAAAATGTTGCAATTCTAAATATTTACATTCTTATGTCAATGTTAATGTTTTTCACGATATTTCTCCACACCATTTCTATGCTGGTATAATGACTTCTTAGTGGTGATCCTAGTGCTGTCTCGATTTTAAAGAAAAGTAATAATCAAATTTTTACATATGAATTTTGGTGAAGTACTATCATATCTAACATGCTCACCAGAGTTTGGGATTCTGAATAAGACTTTAATTTTTCTTTTTCTAAAGATTTTATTTATTTCTTTGAGAGAGAGAGACAGATAGTGACAGACATAGCGAGAGAGAGCACAAGCGGGGAGGAGAGGGAGAAGCAGGCTCCCCGCTGAGCAGGGAGCCCGATGCAGGGCTCGATCCCAGGACCCTGGGATCATGACCTGAGCCGAAGGCAGACGCTTAACTGACTGAGCCACCCAAGTGCCCTAAGACTTTAATTTTTCTTGGAGTGTGAGTACTCAGGCAGCTTAGCAACCAGTCAGTTACTGACCAATAGGAAAACCCACATGAGCTTTTTTACTTACCCAAGTAACACTTAAAACTTATTTTGGATAGCTTATCCTTTCAGCGTTCTATGAACTAAATAAGTCTGTTATTGTAAAGAACAAAGTTAAGTGATGATGATTTTGGAAATAATATAGTTTGTTGAACTGAAAGAGCCAAGCACAAGAAGAGAATTCAGCCTCTTGTTGCATTCCTTCCCCACCCACTGCCCTTCAGAAACAGAAGAAAGTGAAATAGTTGGCAGCATATACAATCCCTTCCTATGTACATAATGTATCTGTGTATGAAAATTCAATGGTTGGAGATGGGATGGTATTTACTACCAAAAGCCAAAAATTATTTTTAAAAATCCTAATTATATCTCCCCCATGTTCTTTCCTTAAGAACTGAACCCTCACAAGAGGCACACGGGGAAAACAAAGATTAGTCATTTGTGCCATGCTTTTGATGATTTCCATCTTTTTCTAATCAGAGGTCACACACTGTGACCCAGGATAATTTCTGGCAGGGTGTTTAAAAGAGTTTTAAACTTCTGTGCCCTTAAGTGGTGCGTGCACTTTCCATTTCAGTTGCTAGTCGCCTGGGTCTTGAAGGTAATTGCGTTTGTTCTTCTAGAAATGATTTCAAGCTTATGAGACTTATGCTTACACTTAATACGAAAAGCACTTTCATTTTCCATTTCCCACTTAGTCAGTTAAAAAAAAAAAAGAAGACTGAAAATGCCATGTAATATTGCAATGCTTTTATAAACATGGCTGCTTAGGGATTCAGGGCTGTGAGTCTGGGCTACTGTTGACAAGCAGACTACTGCTGAAAAGTGAAATTATTTCTTTCTAATCAACTAGTGTTGGAAAGTCTAACTTCAAAATGTTCAGACTGGATCATCAATTTATAATGAACAAAAATACAAGCTGTTGGAATGTCAAATTTTTGAAAGTTGAGAATAACCAACTGACTAGTTAACTCTAATGATTGTTTGGGTTTGCATTTTAGTTCAGCCCTGTTCTTTGCCTTGGAGGGAACTTGGAGCCCCAGTCAGACACCCACTATAGGGGAGGCAGTGGGAGGGCATCGCCTCCTGTACCTTAGCCTCTAAGAGAAGCTTTAAAGGCCATACTCAGTGACCTTGACGAGAGCTCCCTGCAGTTGGGGACATGTTGGCTTAGTGTCTGGCAGTTCCTGAGAAAACTAGATCAGCTTGGGTAGCAGCTGGGAGGTAACCACCCCCCTTGGCTTCTGACAGTAGGACAAAGGTGTGTGAGTGCTGGAAAGTGCATGCCAGGCCATGGAAGGCATATTGATCTTTACAACATATTACTTTACAACATATTACTTTACAAGGAATCCCACCCAAGAGAGTAGTCTGCCACAGCCCGGGGACTGTCAGTTGTAGGTACGACTGGCATAAAAGGGGAGGGGAAGTCAGGAGTGGCCAGCGAAGAGGAATTAGAGTTGAAGAAACCTACTTCTGAATAATACACTGAGAGAAAAGAAGTTGACTTTGAAGATCTGTTAGTACCAGATGGTACAGATCAGATTAAGAACTTTGTTTCTCTCCAGCCCTCCCTCCACACCTCCTCATTCCATATCAACCCTGGGTAAGGCTGGGGAGAGGGAAAGGAGAGGAAAACAACCAGGTACACCTTCCTAGCTAATGAAAAAGGCACCTGCAGTCAACCCCAGCTGGATAAGCAAGGGGATGTAGGGAGATGTCTCATTTACAAATGAAGATTGAAAGTGAATTAATATACTCTCCTAAACATTCTCATTGCCTTTTTTAAAGACTTTTTAAAAAATTAATTAATTAATTAATTAATTTTAGACTTTTATTATTTATTTTAGCACTCATGCTAGCTAGCAAGTGGGGGGAGGGGCAGAGAGAGACTCTTTAAGCAGACTCCCCGCTGAGCATGAAGCCCTACTCGGGGCTCAATCTCATGATCCATGAGCTCCTGACTGGACCTGAAACCAAGAGTCTGACACTTAACCAACTGAGCTACCCAGGAGCCCTGACACTCTCATTTCTGAACTGGAACCATGACAAGGACTCCAGTGGACTATAAGATTTTGAATTACATAAGAGAGATGAGAAAAGTCACTAAGACTGTCAAAGTTTCCTTCCAGGAGTCCAGGAAGAAATAACCTCCACTGGGCAGTTTTGACAGGACAGGAGAGATGAAAGTAAAGTTGCAATCTGATACCATCTCACAAATTGTGCTAGTCAATATAGTAGTATATGTATGTGTGTGTGTGTCTAAAGTTTCTTACCTAAAGTTGGGAGTACAAAATATTAATACTTTTAAGATTAATTCCATCATAAACATGAGAATAAGATAGTGATTTAGTTACAGAGCTATTTAAAGATAAAATATAACACTACCTTGTTGTGCTGTAGCCATAAGTATTTTAATTTTTTAAACCTAGATAGATCAATGACCTCTGTCAGATCCCTGGAAAGGAAAGAAAAAGTAAACATTAGCAACAATTAATTTATTCATGGGTAAGGTAGGTTATATAGTAGGATTTGGAATAACTGGAAATGCCTCTCTTTGTTCTTTCAAAATTGTTGGCACATCTACCTACTCATTTCTGAAATACCATCATTAAAACTTTATTCATTTGGATTAAGATTTTTGTCAACCAGTTTAAAGGAAATACTGAAGGAAACACTTTATCACATTACTAGAAATTTACACCTCATTATGATTACTTTTATTGGGACCTTAATTTGAAAAAAAAAAAAAAAAGATTTTACTGGGGTCAGGGCAGAGGGGGAAAAGTGTGGAAGACATTGGATTTGCACCTAAATGTCAAAACACTATTGGCTCCTACTTGGACAACGTCTGCAAGGTTGTTACTTTGGGCTCGTCCAGATCTTGGCCACGTTGTATTTAAGATGTGTAAATGACCGTGTGCCAGGAGACAGAGACCAGGTGAAGTGTTTTATTCTTCCCTTGTTGTTTATTAAATATGGAGTCAAAATATTACCATCCTTCTTGAACTGTGCAGGTGATCCTGAATCTTGTCGCTGATGCTGCTTTCTCAGCAAAGGGACAGGCATGGGGTGGTTTGGGGGAGTGATCAGCAAATCGGGCAAAGCCCTGAGGATAGTTGGTCCTTGATTGCTGTGGGCTCGAATATTCAGATCTCTTTTATTTCTCAGGGCAGAAACTGTGCCCGGGTCAGGTATGTATACGTACATGTCTCTATGCATCAAACACTTAGAGAGCACACCCTCTGTGCCAGGCAGTTTTCCAAGCCTTTCACCAATACTAAGATTCATCAATGTTATATATATTAACTCATTTGTGGCAACATCCTTTCACAAGTTTTTTTTTTTTTTTTAACTTCGGGATACTGAGGAGCTGATATTTTTTTGAAATACTTTAATGAAAATTTTATGAAATTTTTAAGGAAAACTTTTTAGGAAAACATACTTTTTAAATCATGCAAACAATATTTCTAAATGAAAGAAACCCCTTTCAACAACGTTTTTATATTGAAAGATATCAAAACTAAGTTGAAGGAATAATACAATGAAAGTTTGTGTAGCCCTCATAATGTTTAATATTTTGCCACACTTTAGGTCACTCTCTCTTATCTATGTAACGTATGTACGTATTGGTTGATAATTTTCTTGCTGAATCATTTGAAAATAAATTGCAGACTTATCGTTAGGGCTCTCACTCCTAAATACTTCAGCAAGCATATCCCTCAAACAGGGACATCCTCCTGCATAGCCACAATACCGTTATCACACCTAAAAATTAATTTGAATTCAAAAATATCATCTGACATTCGTTTCTGTATTCAAGTTGTCCCTGTTGTCCTCATGTTGTTGTTGTTGTTGTTTAATAGTTTGTGTTTTTTCAATCCGGAATCCCATTGACATTCATGCATCGCATTTCAGTTGATATAATCCCTGAGTCTCCTTAAGTTTAGAATACTCTCCTTTTATTACCTTGACATTGACTTTTTGAAGAGTCCAGGACAGTTGTCTGATAGAATGTCTTACGTTCCCGGTTTGTCTGCTTGCTTCCTCATGATTAACTTCAAGGTGGACCATTTTTCAGGAACAAAGGTGGTGATTACTGCATCACAGGAGGCGGCAAGTAATGTCACTTTGTCCCACCCTCTTGGGGAAGGAAGGTCAGCCCCTTGGTTTGGGCTGCGTCTGCCAAGTCTCTTCATTGTAAGGGTACAAATGCTGTCACTGAGAAGTAATCTGTGGGGCAAACCTCCGACGACCATGTGTACGTCTCATGCCCCAACCACTTATTCACTTTCGCTTCAGCTGATGGTCCTTGCTCAGTCAGAAGATTTGGGATTATACAATGCTGATTTTTCCCATGCTCTCATTCTTTTTACACTTATTAGCTGTTATTCTTTTAAATAGGTGATGGGTATTAAGGAAGGCACTTGTAATGAGCACTGGGTGTTTTATGTAAGTGAGGAATCCCTAAATTCTGCACCTGAAACTAATATTACTCTGTATGTTAACTACCTGCGATTTCAATAAAAAATCCAGCCCTCCCCTTCCTCTTTCAGTCTTTCTCTTTCCCACCCTACTTGTATTTGAAGCTTTTTCTTAATCCTTTTCCAATTTTTTTTTTTAATTCTCAAATTATCCCAAACAAAAGACTTCAAGCAGACTACACGTCCTTTAGACAGGTACTGTTAGTCTTTGAGCGTTCCTCTGGCACAACGAAATATTCCAGACTCTTCCAAAGCAACTTCTAATAGGAGACTTATACACATAATGCATGCTCCTCTCTCACTGTAGATATGTAGCCTATTTCTGGGAAGAAGCATTTAGATCCTGATACACCTAAATTATTGCATTGGGCAAAAAAGATAATACGTTGGCTTCATCTGTTCCCGTGAAAAATAAAACAATCATTATGTGGTAGCAGAGAAACTCAAGCCCCACTTAGAGTATTTCCCCAAGGATTTCCCAGAAAAGATATTTTAATACATTAATACTTTGAAATATCACCTGTGTCAAATTAATGTCATTAATTTTCCTGTACTAGTGAGATTGATGCTGAATTTCCAGCTATTTACATAATGTAATAAAGTGATTCCCTTTTAAAGGGATTTTAACTCAGGTCAGAAGGGTTAGTTCTGCACATAAACCTGTTCGAAATCAATAATGGGCTGTTGCATTTCAAGGTGACACTGATGGAAGACAAAGAGGAAATTCGACTAATGATGGCAATGACTCGTGCTGACAATAGTATGTCTGCATCATTGTATATGTTCTCCATGATTACTCAAGGAGATGTTTGACAAGATCTCTCCCTCCACACACACACACACACACACACACACACACACACACACACACACCCAGGGCAACAGAGACTCAGGCAAATAACCTAGTTTACCCAGTGTATTGGTGTCTGGACTGAGAAACATTTTTTTTTTTTTTTTTTTTGTACCCGGATGGATTAAATGGTAACTTAGTATTCTTGGGATATAAAATGTATTGTCTTTCACTGGAGAAGACCATTAATTTCCCCACCATCAGAGGATCAATATTTCTAATTTTTTTCTAGTGTTTTAAAGCTTTTCTTATCGTTCTCTACTTACCCTTGCAGTGTACTCTTGTTAAAATCATGAAAGGCTTAGAGTTGCAATCTTTTGACCACATAAAATATGTATTGTTATTCTAAAACTATCCGTAGAAAGATTCAAAGAGTGACTTTAAGTGTGTCAGAGGGCGCCTGGGTGGCTCAGTTGGTTAAGCCACTGCCTTCGGCTCAGGTCATGATCCTGGAGTCCCAGGATCGAGACCCCCATCGGGCTCCCTGCCCCGCAGGGAGTCTGCTTCTCTCTCTGACCCTCTACCCTCTCGTGCTCTCTCTCTCTCATTCTCTCTCTCTCAAATAAATAAATAAAATCTTAAAAAAAATAAGTGTTTCAGAATTATCTACCATACCTGTTCCATTCTAAAATATATATTTTTAAAAATCTTAAATTGGCCAGCTATTTTTCCCCTTACTACCAAGAGATTCAGGACTGTTACCAAGATAAATATTTTTCTCCACACTTAGAATCTGAAAATGTATATATGTATATACACATAACAAAAGAAATATGTGTATTAATAAAGGATTTCCTCGTATCACCAGAGATAAAGTGATTAACCTCAATGATAAAGTAGGACATCTTCTTTAGAAAGTAGCTGAGTTCCAAAAAAAGAAAAAGAAAAAGAGTAGCTGAGTTCCAAAGTTTACATGTGAGTAGAAATATGTCAAACCTATTTTAAAATCATACATGGAGTTCATAGAGATTAAAAGGCATGAAAGGGGGGAAAGAAGAGTAGGAATAGGGTCATTGTTATTAAATGCTAAGTCTAGCTGCACAGATGTCACTTGTAGGCAAGTAAAAATTGTGGTGGCAGAGTCCCATCCAGCCCATAACTTCCTTTTCCTCTTACCCCTGGGTTCTTTCTCAGGCCCTGTGACTGCTCTGCAGGAGAAGAACCCACTTTACTGGCTGCCACCTTGGGGAGTTGGAGGAGGTTGTTACATAAGCAGAAGGTTTCCTACTTACTAGTAAAATAGTACAGGGGTTGTTGGCTCGGGGTATAGTATCATAGGATTATTATTATAATGCAGGGGTATAATGAGCCATTATTCTCTAATAATAATATTATTAACTGTATTAATGCTCATTGAGTGCTTACTGTGTACCAGGCCCTCTTTTATCTCCTACTAACTTACCTAATCTTCACCTAACAACCCTGTGACGAAGAGAGCATGACTATACTCAGGCAGGAGTCTTGCCAGATGAAATATGAGACCCATTTACATGTGAATTTCAGAGAAACCCAAGGAAGTGTGGGACAAACTTAATACTAAAGAAAAATTACATTCATTTGTTTCTTTGAAATTCACATGTGACTTACTGTATTTTTATTACTAAACCTGACAACCCTAACAGGGAGGTTGATGACATGCCCAAGATTACCCAGCTGGAAGAGACAGAGCTGGGCTTCAAACTCAGCCTGGCTCCATAATCTTTGTTTTTATCCATTTCCATCTTGCCTCTCTAATAGAGACCGTGGACACCAATGAATGGTAAAGTAATTAGAGTGTGGTACTTGCCTATCCAGCCCTTGGGGAAAACAATGGAAAAGAACATTTGAATCTGGGACACCTGGGTGTCTGTCAGTTAAATGTCTGCCTTCAGGTCTGGTCATGATCCCAGGGTCCTGGGATCGAGTCCCGCATCAGGCACCCTGCTCAGGGGGGAGCCTGCTTCTCCCTCTGCCTGCCGCTCCCCCTTCTTGGGCTTGCTCTCTATTTCTATTTCTCTCTCTCTCTCTCTGACAAATAAATAAATAAAATCTTTTTTAAAAAAGAACATTTGAATCTGTGAAACATAATATGATGCTCTTCTACTTCTTATATAAAGTACACTTACTTTTGAGAAAGGAACAGCTCAAAGACATCAGCATCCCTCTTGAAGCCACATATCTTTAGTTGATCTTCAACTGCCTGATAACATATAATTAATCTGTCAAGCCACATTCCACTGAGCAAAAATACGGAGACATTTGCAGTCAATAACAATAACGTCTACAAGAAGATCAAAAGAAAGGTGAATATGGAGGCAACCACTCTAAACTGATAAATTCCAACACTACAATTATATACTATTTAATCATTTTTGTGGTTGAATTTCATTATCCTTAAGCCTGGGCACAGATGTGTAAATAATTTTTAATCAAAGAGAAAAAAATGCGTATGTGTCCATATGCACCAAAAACAAGTTTTCGATTCTCTATGAGGCAAAGTGATTTGGTCTTTAAATATTCTTAAATGTTCTTTCAAACACGAAGAATTCATATTTACGGAAGATATTTGGTATCATGATTGCAGGTGGAGTATAAGATACAATGCACATTATCATATAGGTGCTTGACACTGAGTTCTCAATAAATGTCAGACGAATGCATCAGTGAATAAATGTCATTTCCCTTTCTTTGCAAAGGAACCGTGTCTTCATTTTTCACCAGTTACTAACATACTTGCACCGTGGGAATTTTAGCTGGGGAGTAATTTTCATTCCCATAGGCTTCGTTTTGAAAATACAAATGCAACCATAGCAATTTAAGCGCTTTGCTTTTTCTTCTTAAGAGCCTTTGCTAGATTACAAAATAACATTTACAAGCCACATGGCCTAAGATGATATGGAAAAATTAAAGCCCATCTATAATTTGCCATGAAGGACTAAAGCTAACAAGACACAATAAAAGTGGGAAGTATAATTGTTGCACTACTGGAATCTGACAAACGTAATTATCAGAGTCAAAACAGTGACCAAATTTCAGTTGGAATTTGTTGTGCGGGGTGAGGTTGTGATGTCAGCAAGTGATTGATGAAATTTTGACAAGAGTTTTGTTATTTAGTAGAAGACTTTTAATAAAAGTTAGATTACTTAATGGGATGAACACATATCAAAAGAAGTGAGAAAGATAGATATATCAGGGATTAAGTGTCGCTGCTAATTTGTATCCCAAACTTCCTTTGTTACCTTCTCACACAAGCTGAATCTTGGGGCTCAGAGAATTCACTGGCTCAGGTGGAGGCATTTCCATCAGGGTATTTTGTGACTCAATAAAGAGCAAGATGAATTTAGGGCTTGGAAAAAGCCTATTGGAGGAGGCTTCCACATCTGGGTCTGGATGGTTTAACTTAAACATCTAAACTATCGGCTTCTACTATACACAGTCAATCTCAGCTGTGTCAAAGTTTTTGGGATATCAAAGACCAGTCAAAGTAGAATTAAAACTTTGCAAACCACTATGAAAGTTATAAATGTGCTTTTAACTTGATCCTGCCATTCTACATCCAGCACTCCAAAGTATAGCAGGGCGTGCGTGTGCACACATACACGATTTGATTTTCACTGTTTATCTCAGCATATGTTATCTACATTTGTGAAATATACCTCACATTAATGGGAATATAGGTTAGATTAACATGTAACTTCACAATAGAATCCTGTGTAGTAGCTTAAAAATATATAGATACAGATATCTACACATCCAAAAGTAAAAATGCCATTGATGGTATATGTCTAACACTATTTTTGTTACCAATGACACTTATTTTTTATTTATTTATGTATTTTAGAGGGAGAGAGAGAGAGCGCAAGTGGGAAGGGCAGACGGAGAGGGAGAGAGAAACTCAAGCAGACTCCGTGCTGACTGTGGAGCCCCATGTGGGGCTGGATCTCACGATCCTAAGATCATGACCTTAGCCTGTAGCTTAACCAACTGTGCCACCAATGACATTTATATGCATACAAAATGCACACACTCCAAATTGTTAATAAAATTATCACTTGAAATCATGTGGGATTTTCATGTTCTGAGCAATACATTTAAAAATAATTATTTGACAAAAATAAAAATAATATTTGAATATTTTAAAATAAGCACCTATTAGGTTAGTCTTCAGAAATTAATACAAATTTTGAAAATTTTAGCCATGGAATGAATATTTAAGGATTTAAGTCAAACTTTGAAAATTCAGAGATAAAAAAGGAAATTGAAACTTTCAGCAGAATATGTAAATCCCCGGTATAATTATTTATTTACGCAGCTTTTTATCATGGTATGTTTTTTTCCAACCAAAAATTTCATATGAATCTAGTAACAAGTATTAATGTCAAAGTACCAAAGAACCCAAAAACGTGCCAAGAAGTTTCAAATTTCAGTGAATCCGTGGTGGAGCAGTTGCAGTTCCCAATCAACATACAACTTCACGAGCAGCATATTCCTTTCATCTAAATGAGCACAACAAGCATTCTTTCCCTGAACTATTTTTTTTATTGTGGTAAAATATATAGAATGCGGAATTTACTATTTTAACTGTACAGTTCTGTGGAACCATGGCCACTATCCATTTCCAGAAGTTTTTCATCTTCCCTAAATGAAACTGTATGCATTCAACACTCACTGCCCATTTTCCCCTTCCTCTTCCCCCCACCTCCCCCATCCCTGGCAACCACCCTGCTATTTTCTCTCTCTGTGAATTTGACTACTCCAGGTGACCCATCTAAGTGGAATCAGACAGTATTTATCCTTGTGAGACTGGCTTATCTAGCTCAGCATAAGGTCTTCGGGGTTCATCCAAATTGTAGTGCGTGTCAGTCTTTCCTTCTTTTTTAAGGCTGAATCATGTTTTATTGTAGGTATACACTACATTTTGCTTTTCTGTTTATCTGTCTATGCACACCTGGGTCCCATGGATCTTTTGACGCAGCAAGGCCTCAACTTTGCAACAGCAACGTGTATGATGGGCTGAGGTGCCCAGAGAACTGCAGACAGGAAGCAAGGCTGCCTCTGGTCGATCAAGGCAAGGCGCCAGGAGAGTGGCAAGTGGGAAGGAGCAGTGAGCAGATGTGACAGAGGGTGTGCAGAGACAATTGATAGAAACTGGCAAATAATGGGGCAGAGAATAAGGGCGAGCAAAGTCACAAGTGGTGATGCTAATGTGATGATATGGTGATGAGAAGTGACTTGGAAGGGAAGATGAATTCAGCTGGAAACGCTGAAATTGTGGTCCTGGTGAGACACACGGGTCAAGGCGTCCACCAGAAAGCTGCTGGTGGAAGAGAGGAGCTCAGCAGAGGCATCAGGCTGGGAATGGACAGCCTGGCCAGTCAGGTCGGTGTACAGAAGGGAGTGGGACCCCGGTTCGATCTCTGGGAAGTGTACACATTTAGAGAGAGTAGGGAGTCAAGCTGCGAAAGCAGAAGGAAGGAGGTTTGGAGGGATGGTTACAAAGTTAGAAGGAGAAACAAGAGCACAGTGGGAGCCCAGAAAGCAAATTTCAAGAAGGTAGAATTTGAATCTGCAGTGTTGTGTAGGGGAGTAGAGGATATTACTCAGAAGAGGTATTGAATTCGGACAATTAGAGTTGTCTGATTGGGGGGGCACGGGGGGGGTCAGTCAGATTTCAAATTAACTCACTAACCAAACAGGGAACCAAACACAATCCAACATGGAAGTGGGGTGTGGATGATTCTGGCACAGGGAGAACAGAGGTTTCCTCCCTTGCCCGTTTCCTGAGGATCTAGATAAAAAAACGTATTTGAAAACTGTGGGATTATAAAAGCCCAGAAGAGTGAAGTCTGTATGAAAATCTATAGAAGAAAACATTCTCTTTGCTGTCTCAGGTCCTGCAATGATAGATTCCTATAGCTGCATGCAACCCACACGCACCGCAGCTTCATCAGGACTCAGTGTGAGTAGCTTTCAGATCGTTACGGAAGCCCCAGCCTTGAGTTACAGGGCAGCCCCAAGGCTCCCCAGACACTTCCTAGAACTCTTCAGCCCTTGGCTAGCTCCTGTGGCCAACAATTCTGACAGCTTTTCCCGCTCAAGCGTTCTTGAAGCCTCGATCTTAACTGCCCTCAACGCTGCTTGTACTGCTCATCAAAGAAACCTTCCTCCTCCATGTGTCCACTTGCACTTTAGGGGAACGGCATTTCTGGGTTATTTATATTTGTGGGAGAGTCAAGACTCCAAATTTAGGGCTTTATTATCTAATCTCTAAACGGCCATTGTTACATATGCGGCAGGTGGTAAGCCAGAAAAGGTTCACGTTAAGTCCACCAGCGGGGATCAGAGGTATCCCCAAACCCTACCCTGGAGCTGACAGACTTCTCGCCCCAGTGGAGGGCCGGGGGTCTGCCATTGTCCCACCCCCTCCAGCCGACCCCAGGGGCAGCCTTGAGCTGGCTGGGGCTTTGGCGCAGGGACCCGGGGGGGGGGGGTCGTGGCCCGGAGAAGGGGGTGACGCTTACCCTGCGGCTGATCTCGAGGGCAACTTCCGGAGCCCTGACTAGGCTCGTAGAGTGCAGGGAGATGCGGGGCAGACGGTTCAGGTCCCAGGCCATCAGGGCACCAGGGAGGCGAGCAGCACCTACCATCCACCCAACCCAGCCCCACAGTTCATTGTTCCGTTACCAACAGCTACCGCCATCTCGGCGACTTTAAAAGCCAATCCAAACTAGGGAAGCTCTGAAGCCAGTCCTTCTATGACGTTTTCACGTGTAGTCCTGCAGTGCCCACCGTGTCGTACCTAGGACACCGTCGCGTTTCTCCCGTGTGTGGTGAAGCTTGCTGTGGGTGCCAGAGGTCAGGTGATCAGCTACGTCAGAGCACCCCATTGTCAATCACCCACTAACAATCATTTCATTGATCTGAGCTCTAAATATCAGAAAACTTAGCTTTCTGAAGATGAGATGTACCACTGGCCACATGTGGAGGGTGGGGGTGAAGGAATGCCCTGCAGAATCCTAGCGGAGCCTGAAGCAAAAAAGAAAAAAGAAATCAGGACTGCTCATCCTGCCTTTATTTAAAATTTTGACATTCTGCTCTTCATGAATGCTGTTGTATTAATTTTGAATTTCTAAAAAAAATATTGCATAAGACGTTTGTTTTGATTGCTGAGTTTGGTTGCTTTACATTTTTGTACTAAGGCCAGTGTCTTACTTGGCTCATCCTAGCCCCAGTCCCAGGATGCAGGTGGAGGTGGCAGTATCAAGGAGCCCCAGATCCCAGGCGCAACTCTTGGCTGATCATATAGTGAAGGGTAAGTGCATTTTGGTTTAGTAGCTGAGAAGTCCTCCCTCTGGCAGAAAATGGGTAAGTTGAGCCACTATTTGGCAAGTTTTTTCCAATCTTCAAGTTGTTGTTGTTTAATTTAGAACCTCTTGTGTAGGCTATGTTATGATCTTATTTATGTGAGTTTTGTTCCCCTCTAGCTTGGGACACTTTGGAGGCAGGATTCTCTCCGTGTCATCACTAATTTTCTGCCCGGGCCTAGTACACTGCATTCAGTAAATGTTTATTCAATTGAGTGAGCTGGTTTCTTGGGTCCAAATTTGAACTTGCAATCTAGAATTAAATGTAGCTGTTAGAAATAGGTCAGGCTACTTGCATTAAAAAAAAAATGCTGGTGTTGGAATAGAGCGTTTAAAAATGTCTCGGGGAAATCAAACACACACTCTTTTAGTACTTCTGAAATGTGTTAGGGTCTGGTAGAGGTGGGTGGGTAGAAGTCTTCCAAGTTATCACAGAAGGAGGGATCATCTGAGAACGATTGTTGAAGTGGTTTTTATATCCCAGAAATAAAAATCAGTTGAGAGGAATGATCCACTGAGAAAATGCATAAAATAATTTTCTGGTCTCTTGTCTCCCATTTTTGCTGTTAAATATGGGTTATAGAATTTCAAATATCATTCATGTATCTGCTACATGAAAAAATGGAAATACATACTTTTTGTTCAACTTCGTACATTACACAAATGTGAGTTTTAGAATCATATGCAAAATACTTTTACAGAGTGTCTTACATAAGTAAACTACTGATCTGTTAATGTCTACTAAAATCACATTTAAAAATTTATCCTTTATTTTTTAAATCTTTTTACTCTATCAAGAAGAGAAA
This sequence comes from Eumetopias jubatus, assembly GCF_037043125.1. Lineage (NCBI taxonomy): Eukaryota > Metazoa > Chordata > Mammalia > Carnivora > Otariidae > Eumetopias > Eumetopias jubatus. Next base: position 50,707,098 of record NW_028274820.1, on the reverse strand, counting down.
GAGAATTTTTAAAAAAGCCCTATTCTTAGTAAAGGAACTCAGAAACTCATTTGTTATAAGGTCTTAAAGTATTCTGTCTTTGAAAAAAATTCACAATTTATTTTATTATTTTTTTAAGATTTTATTTATTTATTTGACAGAGAGAGACACAAAGAGAGAGGGAACACAAGCAGGGCGAGTGGGAGAGGGAGAAGCAGACTCCCCACTGGGCAGGGAGCCCGATGTGGGGCTTGATCCTGGGACTCCAGGATCATGACCTGAGCTGAAGGCGACGCTTAACGACTGAGCCACCAAAGCGCCCCAAAATTCACAATTTAACTGATCACAAGGACTAAAGTAATGCAAATTTAATTACAGAATGTCAAAGATGGAGGTTAGCGAAGCACTTTTTTGGTAAAAAGGAACTTCCTAGAAATCCTCATATTGGTGGCACAAAATTTTTACAAAAGAAGTATCCCTAGCAGAGTGAGCAGAGAGTTTTTTGTTTTTTGTTTTTTTTTTACCTTGTGTGAGATGGGATTAGAGCCTGAGGAATTCAGCTTGAAATTTTAAAAATCCATGTAAAATGTATATTCTGCTTTACAATCAATCTTGTTTTAATATAAAAATAAAGTTGCTCCCTTACCTCCCCTCAAATCTTTGAGTAATATTTACACTGAAGCAAGACACCCTGTGTTTATCCTGTGGCTTTACCTCCCTGGCATATTGCCATTGCCTGCAGGGGTGTGCATACCCCAGTTTGAAAGCTCTATCATATCATGTATGTGGCTTTGGATAAGAAGAAAGAGCCTGTGCTCCAAGTCAGGGCATGTGGGGTTTGGTCTCAGCTCTGACATTAACTAGTTGTTGGCCATTTTCAAGTCACTTAATGTCTCTGGGCTTCAGTGTCTTCAATAGTAAAATGAACAAGTTGGAAGTTTAGCTCAAAAATCTACTATTTAACACTCCTCTAGACAAATAGTATGTACTGTTCACAGAGTAAAAGTTCATGTTGAGATGTTGACATGCGATTGTTTTTTAAGAAGAATTTTCCAGTGGAAAATGTGTGAGAAAAAAAATTATGGGTGTGATGGTTATCATAAAAGCTAAATAATTTTTAAAAAATATTCTTAATTTTGCCTTGAGTAATTCCAATAATCAGCCTGGATGCTATTTTTCCAAGTGAGTGAAAAATATTTATTGTATGAAATAATCATTATCAGCCGTTTTCCACTGTGGAGAATCTGCATTAAATGAGCAACATATCAACCACAATCAAAACATATTCTTATATGTATAAAAATATATCTTTTTTATGATATTTGATAAGCACAGTGTCAACATTTTCATTGTTATAAGTTTAGGTAAAATATCATTTTAGTTGAGAGTTACAATTTTTTTTGCTTACACAAAATGAGAATGAAATGGAATATTGAGAATTCCTGTAATTCTCTATGAGTCCTTCAGGTTACTCTAAGTCTTATAGAAGGAGTCACTGACTGCCTTTGTTCAGCACTATATTTTAAATTTTTATAACAAACACCCTTGGAAGATGTAGTGTCTACCTCCTGAACAAATAGTCGGTGTGTTTTTGTTTTCTGTTTTTTTACTAAGCAGCATAATAAAGGCAATGTCTTCTTCCCTTATAATAAAGATAAGATCAGGCAGGGTTTTACTGCCCAGTATGAAAGATTAAGATTTCTAAGTTTGGTGTTCCTCTCCTCTAACACCACCCACGTACGTGACCACATCACCTGGCCTGCTTCTCATTGCCCTTTGGAATTTGTGGCTGGAATTGGTGCAAATACTGATACTCGGGCTGTGCTGTTACTGTGAGTAGTAAACTGTCCTTAGTCTCTGACCCAGAAGTCTCCTATCATCTGCCAGCATGTATGAAACTGGCTTGCTAACTTGCTTCTGCCTGTGTAGGTTTTTGTTGTTGTTGTAGTTGTTGTTTAATGGAATACATCCTTCTAATTTGTTCTTCAGCTTTCATGTTTCTCTTTACCATCTCATGATCTTCCATCTTTCAACCCAAACTACTGAGTTGAATTGTTGCATAATGTTCCCTTGTAATGTTTGTTACAGTTTATTTATGCATTACTCTATTGATGGACGTTTATGTTGTCCAGTTTTCTTTTCTTTTTGCTATGATAATCAATGCTGTAAGAAGCGTCTTTGTGATCCTGAGTATTACATCAGGTGAAATTCTTTGATGGTATTAATGAGGTATATATGTGTGTCTCTTTCTCTATAGGATGATATTTTGTTGAATTTTGCCAATCTAATTGGAGAAAAATTTTATCTCGATGTTTTAATTTGTACTTATTTAGTGAAGTTGAGTGTCATTCAAATACTTATTGGTCCTTTGTATTTTTTTTCTGTGAGTTGTCATTTCATGTTAATTGCTTAACTTTGAACATGCAGATGGAAATGACTGAAGCCCTACAAGCTAGGTCTATAGAATTTCCCGGTTATTCCTTGAAGTCACCCAATGACTCAAGTCATCTTTTAGCATCCTGCACAACTGTCTTCCCTTGTTTTCTCTCCCTGGCTAATGCCTGCTGCACTTCAGACTGCTGAGATAAACTTTATTTCTCTGTCCCCAAAGTACTCTTTCACCGATCTCTGGGATCCATGCCCAGCATGCTATCACCTGATGTTGATAGTGTTGCCATTGTTTAAATTATTGGAAGGATGGTGGGTTCTAAGCTAATAGGGAAGCATCAATCTCTCCACAACCCCATGACATGTTTTATCATCATAGTTCTAAAGGAAATTTACCCATATATATTAGTTCTTGAACTCTCGCAGAAAGATAGCCATTTCCAGTTCTTCCTTACATACCTTATTTCCTCTCAAAATTCACACACAATCCTCCAAATAGCTACCTGAATAGGAACAGGAAGTGGTTCAGGTTTGGAAACATTTCTATACTCTCTGGAAAAGCTAAAAACCTCTAGACAGAACTATAGCTTCACCAAATAATATAATTTTCAATTCCAAACCTGTGCTGGTTTCTGTGTGATTTCACATTTTCTCCCAAGATCAATGTGTCCCATGTCTAAGCTCTATCCATGACCTCACATAGCCACCCTTAGACTATTCCTTGTGCCTAGAGGAGCACATGCCTATCAGGTTCTAGATATAGAGTGTGAAAAGATGAGGGGGCAAGAACTCCAGGTGGTTTCATCCAGTTGCCCCTTGGGGTGGGCAGGATTGGGGATGGTGAGTTCAGAGGAAGACCTGAGCAGGGCTTTTAAATCATGGGTCCTAGGACAGAAGACCTCTTGCCTGAAACTAGAAATGGCAACTGGGTGGAAATGTCATACAATTCTTTAAAATCAATTTCCATCATAGGAGTTCATTGTGTGGTATCATTAAAATTACTAACCCTTCCTTCACTGGGTTCAATTTAGACTTCTTGAGTTGTTGATAGAAATTTATCCTAAACTGGCAGAGAAGTCTTGATAATACTAGCAGGAGGGCTATGTTTTGTCATACACATGATGTCACAATCAGGCATTTGAAGCATAAATTCTCTATATAAATGTGTGGGGATTGTGTGTATAGTGTATATATACACACATATACTTACACATATGTGTGAGTGTGTGCATGCACGTATGTGTGTATACATACATGTTCACACACACACATACACACACACTAGACAACCTCTAAAATATCCCCAGTGATCCCTACCTCCTGGTTTTCACATCCTTGTGTTACTCCCTTCCCTTGCACATGGGCCAGATTTATGGGCTTCTGATAAATAGAATATGGCAGGAGGATGGGATATCACTTCTGAGATTAGATTACAAAAGGACTGTGGTTTCTGTCCTGGGCCCCCTCTCTCTTGTTCTATGGTCTGCTCTGAGATAAACTTGCTATCATGTTGTGAGCTGACATAGAGAAAGGCCCACATGAGAAGGTATTGTTGTCACTAGCCAAAAGCTGGAGAGGACCTGAAGCCTGCCAATAGCCATGTGAGTCAGCTTGGGAGTAGATCCCCCCCACTGAAGCCTTCAGATAACTATAGCCCTGGTCTGGCTTGTATCCTTCTGGGAGACTCTGACCCAGGGGCACCCAGTTGAGCCACACCCAGATTCCGGATGCTCAAAATGGAGATAATAAATGTTTGTTGTTTTAAGCTTTTAAATTTTGAAGTAATTTGTTATGCAGCAATAGGTAACTAATTATACATTTATATGTCTATTTTTGTATTACATGTATATTAAATATGTATATATGAATTTAAATTACAAGTACAAAGAGGTCTGAAAAGCTATATGTCTATGGTCAACTCAGTTCTTCTCAAAAGAATTCTTGTCCCCTGTTACCATATGTAGTAAAAATTTGACAAAATTTCTCATCCTAACAATTTCCAGATTAATATTTAAATCTGGAAAGCCAAATTTACTGTTGGAATGTAAGCTACATGCAACCACATGTTTAGATGTAAACATAAACCTAACTCTTTTATCATAATAGATGGTAATTTAGTTGAAAGATAATTTTTAAAACATTTATTATTAAACTACAACTTAATCTAAGTTGTGTTGACTTAAAAAAAACCATCACTGAATGAATACTATTAGCAAGTCAATAAGTTTTTTTTCATCTCTTTGTGAAAGCTTTTTCAAATGTGATATATACTTTAAAATGTTGGGGGTTCCGTTTCACCTCTTAAAATAACAGGTTTCTCTTAGACTCTTTCTAACTCAAGCATCTGAAACTGCTGAGATTTTCTTCTCCATACTCCCATAACTTTTAAAGTACAGAGAATGAAGACTCAGCTTAGAAGTCATTTTCCTTTACGGCCTGGATTAGTTTTGCATAATAAGATCGCTGTTAGCAGTGACATTCAAAATTCTTGGGGACAGATTTTTTGTTGCTCTTATTTACATACTATAGTGACAGGAAGAGACTCCCATACTAGCTCCAGGAAGCCTGGGTTACCATGTGTGGCCAGACTTGGGCCATCAAGCCATTTAAAGAGCTCTTCTTTCTGCATGAGGAAGCTATTTTACATGGCCCTACGTCCTTCGTTTATGCATTCATTCATTCAGTCAGGCATTGAAATTGACTGAATCCCTCCCATAAATCACACTCTCTGTCAAGGAATGGAGAATGTGAATAAGACACTCCAAAGAAAGGAAGTTACGAAGCAAATGGTGTTAGCACGCATAGCTCTAAACATACTTTAATTGTGTTTGGTTCAGCTTGATACTGACTGGCATTCAAATGGATCATTAAAGATGTTACTATTATTTGCTTAGAGCCCAAAGTGTTTCAATTACCCTGGTACAGAATTCCAAACTGTCTTATTGACTAATAACTGTGTGCCCTTTATTGCCTTTATTCAGTTGTAAGGTTCTTACTAATGACGCTTTCTTTACCAACTCTTCACACAAAACAAATAGGAGACAAAAGTTCAACAATCATTTTAATTATAGGCACTACATTTTGGAAATAGTTCAGAAGAAATCTTTTCCAGAAGAAGTACAAAGACATGAAGAGGCTTTTTGCATTGCAAGTTTAATGCTTCTAAAGTTTTAGAAAATAATTTTTGTTTCATGAATTCATTTTATATTATAACAAAGAAGGAAAATGTGTTTCCACAATTAGGGTACAGTTTCCAAGATGTTTAGCAATTTTCCTTAAATTTGGATAGAAAAGATAGACAAACAGCTCATTTAGGTTTTGCCCAATTCTTTACCCTTTACCTAGAGATCTGGCTTATGAAGTAAGAAGCAGAAATCAAGCTCAAGGCCACCAGATTCCTACTATTTGTATAGGTGGTGGCTGTGAGTGGCTTTTGCAAGCATGAACTATTAAAAACGGTGGGGGAATCAGGGAAAGGGAGTGAAAGAATAGAACAAAGGAGAAGGAGGAGAGAGCAAAAGGAAAGAAAAACAGAAGGGAAGGGGGTGGAGAGAAAAGAGAAGACAGAGGGTGAAGACAAGAAAAAAGAGAAGAAAACAAATGTAGAGAAGCAGAGAGAGAAAGGGAAGAGAGTAGCAAAGGAAGGGACATAATTGTGATTAGGAATTATATTGTTGTCTTTTGATCGCCCTCATCTTCTCTTCTTTTGAAAAGAGGTGTCCTTCTTTAGGGGCACTGCTTTATCCCTGATCGTATGGCCCAGGGAGGCTGATAATTATAGCTCTCAAGGCTCCTAGTATCAAGGGTGGGAATATAATCCAAAATAGGCTAAGCAGAATAATTACTCCTAGATTTTTCCAGCTGGAATTAAGGGGAAAGGAAGCTATGTGGTGTAAGACCTGAAGTTAGTATTACATGCTGCCTTAATATCGAAAACTAGGAGGGCCTAAAATGACTGAACTGCATGTTCCCTTCCTAGAGATACAATCTCTTAGCCAAGCAACCATCCTTATCCAACAGAACAAATACAATTGCCGCTTACCCCAAAGTAGCAGGTTTCACTTCCCTGCAAGCTCAGAGAATTGTTCCAACAATCCAATCACCTTCTTGTGTAGGAACCAAGGCATCTCACCCTCTTGTTACTACAGAGTCTGCCTCCCAAAGGCCCTGGCTGTTCACTGTCTTCCAGAGCACAATCCCCATGTAGTGCTGCGTGGCCTGCAGTGTCCTGTCCCCTGGGCTGTGAGGACAGGGAACTGATAAACTGCTGTCAGTCACATCTCTCCAGAGTCAGGTGTCATGCATTTGGTCATCCCCAGAAGCCCGGGTTGGGGGCGCCCTCTCTTCCCAATGAGTTGAAGAGAAGGCAGTGAACCAGGTGCCGCCAGGTATGTGTCCAGCCACGTAAAGGGGCTGGGCTGGGAATGGAAAGCCAGCACACGAAGAGTGGTAGAATTGGGAGAAAATGGGTGAGGGGTGCATGCAGACTTAGTTTCTGGCTCCATCACTACTGAGGTTCTGCCTTTCCAGCAGTTTTTCCTCTTTTTTTTTTGCTTCTCCTTGCTTGATTAGGGTTTCTTTCAAGGACATCCAAGAGTTCAGACGGATGCAAACAGCAAGGGAAAAGAGGGGGAAGAAGGAAAAGAAAAGAAAGAAAAGTTGTACATGGTGAGTTGGAATAGAGAATCAGTAACAGTCACCTCAGTGCTAATCAGTGAAATCAATATTTGGTTGCCTTTATTTGAATACAAATCAATGGCCTTGTATTTACTTAATGTGTGTGACTTGTATATTCCTTTTAGAATGAGAAGGTACATAACAGGTGTTGAAGGCTAGTGATAATCCAATACCATGAACAAGGAAAAAAAGGTCTCTAGAAACATAAGGTATATTCTATAGTGGGATAAGGCAGATATCACTTTCCTAACAATCACCCCATGTGGAAAGTCAAGTATTAAGAAATTAGAATATAACCTGTCAAGTAGTATTTATACTTAAAAGCACTGAAATTCTTATTGGAAGGCTCCTGGTTTTTCTGTCTAGAAAATGAAGGGGTCTTAAAGTTTATATGCTGATGATCATTAGAAAAAAATTTTTTTTTATTGAGGTGAAATTCACATAAACATCATTTAAAAATGAGCATTTTAGGTGGCTCAGTCGGTTAAACGTCTGCCTTTGGCTCAGGTCATGATCCCAGGGTCCTGGGATCAGCCCCATGCTGAATCGGGCTCCCTGCTCAGTGGGGAGCTTGCTTCTCCCTCTCCCTCTGCTTGCTGATCCCCCTGCTTGTGCTTGCTCTCAATCTCTGTCTCTATCAGATAAATAAATAAATAAATAAATAAATAAAATCTTTAAAAAAATGAACAATTTATTGGTATTTAGTACGTTCACCATGTTATGAAAGCATCACCTCTCTCTGGTTCTAGAACAGTTTCATCATGCCCAGAGGAAACCACATTCCCATTCGGTAGTGATTCCCCGTTTCTCCCTCCCTGCTACCTCCCTCCCACCCTGGTAACCAATAATCTACTCTTTCTTTATGGATTTACTTGTAGATATTTCATATAAATGGAATAATATAGGTAGGTCTTTTTTCCCTCAGAAGAACGTTTTGGAAGTTCATACATGTTTTACAATGTATCAAAAATTCATTCCTTTTAAAGCTAAATAACATTCCTAAGTAATATTGATATACTACAGTTTGTTTTCTCACTTACTGTTGGTGGATACTTGGGTTGTTTCTATCTTTTGGTTGTTGTGAATAACACTGCTGTGTAAATTTATTTGTAAATCTTTGTTGGAACACTTGTTTTCAATTTTTTTGTTGTATGCCTAAGAGTGGAATTACTGGGTCAAGGGTAATTCTGTTTAACTTTTCAAGGAGCCATCAAACTATTCTCTACAGTGGCTGCACCATTTTACTTCCACCAGCAATGTATGAGGGTTTGAATTTCCCTGTTCCTTGTCAGCACTCAGTATGGTTTGCATTTCCCTAAGGACTAAAGATGTTGAGAGTCTCTTCATGTGCTTGTTGGCCATTTGTGTATCTTCCTTAGAGAAATGTCTATTCAAGATTTTTGCCCATTTTTACGTTGTTTTGTTTGATTATTTGGTTTTGGTTTTTGAGCTCTAAGAGTTCTTTATATATTCCTAAGACTAGACCCTTGTCAGATACAGAACTGGCAAATATCTTCTCCCATTCTCCAGGTTATCATTATAACTCGATGATTTTCTACATACTGTTTCTTCCCCTTCTCTAATTAATACTAATTAGAACTTATCCTATGCATATTACTATTGAGTATTCTTTTTTATACTTTATCATTATTTTTTATTTACTTTTTTAAAATGATTTTATTTATTTATTTGAGAGAGAGAATGAGAGAGAGAGAGCACATGAGAAGGGGGAGGGTCAGAGGGAGAAGCAGACTCCCCGCCGAGCAGGGAGCCCCATGCGGGACTCGACCCCGGAACTCCAGGATCATGACCTGAGCTGAAGGCGGTCGCCCAACCAACTGAGCCACCCAGGCACCCTAAAATTTACCATTTTATTCACTTTTAAGTGTACAGTTCAGTGGCATTAAGTACATTTACATTGTTATATAACCATCACCATCATCCATTTCCAAAAACTTTTTTCATCTCACAAACTGAAACTCTGAACCCATTAAGCAATAACTCCCCTTCCCCCTAGCCCTGGCAACCACCATTCTATTATCTGTCTTTATGAATTTTATCCTTATAATGAGAAGTTTGGTTAAAGCACAAATGAGTTAGAATAGGCAGGACATGACCCTACCTCCCTGGGCACAGTTTTTGGTCCAAATGTGGGGACCTAAATGTAACTAGATTTCACAACCTAGCCACAAGTACTGGTCCACCACAGAAGCCAGTACAACCAGAGTTTTTGCCTAAAATCTTTTTATTGTCTTATCATTAAGCTATTAGTGTATGAGCGTAGAAGCTGCTATTAGCCATGTTTCTACATAGAAAGTGGATTTACAGTAGAAGAGAATACAGCTAACATACAGAACAAGAGAAGGTCAAGTCTAATGGTAGTCCCCCCTTGCCACTAGCTCCACACCTGCTTTTGGTTGACTGCAGTTTGGTTATGCAAGTCAGTATACTTTCCTTTTGATTTAAGCTAGTTTGCATTAGATTTCCCTACTTTAAATCAAAAGTCCAACCAAGTTTGTTGATGTGGTAATACTATCGTGAGGGTGAACCTCACAATGTCATGGCATTTTCACATATATGTGTTATTTCTTGGTTCTACGTCTGGCCCACACTGACCCTAATTTTTACTGTAACACTTGCCTAGAGCTTATGCCTACTGACCTCTCTGCCCCTCCCCTCCACTAAATTAATAACTGAAAGGAAAATGTGAAATTATTTCTGGTAGCATTGTATCTTTCTCTTTCTCTCTAAAAATCTACATTACAGTAATTGGATAACTGCCAGAGCTTGAAGTACAGCTGCATTTTTGAATTAATTAAATATCATAATCCTGTTTGCAGCTTCTGTCAGTAACTGGAATGAACGTTATAGAAAGAGCATTTACTAAAAGGAATGTGTCGTGTAATTTAATGTATGCTAAATGTAGGTGGTCTAAAAACTATTTCACTGCATTCCTACTTTTGCTCATAAACTTTAAAAATTCTGTCACTAAAGTGTGAATACCGTTCAACAAAAGGAAGTCAACTAAGCCCTTTATATAACATTATTTTAAATAATCTTTTCTATATTTTCGAAGTCAGATTGTATAGTTAGTTAATCCATCTACCTATTATAATATTAGGTGGTGAAAAATGTCCTGCATCCTGTCTCTATACATTCTTTTTCAATTTCCTTTTGTTGACTTTTGTTATATTTTGTATCATAGCTTTAGTAACTAGGATGTCTTTGGGTGAAGAAAATCCCTTATTTCCGATCTTTGTCATTTGCAAATTAGTGACTCAAAGTATTACATGTGCACTCCCATAATTGTTTATCTTGGTGTGGCCCATGCTGAATATTATTGCTACTATCAAAATTATTTTGTTCTTTGACATGATCTCTTGCTTTTTTTTTTTTTTTTTGGTTATGTTTTCTCTAAAAGTTCAGGAATTGCTTGTCGGAAATCCTTTGACAAGAAAATTTACCAAGGACGTTACTGCACTGGTAAACTTGACAGTTTCTTTGCTAGGAAATTCTAGCTTCCAGAGCTTAACTTCTTCTTACCCTACAGCTATTTTTTTCCTCCTGCATCATTGTCTTCATATACTATTCTTGTTTGAATAAACTGTTTTTTATTAACTTCATTTTATTACTTTGATATGGATCACACCTAAACTGTACAGCAATGGTAACATAACAAGTTCACACTTTGTATTAATTAAGATAATTTAAGAAGCTTTATTTAACTGATAGAATGACCCTGAGGCTGTCATTTCGAACTCCACCTAGGAGAGACCCATCGGAAAATCACAGTCAATTATAGTTTTTTCCTATGGCAGCTCCCATACCCTGGATCATATCCTGTTTATCTGTAAATGCTCTTGATTGTTCCTTCCAGTAACCCTGAGTGTAAGTTCCTCTGATTCATCATGCACAGGGCCACTAGCAGACTCACTGTCAGGGACAGGTGTCAGCTTTGGAGTAAAGAGATTATCATCAGTTATGATGTTTTTATTATAATATCAGGACCCTAAGCTTTACGTGTTTAAACAGCATGGAAATATCTTGCGTCCATTAACAAGAAGTCCAGGGGGAGATCAGTTCTAGGCTCTAAATAGTCAGGACCAGAGCTCTAGATCTCTGCTCGTTTTAAATCCTACACTCCTCGGGGCGCCTGGTGGCTCAGTAGGTTAAGCGTCTGCCTTGGGCTCAGGTCATGGTCCCAGGGTCCTGGGATCGGGCCCCGCATCAGGCTCCCTGCTCAGCGGGGAGGCTACTTCTCCCTCTCCCTCTGCCTGCCGCTCCCCCTGCTCGTGCTCTCTCGCTATCTCTCTATAAAATAAACAAATAAAATAAATCCTGCACTCCTCTATGTTGGCTTTCTTTTCAGGTTTTCAGTTAGCCTTTCCCCTTACGAGACAGTAGTAGCAGCTCCAGGTATACATTCTGATATGTCACTACTGAGGGGAAGAAGAGGACTTCCTTCATGTTCACCTTAGGAGAGGGACAACGTTTTCCTGAATGCTTCCCTTCCACGTGTCCTTGGCCAGAATAGGGTCACATGCCCACCTAAAATCAGTCACTGGCAGGGGGAGTGGTATTGCTAGGATCGGTAGATAATCCAGATCCACTCCGATGTGTTCTCAGGTTGCCCTGCCAGGTGGACTCATCCCTCACTTTGTTTGGAAGCGTATAGTTCACACTCATCTGCCTGGACTCCCACATAGATGCACATAGATGCCCTCCTCCCCCTGCTAGAGCTTCTGCACCACCCACTGGCTGCACTTCTTCCACAAGGACATGATCCTCATGTGGCTTGAACTCTCACACTGTACACACTTGTCTTCCCATCTACCCTCTCCCAACCCCTGCGGCTGCTCCGGCAATGGGCCGAGGCTCTGAATCCTTGTATGGGCCCGCTGTAGGGATGGACACCTCCTTTACTCCCTTGGGTTCCAATACCCGTGCCCTCCTTCATCCTGCGGAGACTGACTGCTGGCCCAACAGTGTTCTGTTCCAGAAAGAGTTAAACTTTGCTCAATGCAATTTTTATAACAGTCTATTTAAAGAATAACAAATAGCTATCTATTTAAAGAATGGCAAATAGCTATGTACAAAGTAGTAAAAAAAAAAAAGCAATGAGATTTTTCCACTCACAGGAAAAAAAAGGTGTCAGAATAGAAAGCTGCAATAGTGCGTGCACCCTGTCACTATAGTACAGACAGCTAATAAGTGTGGTTTCCATACATTAAGACAAATATATAACTATTTCCCCACCCATCAGCAGTATCTCAAGTTATAGAAATGGAGAATAGCAATTTCAAAGGACATTTTAACTTTTAAAACTGGTTAGTGATCCCTGTAAGTTGGAAATAGAATAAGAATGTGGTCTCGTTGGCCCCCACGCTGAATTTAAAAGAAAATAGTTGCTTTTTTTTACGAGTTAATGTCACGGTACCTCTGATCAGTCCCCAGCATAAGTGCGTTGCAAGGAGGCAACTTTGAGCGGCAATTAATCTTTGAGGTTGCAACGTTACCTGCAAAATTTCCCCAACAGGCTCTTTTTACAGATGAGTGCCTACAGATGTGGCTCAGAGGGTTAAGTACCTGGTGCAGGGTCACACATCGGGGAAGTGGAACAGGCACGACCCACTCCCGGGCAGCCTGGCTCCTTTGCCCTTCCTCTCTGGAGTGTGTGCTGATCTGTGGGAAAAATACCTGACTGCGGTATTATCTTTAATAGGAGAAAACTGGGAAGTAACTGTAGAAGAGAAAGGATTAATGAATCATCCGTTCTGTGGAAATGAAACAGCTATTGAAGAATGATGCAATCAAGTCGCATTTATTGACAGGGAAAAATGTTTAGTTTATCACACAATGTTTGCTGTAAAAACTGAGTAAGGACCATCTACGGATTATAAAGAGAACCATTTGGATAAACTCATAAATGCCCAAAGCAGGGTAGAAAGATTCCAGCCAAATGTCCACAGTCTGGTGGACAGTCTGGTGAGGAGAGCAGAATTTGGGATATGAAAAGAGGAATGTCAGGGGATGGAGGTGTATCAACAGAAAGGAAAGGTTGAACAGGTCAGCTGAAGAAGAATGCTCAGGAGGTCTATGCTATTCGGAGGATGGGGTAGATCCCACAGGCTAGAGGCGAGGGCTCTCATATCTCAGTTTCATGCAGGGAGATCAGCTGCCCAGACCAGCTCCAAGGTGATATCAGGCATATCTAGGCCAGGTGTGCTCAGCTGGGTCCCTCATCTTTTCAGGGTTAGCAGGAACCCTGTGCCTACCAGCCCATCTCAGATAAATGCTGCACAGAGCTTGGAACCGTGGAGGGTCCCTCACCAGATGGAAAAGCTCAAATGGGTCCCAGAGACTCAGCTGTCCCTTGTGGAGCTTCTGTTGTGGATTGGCCAGCCCTCACTCATGAAAGGTCTACTCAAAATCTTCTCATCTGGCTTCAGGAGAATTCAGGAACCTCCATCATGTTCTGGGAAGGTGGCTGGTGTGGGGGCCCTCACACAGCATTGAGACTCAGTTCTTGGCGTGGGAGTGAGTGGCTAGGGTTAATTTGACAGTCTCTTGCTTTTGAACCGTCGTCAGAAAGTTTCTTTCTGACGACGAGGACCAACTTCCAGAATTTCAGGTCAAATAGGTGAGTCTTGGAGCCCTTCTGTCATAGTAACTTCTTCTGTTTTCATATCAGTTATCATACGATGTTCCTTGTCAACATATGAGTAACACTGGGCCTCCCTGCTGGTGTTAAACTGCACAAGGGCAGATCTTGTCCCCATGCAGCCAAGAACCTGAGCCCAGGATCAGAGGGAAGACTCAGCCTGGCCCTTCTGAGGCCTCTCTAACTGGTCACAAGGTCCACAAAATAGTTGGGAGAGTCCTGGGGACTGGTAAAGGGGGAAGGTCCCCATGTTTGAAGTCTACATTGCTACCCTCTGACGGTGGCCCCAGGTGGGAGAGGATAGAACTCCAAGGCTTCTCCCAAGATGGTAGTGTGGTTATCCTCATATGCTTTCATCTCTTAGCAAATTCACTACTCAGTTTCAGCATTTTCCTAAATCAATCTGTTTAGCAAATATCATTTTGGGTAAAATTTGATAACCTATGGAATTTAGAAACTTGATGAAATTGAAACAGAAATAATTTTATGGAGAAAAAAGTCCAATTGGGGTTGTGTTAAATTTATAGATTAATATAGGAAAAATTCAGATCGATATAAATTACTGTGATTTCCCATCCAGGTGCAGGAGCATGAAATCTTACTTGATTTGAGATCGATATCTCGGAGGTCAAGATCATCTTCTTTGCTTCGCGCCCCCCCCCCACCCTTTTTTAAATTTTTAAGGCTGACTTGGCTATTTGTGGTTAAACATGGGATATTGGGCATAGTCCATGACAGAATTTGTACTTGATCTTAATTGGGGTAAGCCTTCTGGAGCAATTTGAGGAAGTGGTGATAGCATTATTCCAATATCTTTGGTGAATCCTTTGACTCTGGAAGTTTCTTATGTGGTGATTTTTGAAATAATGAAGAGCAAGTTAGCCATAGTGATTTTATTAAATAACATTACCATTAGCTCTCTTCTTTCTGTCCATTCTTACTTCTCACAAGAATTTTATTTACCCAAAAAAATCTGCTTAAACTCTCCTATAATACAAGCACTGTTTTAAGCACTAGGGACTTAAATAAAAAATAAAAATCTCCTTAAGATTACATTTTAGTGAATACAACTCAGTGATACAACATGAGGTATCTTTGTCCATAGTTGGGTCTGTGAAAAACAGGAAGAAGTTGACTCTTTCCCAGTGAAGGTGTAGTACCCTTTGAGCCGTGTGTCTTATTTCTGCCCCCCAACCCCACCCCCCGCCCTTTGCGGCACGTGGTTAAATTCTTTGCTCTCTTCTGATTGAATGGGGCCAGGTGACTAATAATTGCTGATGAGTTGTAAATAGAAATAATTTGGGTCACTTCTGGGTGGGAGCATTTAGATGGCAGTATAATATCATCCAGGATGCTTATTTTGTCGACATGAGGGTGGGCGGCATTTGAGATGGTGGCTGCTTCATCAGTCTGGGCTCCCGAAGGACAACTACACAAAAAGACAGCTTCCCCCTTAGCTACTCCCAACCGATGAGAGGACGAGAGTATGGCTGAGACATTTTGCGATACTTATCTTCTGAGATTTTGGGGGGGAGGCATTGTTTGTCACTGCAGGATAGCTCAGCCTACACCCACTGATACAACACGTTTGAAGGAAAATGAAGTGAAACATTTTATGAGGACCTGCAAGCCCGCCAGGTGCAGAATTATACTTGTACAGCACAAGTAGGCAGATACTGATCAGCCTTTGTACAATATTCCTTCCACTAGAATGCACTGGAATCATCTAGTAACTGTCTCTTGTCTTTTCCATTTTCCTGTTCCTGATCAGTGGCCCCACATTCTGTGCTCACAGCTCTGGGTCCTTCCCTATTTACTGCCTGAGATCCTCTCTTCATACACTTTGTAACACTGTTGAATTGGATCTGGCTTTGACCTTTTATTGTGAATACACCTATTTCTGGTTTCAGTCTTTTTTAAAAGAGTTTATTTATTTATTTGAGAGAGAGAGAAAGCACATGAGAGGCGGGGAGGGTCAGAGGGAGAAGCAGACTCCCCGCCGAGCAGGGACCCCAATGTGGGACTCGATCCCGGGACTCCAGGATCACAACCGGAGCCGAAGGCAGTCACTTAACCAACTGAGCCACCCAGGCGCAGTCTTTCTATGTGCTACATTGTGCCAAGTACAACATGAACATCTTTTTTTGCAGCCAAAAAGGACAGTTTAGATGACATGTTAATTTATCTGAGTGGGCTAAGGTAATGCTACTTTGTTCCAATGCATGTTGATACACTTAGGCTGACTATCATTTCCAGCATTATTACTTTATTAGTAAATGATATTTTAGTTATCTATGTCCTGTCCACTTTCCTCCATAGTTTAAATGAATGGGGGATTGGTAATAGTGGAGGACCACTTAGGCAACTAGAACTCTGGGGTATGTTTTGAGGGCAGTTTTTTCAATATTGGCTGTATGATAAAAATCGGGAGATCTAAAAGATCCCAGAGCCCAGGCAGCACCCCAACTGATTGCAATGGAATCACTGAGGCCAGGACTTTGGCATCAGTATTTGTTAAAGCTGGCCCCACCCCTTGACTCTGATGGACAGTCGAGGTTGAGAATCACTCTTTTAGACATTAGTGCTGGGTCGGATGAAGGCAGGTAACCTCCGTAACTAGCAGCAGGAGGACCGAGAGAACAAGGTCTAGGAGATAATGTTTTGCAGGGCCTCCCAGCAAAGACTGACCTGCCATAGTGTTGCTCCTGACATGCATCGAAGCTGGGCTCAGACCCACCTGAAGACTGCCAGGATTCTGTAATTCGTGCGGGCTTCTTCTCTCTCTTGCTGCAGCCAGAGCATGAAAAGCTACTAGCAAATATTTAAAAGTCACATCTAGGTGAATAGAATCATACTGCAAAGTCCAATGAGAGAGAGGCAAAGCCTGAAGTATGAAAAATCGGGAAGACACTGGAATGGAGTCGGGGAGTTGAGCAAAGGTGAGAGGGAAGGATGGAATTCCCACACCAGGCTACAGCTAGTCTGGGGAGACCCAGGTCCGTTGTTGGGACAGCCACCGTCAGAGAGTATGCTGAGCCCGGGCTGGGAGGAAAGAGCAGATGGCATGGGGCAGAGTTTGAAATAGAAGCCAATCCTTAACAAGGAATAAGAACAGCCTTCTAGCAAAATTGCTTCTGTATTTATTCTCCTTGAATAATACAATTGGGCTATATTACAGGGTTTTTTAAGGCAAAGAATAGTGTTCATTTATGAGGGAAAAAACCTCAAGCAGTTGAATATCTCATAAAAATGACCCATCTTAGGGAGAAAGTAACCTGAGTCTACCTAGATATTTGTACCTCAATGTAATTCTACTAGGGTATGTTAGGGGTAAGTGTTTTCTATTTTTGAAGTATAAAGTATCTTTATACTCTATAGTATCTACTTCCATGCTTATGTGCTTTTCCTTTCTCCCCCCTAACATCCTTTTTACCCCCTGACACTTTCTCTCCTTTTTTCTCATCTTTCTCTAGCCTTCTGCATTTTTTTGGTTCCCTGCCTGCTACAGAGACTCCACCCTCCAGATCAGCACACTGGGCAGCACTTGCCCTAACTTCTGCTCATTTATTCTGTTCATCATCACTACCACCCTTTCTGGCCACTTGTGTCTCTTCTCTAATCTCAAATTCTTGCCTCTGTCAGGAGGCTTTGCCTAATCCGTGAGACCTCATTTCTCTGTGGCTTCCACAAGACCCCTGAGAAGCCTGAAGCTGCAGCTAAGTCTCCCCAGGACTCCTTGCAGTGACTTACCCAATGAAGCTTTGTTTAGCCTTCCCAAGAAGTGAGGCACTTGTGCCCTCCATGTTTAGGGAAAGCTCCTGCTTGTCTACAGAGGCTGATGGAGCATGCTCCTGGAACCTGAAATCTACAATCCCCACTTGAGAGTGTCATTATTTCCTCTCCTTGATCTGCTTGCTTCGGATCTAGTAGATCCTCTCCCTGTTCTGTCTCTTCCAGTCATAGGCAGATCCTGTCAGAAATCTGTCTGGGCATGATTCCCTTGATGCTTTGTCTCTATATACTGTAGTGAAAAAAAAATGGCGATTTTTTAGGTAGAGGAGGCTCGGGGCAGCTCCCACATTCATTCTGCCTCTGCGTCTCACTCTTTGATGTCCTGGGACCTCTTGCTTCCTCTCTGTCTGCTGTCTCCCCAACCCCTGCCATTAAATGAAGATTCCTAACTCGGTGATGAGGGGAAGTTGGGGTAGGAGGGAGAGAATACAGAATCTCTCAGAATCCCTGGAAGTGGGAAATCATTTAAAAACTTTTCACTATTATAAGATTACTGTATATTTTTAAAATAAACAAAAAGTCTTGCTTTTTAAAAAAAAAAGTTATGCTCCAGTAATTTTATATTGGCTAACTGCAAAAATTTTTAAAGGAATCTCATTTTTCTCAAAAGAGAGTCAATTTTGTTACTGGTCAGTGTAAAATTCCTTACTTGGTTCACATTTGTTACAAAATAGATCATTAAATTCTTAACATCTTATTAAAGAAATACTTTATAGATGGCATTTTGTACATCTTATTACATCATTCAGGGGACCTACAATGTCTTCTGACTTCTTGGTGATCTTTTTTTTTTTTTTTTTAGATTTTATTTATTTATTTGTCAGAGAGAGAGAGAGAGAGCACAAGCAGGGGGAGCTGTAAGGCAGAAGGAGAAGCAGGCTTCCTGATGAGGAAGGAGCCCAATGTGGGACTCAGTCTTAGGACCCTGGGATCATGACCTGAGCCAAAGGCAGATGTTTAAGCGACTGAGCCACCCAGGTGTCCCTGTTTTTGGTGATCCTAAGAAGGATCTGCAGATTCAGGAGTCACCAGCCAGATGATCCTGTTGTAACATTCTTATCCACCTTTGCCCTAAAGGTTTAGTGCCTTTGATATTGCCTAATTTCTTTATTCCATCAAGGGTTGCAAAATGGTGACTTTTCTTGCAGTCTCTCTGTATTTATTAGCTCTCTGTATTTATTAGCTCTATAAATAACTTTCTCTTGTCAACGATGTGTTACCCAGAAATACCATTCGTACCAGCACAACAGAAAAAGCGCTTTATGTTTTTCAATTTATTGATTCATTTTCAGAACGGTGGATTGGTAGTAGAAACCTCCAAGGATGACCAATGAGTTTTTCTTAAAGTTTTAGTATGAATTCATGGATTTTCACATGTTTCAATCCACTATAGTCATTGTTATTTTTCATTCTACTGTCATTATAGTTCACAAAACAGTATATTAAGTTTTTCCAAATTTTCTTGTCTGGTGGGCATACACAGGTAACACAGCAGAAAATCTTAAGGTCACCTGTGTGTCAGACTATGATGAGTAAGGGTTGGTAGTTGTTTTATGTTTATGAAAATGGGCCTGGGTATGGTAAAAAACTAATGATAAGATTATGGTAAAAGGTAATGGACATATGGGTATTCACCATAAAATTCTTTCAACTTTGCTGTAAGTTTGAAAATTTTCACAATTAAGAAAGTAAATGACTTGGATATTAAGTTAATACTCTGAAATAAATAAGCGGGACTACATCAAACTAAAAACCTTCTACACAGCAATGGAAACCATCAACAAAATGAAAAAGCCACCTACAGAATGGGAGAAAATGTTTGCTGCTCCTATATCTGATAAGGGGTCAATATGAAAAAAAAGAACTCATACAATTCAAAAGCAAAAAAGCCAAGTGATCCAATTTAAAAATTGGGCAGAGGACCTGAATAAACACGTTTCCAAAGAAGACATAAGATGGCCAACAGGTAAATGAAAAGGTGCTGAACAGCAGTAATCGTCAGGGAAATGCAAATCAAAATCGCAGTGAGATTTCGCCTCATACCTAATAGAATGGCTATCATCAAAAAGATAAGAGATCTCAAGTGTTGGTGAGGACATGGAAAAAAGGTAACTCTTGTACATTATTGGTAGGAACATAAATTGGTGCAGCCACCATGGAAAACAGTGTAGAAATTCTTCAGATTAAAAATAGGACTACCATATGATCCAGCAATCCCACTTCTGGGTATGTATCCAAAGGAAATAAAAACAAGATTTCGAAGGGATACTTGAACTCCCATGTTTACTGCAGCATTATTCGTAATAGCCAAGATATATAAACAACCTGAGAGTCTGTCAACAGATAAATGGATAAAGAAGATGTGGTATATATATATGCAATGGAATATTATCCAGCCACAAAGAAGAAGGAAACCCTGCCATTTGGGACAACGTGGCTAGACCTTGAGGGCATTATGTTAAGTGAAATAAGCCAGACAGAGAAAGACAGATGCTTCATGGTGTTGTTTCTGTGTGGAACCTCATAGAAACAGAGAGTAGAAAAGTAGTTACCAGGGGCTGGGAGGTGATGGAGAGGTTGGTAAAAGAATACAAACTTTCAGCTATACGATGAATAAGGTTCGAGAATCTAATGTTATAGCATGGTGTCTATAGTCGATAACACTGTATTGTATAATTGAAATTTGCTAAAAGAGTAGAACTTAGATGTTCTCTGCCCTTCCACCACTGCAAAAAAGGTAAATGTGTGAGGTGATGACTCTGTTAATTAACTTGATGGGGAGAATCCTTTCAAAATACACATGTATGTTGAATCATTATGATGTGTACTTTAAGTATCTTATGATTGTATTTATCAATTATACCTCAATAAAGCCAGAAGAAAAAGCCTCACTTAGTGAACACATTGAAAGTTGTAGCATCACACAAGAGAATAGGAATTAAGGAGTTTTTAGATTTTGAATATAGAAGGAGATGTATAGTCTATCTTTCCCTTAGTGCATTGACATTTTTCATAGTGGCACTCACACATCTACAAGGTCTGTTGACCTCTGATATGGGAAATTTTTCTCAAATTAAATCAAGACTATTTAGCTATGCAGGGATAAAAGAATCTTGATTTGTTTGAGAAACATATTTTGAAAAGTTATGATGAAGTTTAATGGGAAACATACTTGTATAGAAGCCTGGGCATAAGGTTGAAATTGATCATCACATTGTTTGTTTAGAAAAGAAAACATAACATTTGAAGAATATGTTAGAAGCATTGGATTTCTTCACATGAGAACACACACATTGAAAATGATGAGGCTTGGATAAAGCATACATTACAGCTCTTTTTTCCTTACTTAGAAGTGTTGAGCTTAAAAAATACGTATATATTATTGGGTATTCTAAAAATCAGAATATTTTTGCATAGGGAATACTTTTAGGGAGAAAAGATACAAAACAATAGAAACATTTTGTGAATAATACTAATGATCAGACTCTGACAATTATTCTACAAATGGAAGAATAAGATGACAATTTACAGCAAGCCAAATATGTAGATTTTAGGCAGTAGCCTATCATTGCTCGCCTGGGTGGTCTCCCACTTCCCAGAATAGAGAATTGTTGAACTTCATGGTAGTCATGTTCTACTTTGCACCTTAGGGGCCTCTGTGTGTGGGGAGGGCGAGGGGAGCGGGTACTAACTTTTAAAATGTCATAGAAAGAGGTCAAAAAAATCACAGAAGAAACTTTGTGAGTTATATAAACCAACCCATTTACCCCTAAGAAAAACCACACCTGAATTCTTCCAGGCAGATTAGAATCTTTCTTATTTCTAAAGACCTCCTGAGAAGGAGTTTCCATTTCCTTACTTTAGTGTTTAACGGGCTTCACTCTCAAGACCACTGCTCTTTTGCCTGTGTTCAATCTTTCAAGACACTGCCAAGATTTTATTTGTTCTTATAATTTCCTCTACCCGGAAGGAGGACAGCCAACTCATCTTGCTTCAGGAATACTTTGTCCCTCTGTTCCCCCTGCTGCCCACCCCCAGCCTTTTCTATGCTTATAATTTCCCCCTTCTTAGGCAGGGATTGCAATGCCTTCAGGGATCAGGCGGATAATATCTAACTTAAAGGATTTAAGATTGTAAGGAGTGGTGTCGGAGTGGAGAACCAGTGCTCCTTTGAAGGCATTTAATTGCATAGTCATTATATGCACATTATATGACTTTGGGGTGAACTCTGCTTATGAGCTACCCACTTAACATCCTTGCTTTAGACCTTCCTAGAAGGGTAGAACACGGAAACAAGATTGCATTTGGCTGTGTATACAAGTAGAAAACCGAATCTTAGTTTAACTCTGGTGAAAGATGTCGTCGGTCTGTATTCTTCAGTACTCTGAGCACTCTTATTGTAATATAATTTCTTCTGGATGCAAATATTCTGCAGGAGATTTTAATGTACACATGAGCTCTGAGATGGCCCGCGGTGATCCTTGTCTCCCAGTGTTCATACCCTTGTGTGTTAGCTGTGTGTGAGCAGCAGGATGTGGTGGAAATGAGGACGTGTGCCTTCCGAAGCTAAGTCGTGTAAGTCATGTGCAGCTTTCCCTTCATCTCTTAAAGCACTTGCTCTGGAGGTCCCTAGAGCTGCACTGTGAGGAAACTTCAACCGCCCCGTGCAGAGAACCGCGGCCCTCAGCCAACCGCCGAGACGAATTTGCCAGTCTCATGAGTGAGTCCCCTCGAAAATGTATCCGCCAGTCCCAACCCCGCCTTCAGATGCCTGCAGGACCAGGCGACAGCTGACTACAACGGAAGGAAAGACTCCGAGTGAAAACTGCCCACAAAAGCCCTGAGTTCATGACCAACAGAAACTTGAGATGTAATAAACGCTTATTATTGTTTCAAACCACTAACTTTTAGAGAGACTGGTCGGGCAGCCAGAGATGACATGGCAGGGACAGTGGGTGGATTTAGAACCATCAGTCCACAACTTGCGGTGTCTATTACTTAAAAGGAGTAGACACCTCGAAGGAGCAGATGAAAGAAGCCGATGTCTAAGTGGCTGTGATTTTTTTTTAAAAAATGCTACATAATTTCTCTACCCCAAAACATGCCTACAAATCCGATAGCACGGTTACTTCAGTTTCATACGTATGAGCCTTAAGTGTTTTTCAAAATTATCTCTATACAGGGTAGTCAGTCAGTTAATGAGTATGTGTTTAGCAGGTGTGTGCTTTGTACCCCTTCTGGTGAAAGCTGGGGTGTCGCCCTGGCTTGTGAAAGCGAGCCTGCTGTGTTTGCGGTTGCAGGGAGCCCAGCTGAGCCAGGGCGCCAGCTCTGTGCCCCTCTGTCCATCCCTGTCTGCGCCGAGGCCATGCTTCCCAGGAGTCATTCCTGGGCAGTGAGTGAGTTGGCAGGGTCACAAATGGGAAGCTCTGTTCTGTGGGCTGCAGGACCCCTCTGAAGGATGACTTCACGAGGCCCTGCCAAAATCTCTTACCACTATACTGCACTCCAAGCCTCTCCCTCCCATCCTTTTGCTTTGCCTCTCTCATTCACCTGAGGTGGGACAAGCATTAGGGTCTAACGGGCACCCCCTTCCCCTGTCCCTCTCCAGATTC
Source organism: Eumetopias jubatus (assembly GCF_037043125.1). Classification (NCBI taxonomy): domain Eukaryota; kingdom Metazoa; phylum Chordata; class Mammalia; order Carnivora; family Otariidae; genus Eumetopias; species Eumetopias jubatus. The sequence goes on along the minus strand of NW_028274820.1, from coordinate 50,683,989 downwards.
CCCTCACAGGTGTTGTTGCCTCAGATTTATCTCTTGCATATTTAGTTCTGTCTTGACATCTGCTCCTTAGAAGGCATGGACTAGCACGTACCGTAGCACATGGGGCATCTGGGATGACACTGTGACAAGAAGATGTCATGAGCAAGGCTAAGAAGACTTGAGGAGGACTCAAAAGATAAGTAACAGGTTGTATAATTTTGGTTAGGCAACACTGGTGCTGTGCTTAGAAACAAATCAAAGATTATTTATGAGGACTTTAAGAGGAGCCCTATTAGCAGTGGAAGTGTGATCTGAAAAATGAAGATACGTAAGGACGGGGTATGTGGTGTTCTGTCTGATAAAGTGAGGTAGATTTAGGCATCGAAAATAATACATGTAGCAGATGCTTGGGTGCCCTGCTTCATCTTGCCCTTGGCCCACCTCTGATTTTAACTGTGGCAGTGGTGGACGATTCTGGACAATCTCAGACTCGGGACGACAGCATCCTACCTCAGGCATGTGCCAGGAGAAGAGTTACCAGATTTAGAAAATCAAGAAGGAGAAAGAGGAGGAAGAAAAGAAAAGAAAAGAAAAGGAACAGAAGAAGAAGAAGAAAAGAAGAAAGTTTGCCCAGATAAATAATGAATAATTTTTTAGTGTGACTATGTCTCATGTAATACATATAATGAAAAAGTATTTACTATTTTTTATCTGAAGTCCTAATTTAACTGGGCATCTTGTACTTTACTGGCACCCCTAGCCAGGAAGGTCTCTACTTTTCTGTCTTGGAGCTTTTTTTGAAGCCGTGGGAGCTTTCTCAACTTGTACCTCTGCAGCCCAACAGTGAAAAGGTTTTAACGTCCCAGCAGGAACCCTCAACTTAATGGAGAACTGTAGCTAAGGGATCAACACTCAGCACCTGTCCTTCCAATGGAAGAGGGGGCCTCCTGTCCATCTCTGAGGTCCCGGCAATATGGAGTCTCCGTTTCCGACAGCAGCGGTCTCGGGAACACAAGCCTGGCCTGGCCTCTCCTTGTCCTCCCTCTTCCTGTTTCTTCCTGTTTCTTCTGCTTCCTGTGGTTGTCCTTCAAATAAATCTAATTCCATGTCTTGGGATCTGCATTTGGGGGAATCTAAATTAAGACAATGTAATTATTGATAAAGGCCACTATATGCAATCCCTTTTCCCAAAAATAATTTCAAGCACCCATAAATTTGAAAAATGAGTTTGCAGAAATAGATGATTACTTAATTATATGAAGATATAGTTTTAGGTTCTAGTAAATCAAAAATTAGGCAATTTACACTTCAGGAAGGGACATTTTCCTTATTCAACTGTAAATAAAATAAACCACATATTAACTTATGGTTAAAAAAAATTCTCATGAAAACATGAACCCACCACTATGTAAAAAGTCAGCAACTAAACCTAAACAAGTCTATTTTCTAGTGCACTTTCAAGGCAGTACGAGTTTTGTTTAAAGAAGCGATAGAAACAGTTTGTACGGGTATCTGTAGTGAGTTTGGGAAGTTTGCGATTCTGAGCTCTCAAATACTTCTGGTCATCAGTATAAATATTGTGATACTATTGAAGAGTTATGTTCATTTTTGGCACTGTTTTGCCTTTCATCACAGTTTTCCAGTACCTTCAGAGTCTGCGAGGTTGTGCATAAAACAATCAATCATCCCCTTTTGGCTGTTTGGCAGAGACAGCCAATGACTTGTTCTGTCATGAACTGAATTCATATATATTCATGAGGCCCAGAGAAACACTTCATTGTTTCAGGTTGTTTTGTTATTTTAGAATAAATCATAAAGACACCATCCCACCCATTGCTGGTAAAGAAATATTTGTCCTATGATCCTCACCTTTGTGGTTTGTAGTGTTTTAACTTGCACAGCTTAGCCCACATTACATGTTATTTTTTTTTTTACAGTACGTTGTATACCTTTTTTAAAAACACCATGCTTGTGTTCCCTTGTATCAGCAAAAATGAGAAGCATCCAAAGACTGAAATGACATGTGTCCGAAGTTAGAGTGATTTCATTTTCCCAGAATGAGGGATTCATGGAATAGTGAACTTCCTACAGGTAGATACTGTGTAAGCTTCCAAATATCAGCAATCTCAACATTTTTTGCCCTCCTTTACTGGTGCATAAACTTCCAAGAATTGGTTGTAATGACATGATTTTGTACTCTGCCAGGGTGTCTGCGTGAACATCAGTAAGAGCCACGGTAACAGCCAGCAGCATGAAAACAACTTGCTGAGAAAGCTATTTTAACACCTCTGATTAACACAGAAAAGGAGGTGGGTAATTATATTTAAAGCCATCCAAATTCCTCCCATTGTCTGTCTTTCCTAATCAGTAATCATATGCTGGTCAAATCATGTAAAATCGAGGGAAATAAAATCCAGAGACAGTGAATCCCAGAGACATAAAAGCCATTGAACACTCTTAATCACCACCAACGTGGTTCTCAGAAGAGACAGTTTATTGGATCGTCCCTTTGAATTATGAGTTCAGCAATAAGACTTGATTCAAACATTTACTGTCTTGGCTCCTAACAATGGCTATTTGTTTAGGTGGCACAGTGCCTATTTAAGACTTAGTCAAATTCTTGCCATGGGGATCAACAATCTTTAAGAGGACAAATGGTAATATAAATGTGGCTCCACACAGGGCTGGAATCAGACAGCTTGAGTTGAAATCCTGGCCCTGGATATATTAGCTGGTGAAACTCAGACAACTTATTTGATTTTTAACCCTGGATTTTCTCATCTGTATAATATAGATGATAGTGTTTATCTTATTATTATGTGACTATGTGCTGGCCATAAAGTAAATCTATGCATTTTAGCTATTGTTGCTATTCTTATCTGCAAAAATATGGAACCCAATCCATCTAGATTAAACAGATAAAGAATTTATTAAAGGAGACCCGGTGCCTCAAACATTTTGGAAGTACAGAGAATCAGATGTGGAAGTGACATAAAAAGGGCAACAGTCTACGTCATATTGTAGAGCTGTTGAGGGGCACATACACTGGGGCTCACACAGGAGTGACATAAATTGTGGAGCACAAAGCAAAGTGAAAATACGAGGCATGAGGCCACTTGTTCAAAAAGTGGGAAATTTTCCATTAAAGTCACTAAAATATAAAGCTCTCTCTCCCTTTTTTCTGCAGTCTCTCTCACAACCCGTCATGGTGGGTGTTTTTTTTTGTTGTTGTTGTTATTTTTATTATTTCATGTGTTCTGAGCAAAGAAAAACTAAATTTAAAAAAAATTTTAATATGAATTTTATTCATTTTCATGTCATACCTTGTCAGTCTTAAATGCAGATACAGAAGCATTTGGCTCATATGCAGAATGAATGAAATCACTGCAATTCATATATCATAACCCGTGTGTGCTTATGTATTTCATTCTTACCAGAAGAGTAGAAACACTGCCCAATATTAACTCAACTTTTTATTTCACTTCTTCATATGTGAGCATTCTACCAAAGCTCTCTACCTGTGGCATTCTAACGAGCAGGAAGAGCTGATAAGAAAAGGAGACATGGGTTGCCCCATTTGTTCCTTTTCTTCTGTATCAGCCTTTTCAGTGTCATAGAGTTGGCGACCACAGAGGAATAACATGAGTCAGAACAGCCATGAGAAGGTTCCTTGGTCGTTTGTGTTTCTTGGCCTTTTTTCTGTTTTGGAAGTAAGATCTGGTTCAAATGGGGACGTGTGGCCTCTCAGGGCTGTCAGCACTCCTCACCCCCACACCTATCACTCTGTAGTAAATGTGAACACGTCTACTTTGTCCTTGCTTTGAACCTTGCTGGACTCCTACACATCATGGTTCTATGGAATGCTGTGCTTACTGGGTCAGTAGATGCAATATGCAGATGGGCTGTAGGGAATTGAGGCAGATGTGCATATTGTGCAAATTATTACATGTAGCATAATCTGGTTGGGGTATTCCTTGGGAGGTTTTATTTTTAACCCAGAAAGACATATGCTTTACTGTCTGAATGTTCTTTTCCAAGAAAGTAAATGCTAGTGTCAGAAAATGCATCTACTTGAAGAAACTCACATCATGCTGCATGAGGCCAAGTGAGAGAAACATGTATATAAATTTGTCAGTGTCCTCTTAGGTGCAAAGAGCCTGAGGACAAATGTCATCTGACAGAGTATGTTGCTTATGATCCAGAACTAAAAAAAAAACAATTCCCTATTGGAAAAATTTGCAGGAGCTTAAGCCATCTTTGTTATCCCATAAAGTCAGTTCCCAAGGCTCTTCCCTTGTGACCTGTCATCAATATATACCCTCAATACACACTGATGAGCTGAACTCATAGTAAAAAAAATGCCTCCCCTCTAATACCTGGGCTTGAATGTGTAAAATCAACATGATAGGCTGTCCTGAATTCTTGAAATTCATTTTCAAATTCATTTTTCATTCTATTTTAGTCTCATATTATTCTTTCAAGTCAGATTTGTTCTTTAACTTTTAAAGCACATTAATTTTGGTGTGTAACATATTTCAGTCTATCTGATGTATTATTCAAATAAATTATGTGAACAATTTCTTGGCTATAAGATTGTTGGAATATTAATCTTCCTTTCTGTTTTATTTCACTCTTGTAAAGACCTTACATTTTGCATGCTATAACAAAATGTTAAATTAAGTCAGAAATACACAATTCTTTTTTTCAGGATAGAAATACTGTAGATAACCTGGCTTCTATTTCTTCGCTAATATTTATCAATTCAGATGATTCGGATGAAATTATATAATACAGATACATGCACGGCACACTGGGAACTTATTTGTTACTTTATTTGTCGTGTGTTTTTAGAACTGACATAAGAACGTATTGCTCAATACATATTTGTTAAGACAGATGATTCTATGAGTAACTTATGAGCATTCTAATGAAGATATTGATCCACCTCATAATAGATAAAGAAAGGTAAACTTGATAAAACTAGGTTTCTCATTTTGGGTTACTAGCATTTTCAATTACATTTTAAGAAATTTTTAAAAAGGGATTAGATCAAGGAGAAGAAAAGTAAGAAACTTCTCTGTAAAAGTGGTCACATGGGTGTTTTTCGAAGCTGAATCATGAAGTTATTGAGCACAGCCTTGATAGTCTACTAGTTCTGCCCTTACTCCTCAGGAAAATGAAATGTAGCTGGGTTCATGATGGCCCATATTAAATTTCCCCAACCCTCTTGAAGCTAGATGTGACCATGTGGACTGGATTTTGAGACCAATGAGATATGAACAGAAGGGATGTGTGCAATTCAGATTGTGTTATTAAGGGTAGAAGAATAAAAATCGATCTTATACAAGCGCTTGTGATTTTGGTTTTATAGTACATATGGCCACATTTTAGTTCTAAATAATGCAATATCCAAGATAGAATGTTTTGGGGGACAAAAATATGGTAAGAATTCATTAATTTTCCAGTGAACCAAATTAATGTAAGATGGAAATAGTTGACATATATATATATATATATATACATGCAGATATGTGTGTATGTACATGTTAGTTATAATAATCAAAGATTTGTCTTCCAAATAATTTGCCTCTATTCTCTACTTGGTTTTGGAGCTCTGGTTTTCATCAAACACTTGCCTAAGTTGTCTCTGGCCTTTCAGGAGGCTTGAGTGCTGGTAAGGTGGTCCCGAACAGCTTAAGAGAAAAAAGTTGATTTCCTGTAGGACATGGAAAGACTTAAAGACATTGTTAAGAAAGGCAAGTTACAAAAGTATAAATTCAGTTGAATAACAAGTACAATAAATAAATTTATATATAACTTAGTATGTATATATGCAAATTCATGTGTGTGTGTGTGTGTGTGTATCCATGTGAATATATAAATTAATAAAAAAGGCTTTTGAGGATATATGGAGAATTGTTTATAGGAGTTACTGCTGGAGAAGAGCAGGCATTTGGTTGGGAGGAAGGTGAAGGTGAAATTAAATTTTTCAGTCCCTATGCTTTTTGTTTGAATGCTGTATAAAGAATATGCTTTCAGAAATTACTCATGGAGTTCATATATGTGTATGTGTAGTGAAATTGAAATATATTATTAAAATTAAATATATATATAGTATATACTTATTAAATATTTATATATGACAAAGTAAAAGCAAACTCAGGAAGGCTTAGTTTAGTTATGTTGCCTAAAGAGACTTTAGATTTTTTTATTTTATGATAAAATCATCCCTGGTTTGACTCCTGGTTCAATAACTTGCTGGCAACAGTTAATGGGTGAGTTACATGCGTTATTAAAAAGCATAGGTTATGGGGCGCCTGTATGGCTCAGTTGGTTAGGCGACTGCCTTCGGCTCAGGTCATGATCCTGGAGTCCAGGGATCAAGTCCCGCATCGGGGTCCCTGCTCGGCAGGGAGTCTGCTTCTCCCTCTGACCCTCCCCCCTCTCATGCTTGCTCTCTCTATCTCATTCTCTCTCTCAAATAAATAAATAGAATCTTTAGGAAAAAAAAAAGCATAGGTTATAATGTAACCTTGGAAGGTGGCTGTTAGTATTGTGTGTAATATCACCAGACCATTCATGCATCATTGCCTGATGCATTAGAGGCACTCAGTGGATGCTATTATTATTGAGATGATTCTTAAATGTGGAAAACTGGAATGAAATCTTTTTGATATATCATAGTTACAATTTCATTAAGCCAGGTAAATATTATGATGAAGGAAAAGAGGAAGCTTGATAGGAAAAATGTAGGCAATGTTTGATTTTATTTTTTTAAGGATTTTATTTATTTATTTGAGAGAGATCACAAATGGGGAGGAGGGGCAGAAGCCAACTCTCCACTGAGCAGGGAGCCTGATATGAGGCTCAATCCCAGGATCCCGGGATCATGACCTGAGCCGAAGGCAGATACTTGACTGACTGAGCCACCCAGGCACCCCATAGGCAACATTTTAAATGAGCATACTTTGTAAGTGAATTCAGTAAAGTTACATTTAAAAATGTTTTATAACATATATAATGTTATCTATAAATTAATTTATAACATTAGGGATCAAATAAAAAATAAAATGAAGAAGTCCTATTCATAATAAAGAAACCAATAATATAAACAGACACAAGAAAACCAGGAAAGACTTTAAAAAGAAGTCTCCCAATCCTATACAAAGAAGATAAAAAAAAGTAATGTTGAATCTTCTTAGATTGTATATATGGGATATATATCATTAAAGTAAGTAATTCATAAATTATATAAAATTCCTAAAAATCTGGTGTGTTCTAGTTATAATGTTATCAGTCATAATTTAAAAATGTGTGTCATAAAAATATTGGTCAATTGCACCCTGTGTATGTGTGTGTGTGTGTGTGTGTGTGTGTGTGTGTGTAAACTCTCACAAGATCCTTAACCGTGGCTATGTGTATGTCTTTTGTCATTTACGGTTATTGTTTTACTCTGATGTTTTTGCAAACGTGCTCCAGATAAAATGCTTCATCTTCAAAGAGATTCATGGAAGAGAGCCTGACAAGTACTGTAAAATAGAAGATTCTGAGAACTTTAAGATCGTAACAATGAACTGGGTAATAATTTCTAAAATTCTAATGGAAAACTGATGGATTTATAAACCTGTTAACTGAAGATGAAGCAAAACAAGAATTAACTACATAAGATGAATGAACTGATGAAAATATTACAATTTTTATGACTTCATTTAAAATATTGCTGGTTCTTCAGTGCTTTTCTTTCCAGATTTAAAGTACAGCCTTTTTGGTTGTGATCACTCTTTTAAGTGATCTATAACTTCCTGTAATTTTGTAATGTATCTTTGTAACCAAAGTTAAAGTATTTCTCTTTTTCTCCCTACCTGATCCTTCCAGAATTCAGAAACCCTTATTAAATATTCTTATTTTTCATGACAATATATGTATTTGCATAATTTGATAAGAATCTGTTTTCCTTATAACAAGACACAATTGGACAAGTCCTTGGCTTGGATTCTTAGCCTCAAGAGGCTTTTGAAAGTCGCATCTGAGAGTCCTTATGAAAAGTTCCAGCAAAGCAGATTTAAAAGTACCTACGTGATCAAAAAAAAAAAAAAGTACCTACATGATCAATCACTATTCTTGTTGTATGTATGTAAATACTCAGGCCAAGTTTATTGAAACTAGACTTAATTTGCAAACAGATCAGTGTTACTATGGTTATCTTTGATAGAAATGGGGATGATTATAAAGAGAAGAAAAATTATGTTTCAGTAATACTCCTTTGTGGATGTCAGATTCTAGGGTTGTTAATTGTCTCTGAGGTTTTGTTTTCTACCTGTAAACTGGACTGAATCCTAAATTCTTAGGAGTTCCTCTAATATTTGCCTAGAACTCTCCAAACTAAAATTTGCAATTTTCTCCCACTCTTTTGACTTGGAATTACTATAAAACTAAAACTGTCATTTTCCTGAAGTCAAGCAAGGTAGAGCTAGACAGCCTGATAAAAAAACTTTAGAGAAATCAGCACAACACCTTGTGTGTGGACAATCTTCCAATCTTCATGCCTGTTGCTATGTGGCCACTTAGTAAGATCACCAGAGACATTAATACTGCAAACTAGGGAAATCTGTCCAATGGTCACTGTCTGCCCTCGCTCCATCTGAAGATGCTGTGAAATTTTCTGACATCTAGAAGTTTTCTCAACCGGTTGCTGTCCAAACTCAAACAGAACTTTTAATTTGTTCAAACTATTTTTTGTTTTTCTTTTGTTTCCATAGAGATGCATCTCATTAAAGTACCTGATTGCTCACATTGTATTGAGGCCTAATCTAGGTGGAAGTGCATCTAAATACCACCCTTTGAAATAAAATATCCTCACACTCATTCTGTCCCAAGTAATCGTGGGGATATATGATTGCTAATACATCATGTTGTGCCAGTGTAAATAACATTTAAAAATCATAATTCATTTGAGTTATTTGATTGTTTAAGTCTTGGTTCCTGGGAGTCTCTGCTCTGGGGAATTTTTCAATCCTTGGCTGTTGATCTTATAGTCATCAGATTAACCTCTCTGGTATGTTTTATACTCTTGGGGGCCTTAAATGCCTGTCGGCAGCCACTCACCCAACAAATGGTATCCATCAGGATTGAACAACTGGGTGAAATCAACAATAACCACATAAATGATGAAGACGATGACTACATGGCCCTCCGGCCTGATGACTCAACGAATGGAAACAGCAAATATGTGACTCTTCAGCCTGGCTACATCCATGGTGCTAACCGAGAATAACGATTAATGCTGTTCTGGTTGGTCATATTCTCAGCCTGCCAAAAGGGGAGAATTGTTAAAATAAAAACAAATAGGGACCAACCTTGAAAATTCCCTGAGCAGAAAAACCAGTGTGGTCTCACAAACAAAGCTTAAATTAGCATATTTTCCAATACTAATGCGACCTGGGCCATTTCTTGCTGATGCCTCTGAAAATCAAAAGCGAAACTTAAATTGCTTTTCAAGGCTGGTATGAGGTAACCTCTGACCCATTCCTATCATTTAAGAAAATTCTAATTATTATAACCAATCGCTGTGAAGAATAAACAGTCACTGATTCCTCACTATGCAGACTGCTTTATAACAAAATAGCCCCAAGCCTCATTCCACGTTTTGGCTTGAATATTCCTCTTTTGCAAACTGTCTTTTCAGTGTGTGCACAATAAAATTTCACTGATTGCTACTTCGGTGCTTCATGGGTTTCACTTTGGCTGTTTCTGAACTTTTGACAAGTAGCACTTCTCCCAGTTACCCAATGGAGGTGGCCTCTGGAAGTGTGAGACCCCAGAGGAATTGCCAGTTGGAAGGTGTCTATGCAGTCCTCACAGATGGGCGACAAGCCCGTCCTTGAAAGGCAGCTGGGGGGATGCACCTCCGTGTCTGCCACATTTTGGGGAGAACTTGACAAAGTAATTTTAAAGCTTAACTGGAAGATTATGCAAACACGAAGAGCCAATGAATTTTGAAAAAGGAGAATAATGTGAAGGGATTTGCTCTGTCAGGTATTAAAACATATTTTAAAAGCCTCAGTGATCCCTGGTAGTACTGTCATAGGGATAGATCGAAAGCTCAGTGACACAGATCTGAAGGCCAAAACAACCTCCTGCTCACCTAAATATTTAGTGCATGACTGTGGGACAGCAGTTTTGTTTTTTGAGATACTCGGAAGGTGAAGGCAATGATATAATTTGTGAATATCAGGGTACTGTCCTGTAGACTTGCTGATAATCGGGTTTCTAAAAAAAAAAAAAGAAAAGTTGGATAATTTCATGCTGATAAAAATGTCCATAAATGGAAGCAATTAGGTTGTTGATGTAAGATCTTCTGGTATGAGGATATAAACCCCAAATATGTAAGATATAAACCCCAAAACTTTAAGACTCATAACAAAGCTGGAGGTGGACCGTTCACTCCGCTATGACAAGCCTCTGTGTGGAGGGTCACCAGCAGCTGTCAGTCCAGTGACTGACAAGCCAAGCAAAAGCACCTAAATCTAGTGTATCTGCTCCTTTTCCGTGGATCTTTGCATTTATGGATGTTTTGCTAATTAAATCATAATTATGGTACGTGTGAAGTTGAGTAGAAATGTGAGGCTTACTCTCTTCTGATTAATCTGTAATTCTCCTGAAACTCTGAAATGTTAAGGGACAAAATCAGTGGGAAAGGTTTAGATGTTCAATAGATTTTTTTTTTTTTAATTTACTTAAAAATCGTTATTTTTTTTCTGAGCGGTGCTTGGGTGGCTCAGTTGGTTGAGCATCCAACTCCTGATTTCAGCTCAGGTCATGATCTCAGGGTGGTGGGATTGAGCCCTGATTTGGGCTCTGGGCTCAGAGGGGAAACCGCTTGAGATTCTCTCTCTCTCTCTGCCCCTCCCCCTGCTTGCATGCTCTCTCCCTCTGTCTCTGAAGTAAATAAATAAATCTTTAAAAAATTTTTTTTGAAGGGGGGAACATAACAAAAAAGATCACTACCTGCATCCTATCCCAAATAAACTTTTTATAATAAAGTCTGTGAATCACAAAGAATAAAATGTACATATATGTTTATCTGACCCTGGTGATAGGGAAAGCCTTTATAAGCTTTAAGATATAGTCAGAAACCATAAAATAAATGAAATATATATGTGATCATGCCCCCACACACACATAAATCTTGTATGCAAAAATCATATACGATTGCCCAATGGAAGTGGCCTCTCAGCAGAGTCTAAGACAGAGATCCACGTGTGGGTAGTTTATTGGGAAATGTGATCACAGACTGCTTGAGTGAGTGACAGAAGGAGGAATATAGGTCAGCAAAAACAGGCAATGCAGGGGTACATAATCCAGTTTGCTACCTTCTGTGTGTTGGATTACTCGATCCCTAGAGAAATTCTGAGAAGACTCCAAACAGCCACTTGAAGGGAAAAGGAAAAAGTTCCACTGCCCCCAAACCTCGTTCATCAAAGGTGGCAGTAACCAGAGAATATTGATTCCTCCACATTTTCAGTTTGCAAAAATGAGTACCAGAGCATTCCTGGGGGTATGCTACTCTGAGGTCAGAGAGAGCCCAGAGCAGGAAGCAAGGGGATTGGGGCAAAGGGTTTCAGGTGAATGCTCTCAGGCTACACCCAAGGGAAGCTGGGTGTCGCCAGCAGGGAACTGGACTCCGCCACAGTAGCTGGAACAAGAGATGAGGCTGGAGCCCGAGGAGGCGCACAGGAATGCTCAGGACAAGGAGCAAGGAAAACCATCAGCACGATTAAACGGCAAACAAAAACCTGAGAGAATACTTTTTATTCATGATAAAGCATTAGTAACTTCATAGGTGAAGACCTCTTACAAATAAATAGAAAGAATAAAGTAAATACAATTTGAAGATGAAGAGACAAGGTATAAAGGAAGAAAAAATCTGATGCCAAACATGAAAAATGGTCCCGTTCATTGACAGTTTTAGAGATGAAAATGTGATATTTAAGATAGATAGTTTTCACCTACTAAATTGACAATTCAGTAAAAAATTATTCTGCTCAGGTTTAGGTTGGATCAAAAGAAATGGGCATTTTCACATATGGTTGATGATTATACAATAGAATATTTTTGAAAAGCGATTGGCATTATTCACCAAAGTGCTAAAATGAGCACATACAATAATCAAGGAATCATTCTTTTTATTATGCTTTCAGAACTTAAGCTAAATAAAAACATGGAATAATTTGCAGAATAATTAAAAATGGCCAATTAACAAATGAAAAAAAGCACCAAATGCAGTAATGAGCAAAGAAATGAAAACATGTAGTATTTCTTCCCCCATTAAATTTTAAAATATTCTTTATTAGTTAAATATCTGGGATTTAAAAAATTGGCAGTGCTAAAGGCTTTTAAAGGTGGAACTTCTGCACTGCAGGTGAGTTTGTACATGAAGCTCTGAAAACAATTGGACATCAGGTCCTGAACATCATGGAACCCATTTTAAGGAAACAATAAGAAATACAAATATTTATGCACAGAGAGGTTTGACCCAGTGTATTGAAATTATCAAAGAATTAGAGACAACTAAAAAGTGTCCATTTAAAATACAACTACATGCATGAATGTTAAGGATGAAAGACTAGAGTTTCTCGGTTCAGTCAGGAACAGTGTAAGATTGCTCATTGTTGCTGCTTTAACACTGGTGGAAAGTTTTAATTAGAAGAATAAATACCGATACATGATGGGAGGAAATATAAAATATCGAAAAGACAGGAACAAAGTTATGATTGTCAGACGATGTGATTACCAGAAAATACTGAGTCACTGAAAGAAGTATTACACAGTATCAGTACTGTGGTCAGTTACAAGATCAATGATCAAATTCTGCAGCTTTTCAATGAACATTTAGAAAATATGATGGAAGAAACTCATTTCAACTGCGGTCTAAAACATAAAATAGGATTATGACAACACTTACAAAACACACAGTTATGAAGAAAACCCCAAAACCTGACGCGGGGACAGAAATAAAGAGAATACATGGGCAAAAATTTAAAAAATTAAGGAGGTAGGAGGAAACTTCGGGAGGTGATGGCGAAGTTTACGGCCTTGACTGGAATGATAGCTTCACAGGGGTCAAGTTATATACATTACCTACGTACAGCTTTTTTTTTATGTCAGTCATACCTCAATAAAGTGTTTTTTTTTTTTTTAAAGAAAATAATTTGTGTCTTTTTGAAGAAAAAGAACGCTGTTGGAATACCCTGACTCTGACTTCCCTGCCCCTCTTCTGTCCCCAAGAGGAGAGCTATGATTTGTGCAGCAAATGTTTCTTCCAGATCACTTCCCCCTTGCCCCCCTCTTGGTCCCCTCTTCTGTCTCCAGTTCTCCGGTCCCCTTATTTCCCCCATTTCCTTGTCCTTTTCTGTTTTTCCTCCTTAGTTTTTCTTTCTTTATGGTAGTCCTGACCCACAGAGGTGATGGTTGAACCCTCAGTTTCGGCCCAGCCCTGTTTCCAAACCTGGCTTCTCTCCTCAGTTCTCCATTTGATTTGAGGTGTGTCCACCCACCCTATGCTAAATATTTCTGAATTTAAAATTCTTCTACAATCCCTCAGAGTTATCTATCTAGAACCCCAAGCCAGTTGTGTCACTTCTTCGCTCAAAAATGTTCTAGGGGTCCACACGGACTTTATTATTTTTTTTAAAGATTATATTTGTTTGACAGAGAGAGAGATCACAGAGGCAGAGGAAGAAGCAGGCTCCCCACTGAGCAGGGAGCCCCATGCGGGGCTCGACCCCAGGACCCTGAGATCGTGACCTGAGCCGAAGGCAGACGTTTAACCAACTAAGCCACCCAGGTGCCCCCACACTGACTTGAGAATAAGATTCAAACTCCCTAGGTTGACAAAATGTGGTTATTCATACTCTTGCAGTGCTTAATTCTCCTGCCTCTCTTCTAACTTGTCCATGTGAGGCATTTCAAGCCAAACAAGACAGTTTTCATTTCTAAACAGGGCTGTGCTTTCTCTCACTGCCTGACCTTAGTGCACACACGATTTCTTCTGTCTAGAATACTGCATTTCACTTGCTTTTTCATTTGCCTGCTTCTGTTGATCTTCAATACTTCACTCAGAATTCTACGTCCCCTAGGAATCTTCGTGGTCCTCACCACTGGCTTTGAGCTCTACTTCTAGTCTTTGATTCTCTCCTCCCCTGACTTGGATCCATACTGTAATTATCCGTTTGACTGTCTTTATCTTGTGTGGTGAATTTAAGGGAGGTAGCTTCGTTCTATCACTGCAGGGCGAGCCACAGTCTCTGGTACATAAGAAGCACTCAGTATGTGTTAGCTACAGTGGTAAATGAAGGGGAACAAAGAAAGCATATTAATCCCATGGGAGGGAAAAAAAAAACTCATGCTTTTGGCATTGATAAGGAAAAATCAGTTTTTGGGTCGAACATGGGGAGGTTGGGCAATGAAGATGAGGATTTAAGATGTGAATTCTTGAAAGGCTGTAGGCCTTGTTTTGAATCATATGATGATTTCACTGGATCAAAGAGTGGTTTGGCAAGCAGTTGTTAAGGAACACTGAAACTGTGCCAACACTTCTGAGCTGATCTACTCCAGAGTGAATAAATTTTAAGGAACTGTAATTATCGTGTGCATTAGCCACCTTTAGAATTGGAAAGGTAAAATAGCACGGAAACAGTGCTGTAAATGACAACATTTATGTGCTTAAGGGTTGTCTTTAAAGGCTCAGTCTTAGGAAGATTTGATCTGCAGGGATGCAAGCCTTTCAAGTGCCTCAGCCTCCGACTTGCATGGTATTCGGAGACAGTCACCCTAGGGCGTGGCCGCGCACAGTTGTATTTTGTTTTGCTCAACTTCTGAGGCTACCCAGACTCCCGGGACTACCAAGTATGGCAACAAACCCAGCAGGACATTTAGATGGTCACTGAACAGCTTGCGATGTCCTGGCAGGAGTGGACTTTCCCCAGTCTGTTTCAAGTTCTTCTTTGGCTGTTTGACAGAGGAGCCTTGTCTCCCCAAGCACTGTCAGGCCAACAGCCCCCAACTGCTATATAAACAGGCTGCAGAATGAAGCCTGAAGGCAATATAAACTGTTAGTTGACATAATAAAATTCTAAGCCATAGACATTTTAAGGATCCTCTCTGTCTTTCCTTGTTGAAAGCAATTTTAATCAATGCTTCTTAATCAGAGAATAATGGTTAAATAGTTTCCATGAGCTTTTTAATTGACTTAATCTTTTGCCAACCTTAAACCCAGGCTAAAGCCTTCAATAAAGATTGCAAAAGTACCAATTAAAGGTAAAAAGCAATGGCAAACAAAAAATTAATGGTCATAATTCAGGCATGGCTTCTTCATAAAGAAACTACTTTTTCTCTTCAAAATAAACTATTAAATCTTTTCTTTTCATATTATGTGTTCCAAACTATGCTTGATGTCAGTGTGAAATCAGAGTGATATAATAGATCCTTAAAGTAGTAAAGGCATGGTTTATTTTTGTTGGAATTATATTTTAAGAGAGCAAACGGATATCACAAAATTCCACATGTAACTATGTCAAGATAAAAGAACACTATCTCAAATGGGAATTTTCTCTTTGACCAATGAAAAGGCACTATCCTCTTATGGATAAAAAGTCTCCAGAATTAAAATGCAACTTGAAAAATATCAAAATATATAAAATAGCTTGGTATTTTGGAAATTGCCAATGTTTATGAAGATGGTATGAATTCCAGGATAGGAGGTTAGATGTGGGAAAATATACACTAAATACATAAAAATATACATGCATTTCTTTATATTTTTAAATCAATTTAATTTAGAACCCTGGCCCTCATGTTCCTTTCTCTCCTTCCCTTTGCCTCATCAAGGGCTTTGCAGAATTTCCTCCATAAGGCCAAGGCACTCGGGAAGTTCCTCTAGGCACTGATCATCTGCAGTCATTCCTCACTGGCTACTACCAAGGTATCCATGTCCAGGCTAATGCTCCCTTTAGGTCCAGAGGCTCTGGAATTACATACCCTCCTGGAAACTCTAAAGAAGGTGGTTCTCATGCCTTTCTGAAGACTAACCACCTGTCCCGTACACCGTCAGAGAGTAGAACTTGTCTTCCGGTCTTTCGTGAAGCACACATACCCAACTCCACTCCTTCACTCCCAATTCTACCCCCTCCCCAACTGCCTGGATGAAGGAAAAGGGGGAAACAGGGACTAAATAATTGTTCAGAGCAAATATCCTGCCCCATATATAAAGGAGATCATCTAAAAACAATCTAAATATTTCATCAGTAGAGAATTAATGGATAGTTTATGTCACATCCATATAGCCCATCCAATGTTAGGGTTAAAAGGAAGGGGATGACTCTGTATGCTTTGATATATGAAGATGCCCAACATAGGTCACTAGATATACAATGTAATTTGAGAAATGTATAGCATGGTCCAGTCTTTATGACAAAAGTTAAAAATATATAAGTGTATGTATATACACACATATGCATATACCTAAATGTGCTTGTAAATGCAGACAATGTTGGAAAACATCACAAGAAACTATTGACTGTGATTATTTCTGGGCAGTGGGGTTGGAAGAGAAATGGAAAGAGGTGGATTTTATCCTACCCGATGAACTACTGACATTTTTTACAACATGCATGTGTGTTTTCAGAATTTCTTAACCCCAGTTTTTAAAAAGGTAGAAATCTGATGTGACTCTTTTCCATAACAGAATAATTTTTGTATTTGTTCAATAAATCTTTCAATAGGCAAAATATTATGAAGTAATCAGGTTAATTTTCTTATTAATGGCATGAAAGCATTAGGAAGGATACTTGTTCAGAAAATTTAAAAATGTAAAGCAGTATTCTCTTTCAAGTTTCATAAATTAAATAATATTCTGTGCTGAAATCTGCATATGTTCTTTTCTCTACTTTAATACTTTATTATACTTTAAATAATTTTACTGATCTTAAACGCATTGCACTATATATTAGTGTTAGAAATGTAAATCCCATGATTTTACTGTGATTAAAATCAATGTCTTTATATTATTTTAAATTGTAATACATAATTCTCAGTGACCTATCTCCCTCATGTTCAGAAAAGCTTCCTTTTCCCCCAATTGTCCTTTCCTTTGTTTCTCATTATTTGTTAATTTAGTCCATATATTCAATAAAGGCTTCCAAGGACAGAATTTTGAATAATGGAAAGAAAATTTGTAGGAATGATTGGCATAAAGGCATTGAATCAAATGGTGAGCATGAAAAACTATGATAGAAGCATAAAATATGGGGCGCCTGGGTGGCTCAATTGGGTGTGTCTGGCTTCAGCTCAGGTCATGATCCCAGGGTTCTGGGATCGAGCCCCACGTGGGGCTCCCTGCTGAGCGGGGAGCCTGCTTCTCCCTCTCCCTCTGCCCATCTGCTCTGCTTGTGCTCTGTCTCTCTCGCTCTGCTTCAAAAGAATAAATAAAATCTTAAAAAAAAAATAAGTACGGAATGGCAAGAAAGGAGAGTAGCTGGCTCATGAAGGTGTTTGTTCTGCAAGTAAAAGGATCAACTAACAATTTATTTTAATTTATTAATTGATTTATTTATTTGAGAGAAATTGAGAGAGAACATGAGCATGATGGGGGGTGAGGGACTTTTTTTTTGTTATGTTAATCACCATACATTACATTATTAGTTTTTGATGTACTGTTCCATGATTCATTGTTTGTGTGTAACACCCAGTGCTCCATGCAGTACGTGCCCTCTTTAATACCCATCACCAGGCTAACCCATCCCCCCACCCCCTCCCCTCTAGAACCCTCAGTTTGTTTCTCAGAGTCCATAGTCTTTCATGGTTGTCTCCCCCTCTGATTTCTCCCCCTTCATTCTTCCCTTCTTGCTATCTTCTTCTTCTTTTCTTTTAACATATATTATTTGTTTCAGAGGTACAGATCTGTGATTCAACAATTTGCACAATTCACAGCACTTACCATAGCACATACCCCCAATGTCTATCACACGGCCACCCCATCCCTCCTACCCCCCCACCACTCCAGCAACCCTCAGTTTGCTTCCTGAGATTAAGAATTCCTCATATCAGTGAGGTCATATAATACCTGTCTTTCTCTGATTGACTTATTTTGCTCAGCATAATACCCTCCAGTTCCATCCACGTCGTTGCAAATGGCAAGATTTCATTCCTTTTGATGGCTGCATAATATTCCATTATAAATATATATATATATTAATATATATTTTATATATATATATTATATATATATATAAATATATATATATATACCACTTCTTCTTTATCCATTCACCTGTCGATGGACATCTTGGCTCTTTCTATAGTTTGGCTATTGTGAACATTGCTGCTATAAACATCAGGGTGCATGTACCCCTTCGGATCCCTACATTTGTATCTTTGGGGTAAATATCCAGTAGTGCAATTGCTGGGCCGTATGGTAGCTCTATTTCCAACTTTTTGCAGAACCTCCATACTGTTTTCCGGAGTGGCTGCACCAGCTTGCAGTATCTCGTTGAGGTTTTGATTCAGATTTCCCTGATGCTGAGAGATGTTGAGCACTTTTTCATGTGTCTGTTGGCCATTTGGATGTCTTCTTTGGAAAAATGTCTGTCCATGTCTTCTGCCCATTTCTTGATTGGCTCATTTGTTCTTTGGGTGTTGAGTTTGATAAGTTTTTTATAGATTTTGGATACTAGCCCTTTATCTGATATGTCATTTGCAAATATCTTCTCCCATTCTGTCGGTTGTCTTTTGGTTTTGTGGACTGTTTCTTTTGCTGTGCAAAAGCTTTTTATCTTGATGAAGTCCCAATAGTTCATTTTTGCCCTTGCTTCCCTTGCCTAAACGAGATGTTCAGATATGCATTTTAAAAAGATCCTGCTGGATCTTTTTGTGGAGAGTACATTTTAATGTGATAAGAATGGAAGACGAGAGATCAGTGAAGCAGCCCAGACAAATAACGATGAAAGCTTGAACTAAGCCCAGTGACTATCTAGGCAATAAAAAAGGGATGTTGAGAGATGTTTATTATTTATGGTTTCACATAAAACATAAGGCTTACATTTAATAAACTTGTAGAAATATATCTACACAGTAGTTCATACTACTTGGGAATTACTAAAAGTAGGGAATTAGATTTAAAAAAAACCTGGGGCAGGATTAGATGACAGTGGATATGTAAATGAAAGTCTTAGTGTTACCTGACAAAAGGTTTCTAAACCAAATTCTATCATTATACTCTAAGAAAGCATCCTACTGAACTTGCTGTCAGTCGCCAGACAGATTTCTTGAGCTCTGATTCTAGTTGTCTTTTAGACCATTTCTCTCGGCTTCCCACCAGCACCCTAATGTCATCTTAACCCAGTCTAAACTCATTATTTTTTTTTTAAAGATTTTATTTATTTTTCAACAGAGAGAGAGAGACAGCGAGAGAGGGAACACAAGCAGGGGGAGTGGGAGAGGGAGAAGCAGGCTTCCCGCGGAGCAGGGGGCCCAATGCGGGACTCGATCCCAGAACCCCGGGATCATGACCTGAGCTGAAGGCAGACGCTTAACGACTGAGCCACCCAGGCGCCCCTAAACTCATTATTAAACTCTATAAATTCTTCAGTCCTGGTTCCCCGGACACCTCAGTCTTCCTGGTCACCCAGCTTTAAGACTTTGTTTTCACCTTTGTCTTCATTTCCAACCACCTGCAAACCTACCTCCTCAGTGTCTCTAATCTCTTTCCTAGGCTTTCCTCTTTCCTTCAAGTTTAGGATTTTATTATTTTTCACCTGAGTTCTTGAAATAATGTGCCCCCTTCCTGTGGACCAGTGTAATTCCACCTAACCCATTTCCTACATTGCCGCTAGACTCAGTGTCCTGAAACGGTGTTGGTCTTGGCCTTCCCCTGCTTAAAATCTGTCAGGGCTAGTGGACATTTCAGTTAATGAGATCACTTGGGAAAACTCTTTGTTATTATTTACTAAAGTTGAATATACAACATCCTCAATCTCATGCATTTTATGACCAGAGTTTATCTAACAAAATGTATATCTATAGATGCCTCAAAAGACAGGTACAAGAATGTTCATAGCAGCTTTATTCTTAATAGTCACAAGCTAGAATCCATCCAGTCTAGACTGGATAAATACATTGTGGATCTCTATGTGATGCAATAGTATACAACAATGACCAGTCAAAATTAGTAACTGACGTCCGAAATCAGAACAGTCATTTATTTTAGCCAGGAGGAAGGAAATGGTTACTAGGAAAGGGGACAGGAGGGGGACTTCTGGGTACTGGAAATTTTCTCTCACTTTACCCGGGTGTAAGTTACATGGTGTTTTTATTTTATGAAATTAAAAATAAACACACATCCACATCCACATCCTTCAATGGCTCTCCATTGTCTACCAAATTATATCCAAACTTCCAAACCTGCAAAGCAGGATTGTAGTCAATGACCTGCTCCAATCTCCCTTTCTAATCAATGCAGTCACGCTCGTTTTCCATATTCCCTACCACATACCCTTGGTTCCAGCTACATGGTAGTGGCACGGCCCCTACACCACAGCTTCCACCTGTACATAACTTAGAAGCAGATTACTTCATTAAAAATATCAGAATTGGAAAAAAAATTAAAAATTAAATTAAAAAATTAAAAAATATATCAGAATTGAAATCAGAAATTTCTGCAGCACCTTAATTTCCCAGAAAAGCCTGTAGTGGTGTTGGGCCCATTTCTCTACTACGTTCTTTTTGTTCTCCAGTTTTCTGACATACCAGGGAGCTACAAACTATTAAGTCTCTGCTAGTGATGGAAGGACCTAACAGATTTAGGCTTGGCCAGGAGACCCACTGGTACCTGAATAAGAGATTCCCCAGGAAAGAGTGAAGCCAGACTGCATGTTGCCAGGGCTAGGAGCCTGAGGTGTCTGTGGAATGCTCCTGAGGTTGGTGGACAACAATCAAAAGCACAGTGATTAAAGTATTTTGCCTAAATCTGGGTCAACACTGAGATCTGTGAGAATCAGATATGGCTGCCAAAATTTCTAGTGAGCAATGATTTCACTATAGGTAGCAATTGTCGTGTCCATCTCTGTGGATCAAGGCATTAATCAGTCACTGGAAGACACCAAGAGTATCCAGGCCCTAGGGAGAAATAAATACAGGAAAAGAAAATGAGTTCCGGTTTTGGCCGACTGAGCTAAGGTTTACCGCCCGGCTGTCATCAGACTGTGCAGACTAGAAGAATCTGGAGCAGAGTCCTAGTTAAACAGATTAGGCAACCGTAATGGAGACTATGGGGACAGAGCACAGGTGTATTCTAGAGCACTGCATCTCAAACTTTGGCATGTATAACAATGACTAGGAGAGTTTGTTAGAACACAGTTTCCTGGGTTCTACGCCAGAAGATTCTGACTCAAGGTCTGAGGTCAGGCCCAGAATTTGCATATTTAACAAGTTGCCAGGTAAAATATGGTTTTAGAACAACTATCAAGTTTGTGGAACAAAACTAATTCTAGCTCCCACTATTGGGGACAGGTTATTTAATATGCTACCAACTTTGGTCACACTGAGTTCAGGGACTTGCATGAGCAGAACGCACGGTGAGGACACCGGTTCCTACCGTGGGAGGTAGCAAAGGCCAGTGGAAAGGACAACTTACTACTCTCCCTAGTTTGTACAATCATATGGAAGCCCTGACTGTCTTCACCTCCTCCCTAGAGCTTGCATGGGAGGTTTTCCTTAATAGTAGCTTGCTGGCATTTTTAGGAAGTTTACTGGAGAATTTGCCTAGACCAGTAGTTTATAACCCAGACCTATTTTGCACACCAGGGGTACATTTGGCAATGTCTGAAGCTACTTCTGTTGTTCACAATTAGGTGAGGGAGGTGCAATTGGTGTCTGATGGATAGAGCCCAGGAATGCTGCTAAACACGCTACAATATAGAGGATAGCTCCCATAAAAAACAATTATCTGGCCCAATATGTCAATAGGGCCAAGATTGAGAACTCCATCTAGAAATACATCCACTGGAGTTGGAATTTCCACTTGGGTTTTATTTCAGGTGACACTGGGCATTATATCAATAAGTGTTATCTATGTTGGGGCAGCTTGTAACAGCAACAAAAACACATGTATTTTACAAATAAAACCAAAAAGCATTTAAACAAAATAAAAATAAAGAGACAACTAATAAAGGTGATGAGGGAGGAAAAAAATCGTACAGAAGGATCAGGTTAAGGGGAATTCCTTTAGTGGACTTCTAAACAGGAACTTTTGGGAAAAGGAAGACAGCAAGCTCCATTCAGCTTTGCAGACCCTGGCCTACCCTGTCGTTGACAAATACTGGGCTCAACACATAATGCTGTGAAATGAATAAAAGATGTTAATCCATCCTCTTTTTAAGAATTTTTATGCTTGAGGATTCTATAGTAGTTTTCTTTTTCTTCTAAACTGATGATGGTCAATTGCTTTGCCAGTTAACAAGCTCTATCTTATTAACTGGAACTCTCTGAACATAGTTTAAATCCACAGAGGACCAGATATAGGTCATTGTTGCATTCAATAAATAAAAATTTATTCTGGTTCTTCCCCTGTCAGAGATTAAAAAAAAAAAGAAACAATTGGTCAGGCTAATTATTTTTAAGCAAAAAACATTTACACATTTTTTATTATTTATTTAATTAAGCTAAACAATCTCCTTCCTTTTAACTTTTGTTCTCCACCTTAAATTGAGTTAATTGTATTTGTTGGGGACTTCTCTAATCTTTCCAAACTCATTTTTAAATTCAAAGACTCTAATGAGAAACAGTACTCTTAAACCATATTCAGTGACTATTTTTTCCATACTTCTTCTGGGCCAGGTTTTATGCTAGACATTTTCATGTTTTTTATTCCTGAGTGAGGTAGGTAAGTTTGGTCATGTTTCACACATGAAGCAACCAACTTAGACAGTTTCATGAACTATAACCAAGTTCAAAGAGATTATAAAGAGCAGGAATAATATTCAAATTTAGATTTTCTGATTCTAGTGCTAGGGCTCACATGATCAACAATACTATGTAAAGCATTAAAATTACTTTCCAGCTTTTGCCCATCAGACCAATAGTAGTAATTCTATATTGTTATTTGATAGTTAATAACAGAACAACATTGATAACTCAGCTGAGGACTGGAAAATGGGTTTCAAAGCCCCAAGAACGGAAGTTGCCCAGTCACCATATTGAATGGTTACACATCTAAAGCTTCCAAGGCTCTAACATTATTCACAAAATTAATAGTTTAATTACTATATCTTCATTTTTAAACAGATAATATCGTATCATCTATGGATATGTAACAAATTACCCCCAAACTTAGTTTAAACAACATTTATTAACTCATAGTTTCTGTGAATGCCTCTGGCTTAAAGACTTTTGTAACATCACAGGGCCTAAGCCAGGGCTGCAGCTTCACCTGAAAGACTGACTGTGAGATTTGCTTTCAAACTCACCCATGTGGTTATTGATAGAATTCAGGTCCTCACGGTTTCTTTGGCTGAAGACTTCATTTCCTTGTTGGTAAGAGACATCCATTCCTTGACCCCTATGCCAACTGTCCACAGGAAAGCTTACATCATGGTAGCTGGTTCCTAGCAAAGCAAGTGAGAGAGCTAGAGCCAGTAAGGAAGTCTGAAGTCATAGTCCTTTGGTAACCTAATCATAGAATTCACATCTCATTACTATATTATATTCATTAGCAGTTAGTGACTAGGTGCAATGCACATTCGGGAGCAGATTGCTTCAGGGGTGTAAATACCATGAGTAGAAGATTATTAGGAGCCATCTTTATGACTGCCTACCACAAATATTAACCAGTTTCTGAGTACGTGAAAGGATAGTTTTTTCTATTTTTCTTGAACAACTAATTTATCTACTTATTCAACACTATCCATAAGATAATAATTCTTGTATCACAAGGCTTTCAAAGCCATCAGACAACTAGCCACTCTGACACAATGGATGGGCTGATGACTCCAGACTTGAGGAGGTAGACAGCAAAGGAGTTTCCTTGGTTCTAGTTCTATCAAAAGTGAGATTTGAAGGAAAGACATGTATTAGCCAATGAAGAAGGGAATGAGGAAAGTATTAGAGAAAGATTTTCCAAGCAGAAGGAGAAACATGTACATACAGAGTTTTGGAGATGAAAAAGAACATAGTTTGTTCAGGGGAATACTTTCTTAATCAATTATATCAAATATTTCTACCCATAATCTTAGAGTTTGTAGTTATTCCTAATGAAATAGTTTTAAACTGGACAGAAGAACTGTTAAATACCAAATTTATGATTATTTCTATTTTATCAAAGTAGTTTTCTAATTTGGTCCCCAGAGAAGTATTGGACCTAAGAGCTCCGAATTTTTCCTATCCACATGCACCAACTATATTGCCCTCATCCCTAATTTGCTTCTGCCTGAGGTATTATCAGGCAGAATACTAGGCTCAGATTTAACAATTATAAATAAATTCAGTCAAACTGATTAACCCACCATAATAAACTGCAAATTAAAGTGTCTTCTCCCACACACACACACACACACACACACACACACACACACACACACACACACGCTGGTAATGGGGAAGAGATTAGATTACTTTGACCCTCTTACTTCCTTTAGGCATTAGGTCTACTGGTCAATGGTTAATATTAACATACTTCATATAGTTAATATCAAGTACCCTGATAAGTAGTATAAAAACTTCTGTTAGTATTTTAGATGGATGCCTGTTGTATAATCTCCATGTGCATGCAGTAAACTGCTATCTTATTTTTCAGAAAAGATGTTCGAATAAACGACTACATATAACGTTAGGATAGGGATCTGTTATTAAGCCATACACATTAAATTGAATTGTTTTACTTTAGTTTTTTAAAATTTTGATTATGTAGAATTTTGAATATACACAAGAGTAAATAGAATATCCACCATCCAGTCCTAACAACCATTAACCCTGACATTGTTTTTTTTAATCTACTGGGAAAATGTGGAAAGTATTTAAATATTGTGTACAACGCATATACTCTCTACAGTATTTTGTTTCAATTAAAAATTCAGCTGCAGAGACTCCTACATACGTATGTGTGCAGTCTGAAATTTTGCATATCAAACTTAATAACTACATTTTAAACCAGTCTTGCCTCGCCCACATTTCTAACTAATCCCCTCCCAAATTATTTCTGAAGTTTACTCCAGACATCGTATCATTTCATCGAAGAATATTTCAGTATCTACCTCTAAAAGACAAGTAGTTGATTTTAAATAACAAAACCATAATAATACTTTTCTTCTAAAAAACCCTCGTAATTTCTTAGTATTATTAAATAATTAGTCTTTTATTCTTAATTTTACTTTCTTTTTATAGTGAGATAGATGGATAGATAATCGGTAGTTCTCCACTAGGGTGATTTTAGCCTGCGGGGGATAGTTGCCGAAGGCTGGAGACATTTTTTGTTATAATGGAGGGGGTGGGGCTATACTAATGGCATCTAGAGGGTAGAAGCCAGGTGTAGAGCTAAATTCACAGGACAGCACCCCACAACAAAGAATTATCTATTCCTCCTTGTCAATAGTGCCACTTGGCACCATGGATAGGCAGGTAATAGGTAGGTAGATAGATGGGTAAGTAGATAGATAGGATAGCTGTTAAAAGTTTATAAAGGGTAGAGATACAAAATATCCATGCTATGAGGTCATTTTCAGAACCACACAAAAGGCAAAAATAGATCTAAAACGGCAAAGAGGGTTCGGAGTGTGTAATTATTCCAGTCAAAATGTCCCATAAATCAGATGAAATTTCATGATTTTTTTTTTTTTTTTTTAAGGAACGGAGAATCGCAGTGTAAATGGCACATCTGTTGCAGGTGTGGATAAAGAAGTTCAGGAAAGTACTCATTTCTTACGTGGGCAGCGGAGTCAAAGGAAGCAATGAACAAAATGCTTAGTAAATACAGGTAGAACGTGTGTTATGCAGCACATGCAAAACCTAGCAAAAATTATTTTGAATTTGCTAAGCCATAATCTGTCAGAAATGGCTTTTCTCATGCAAAATCATGCTATGAATGTTCATGATTGTGACATATTTTTCCAGATGAAAATTGATAGTAGCCACTTTAATGCAGAAAGAGCTATGCTCATTATTCTCCACACAGAACCCCTGGCAATAATTTACCTAGCAGAGCAGCGGCTCATGCAGATCAAAGCTGCATTATTTAAGTGTGTCCAGGGGGCAGATTTGAGCTCCATGTGCCTTATACTTTAAAGGGAAAAAATATATATTGGTTTGCTTCTTGAGAAACAAAATATGTTTAATAGGTGCTTTGTGCAAGTCCCACAAAACTCAAACGAATTCCTCCTATTATGTGGGACGAGACCACTCCCTACCCTCAATACTCTAAAATCTGAGGGGAGTACAGAACAACTGAGGGAATGTAAATCTCTTCAAATGAACAGCAGTGCATTCTCATTTAAATTAAACCCGAATGTGAACTAGATTCAGGAAAGGAAATGGCAGAGAGGGAGATACTCTGGAGTTGCTATAGAATGTGCCTGACTGCTTTAGCTCCCAGAAACTGATGAAGCCCAACTCTGAAATTTCAGGCAATTTGTATACCAAGCTCCTCCTTTTCTGTAGTCTTCTCTTCCATTGGTAAAATTCTTTTGCAGGGTCATGTAGGGATCCCACCCCTTCTCTGTGTTTTCACTCTGAAGCTCTATACAACTTTACACCTGAATGAACGCCAAACCTCACTGGATATATAAAGGGGACCTTGAGGAGGAATTTCACAGTTACAGTGCAGAAGCAGCAGAAGGAAAGGAATTAACCAGCTCTTCAGCCAAGCAAATCCTCTCCTCACCATGCTTCCTCCTGCCATTCATTTCTATCTCATTCCCCTTGCATGCATCCTAATGAAAAGCTGTTTGGCTTTTAAAAATGATGCCACAGAAATCCTTTATTCACATGTGGTTAAACCTGTTCCAGCACACACCAGCAGCAACAGCACGATGAATCAAGCCAGAAATGGAGGCAGGCATTTCAGTAACACTGGACTGGATCGGAACAGTAAGTGTGTTTTACTTGCCTGGATTTGGGTTTTTTTTTCTTTTTTTGGTAGCATTAGCTCACATTCCTATAGAATTGTTTCATTGCTAACTAACCTGAACCATGTATATTTTGCTAAACAATCTGGGAGTAATCTACTGCATGTGTGGATTGGCATTCTTCCCTACAAAGTTAATATAACTGAAACAGTGGTTTGATAATGCAGGCGTGTACTTAAGTTCTATCAAGCATCCAAAAAAGAAAATGTTTCTAGGAATTAAACTGTTGCTTTTTAAAAATCGTGCAAAATGAGAATTTTTTTAAAAAAGTGTTCTGGATAGTTGAAACTCAGGTTGGTTTCTGTGTATTTCAGGACATGTGCAATTGTGGTAAAGTGTATAAACATAACTAAGCAAAGTATGTATAGGAAATCACAGGCTTTCCGGAAAAAAAGATGGTTCACACAGATTTCTAAAATATGTCCACTGAAATAGTTGAGAGTTTTGATGATGTTTGGTGTAAAAGAGAGATGTATCTAAAAATACTGGAGAATCATATTTTTCTGTGATAATTACTTATTAACCAGTTCAAGATTTGGGTAATTGTATATTTCTGTGAAAGACTGGGGAAACTTTTGTGACTTTAGAGTTTTAAAATAATAACAGGACAATACTATTTTGTACAGCAAGTATTTGTTTTGTCTTCTGTTTCCTCAACTGACACACTAATGAACCACTAGTTGGAGGGATTCAAATTTCTTCTCCTAACTTTTGCTTCACTTCTTTCCTTCAAGAAAAGTTCCCATGCTAACAATCAGGTTTTAAGAGAGACACAGAGAAACAGTGCCCAGGAAATCTGACCCACGTCTTTTGCTTCATCTCAACTCCATTCAACTGCTAAAAGTAGCTTTGACCTTGAAAAAGGCAAAGCAAGTATGACTATTAATGTCTTCCTGAGAAAACCAAGGTGTTTTGACTTTCGTGAAGAGAGTTGCTTTTAGGTACACAGGAAGAATCTGCTTATTATTAGATTACGGAGCAATGGGGTGGGTATTCATTGTCACTGAGCTGTCACTGCAAAAAAGCTGAGTCCCTGTGTACACGGGAACAAAAAGCTAGTCAAGTCAAAATCATCTCTGGCTGTTTCCAGGTGCATTCCTAAGGCAGATGTAGGAAGGGAAGCTGGAATCAGTCACACAGGCAGAGCACACTGACCAGCCAAATAGTTTGCTCTTTCATTTTACTCCCGCACTGTGTACGGATGTGTGTGTAGCTACATAAATTGTCTTAAAACTACTGCATCCCTTTAGGCTACATCTCTCACCTCCAAAGTACTGAGGCAGAGAGACAAAGTACAACTCCTAAGTCAGTATCTCCTCCAAATTAGCTTTCGGTTTTCCACTTCAGGGCAAGGCCATTTCAATGATCCTTAGAGTTTTTATCTTTCGAATTTCGGCAGTCTGTACTTATAAACATTCTTTCTGGTTAAGAAGCTTTGATTTCTTTTCAAGTTTGTTATAGGCCATTCTCCTCGAGTTTGGATAACAAAGCAATGGAGAGGAAAACTCAAATATTTCAAGATTAATTTTTGTTTTAATTACATAAGGCATGCAACCAGAAACAGCCAATTAGAGAACATACTTACCAAATTCAAATACCTAAACAAAAAGTTTGCCATGACCAATGTTCAGGAAACAAACACACCATGGTTCCTTTTGCAGTTGTAAATCAGACATGTTAGGCATTTTTCTGCCATAAAATTCATGGAAATGTAGCCAAGTTGTTATGGCAACCATACGTTCCTGATTTGGGAGCTTTTATATTCTTCAAATTTTGAGTTGTAGTGACATTTTGCATTTCAAACATTTTAATATTTGTTTTTAAAAGATAGCTTGGGAATTTATGTTTAAAATGTAGTTATTAAGTTTGATATGCAAAACGTCAGACTTTGTACACATACGTATGTATGAGTCTCTGCAGCTGAATTTTTAATTGAAACAAAATATTGTAGAGAGCATATGCATTGTACACAATATTTAAATACTTTCCACATTTTCCCAGTAGATTAAAAAAAACTAATTAAAAGCACTTGCAAATATTAACTGATACGACCTGTGAGAAAAAGAACGTTATGCTCTTTTTTAGCTTACTGAAGAATGAATATTTTACACAAGTGTAAGAGCTGCTTAACCCCTGCTGGGGAATAAGTCTTAAAAAAAATGGGATTTTCGAATACTTTAGTAAGCAGTTAGCTAACGTTATCCATGAAAACAGAAATCAGGCCTAGTTTATTTTGTTTCAAAAGATATATAGCCATGTAAACCGATAATTTTCATGAAAGTATCTCTATAATCATCCAGGCAGACTTTTGCATTGTGAAAATAAAGTCGGGGTTCACTTTCTATTTAACAGTTTGCTATCATTTGGATACAATTTTTGTCACTGCAGATTACTTTTTTCTTTTTTTAAGTGTTCATTTGCTTCTTGTCTTCAATGCACATTCTTTTCTGTTTCCTGCAGCTCGAGTTCAAGTGGGTTGCCGGGAACTGCGTTCCACCAAATACATCTCTGATGGCCAGTGCACCAGCATTAGCCCTCTGAAAGAGCTGGTGTGTGCTGGTGAGTGCTTGCCCCTGCCTGTGCTCCCCAACTGGATTGGAGGAGGCTATGGAACAAAGTACTGGAGCAGGAGGAGCTCCCAGGAATGGAGGTGTGTCAATGACAAAACACGTACCCAGAGAATCCAGCTGCAGTGCCAAGATGGCAGCACGCGCACCTACAAAATCACAGTGGTCACTGCCTGCAAATGCAAGAGGTACACTCGGCAGCACAACGAGTCCAGTCACAACTTTGAGAGCATGTCGCCTGCCAAGCCAGCCCAGCACCACAGAGAGCGGAAAAGAGCCAGCAAATCCGGCAAGCACAGCCTGAGTTAGAACTCAGACTCTCCGAACTAGACTGACTCATAACCATCTGCTTTACAGATTCGATTGCTTGGAAGACTCGAGCCTGCCATTGCTATTCTGTTACTTGAAAATATATGCTTTCTGCTTTGATCAAACCCACCAAGCTGTCCTAAGTATCAGGACCTTCTTTGGGAAGAGCTTTTCCTTTTCCAGTTTTTCAAGATGTATGCATATCCAGGAGGGCGATTTGCATTTAAACCCCAGGCAACCTGTAGATTTAATTCCCCACGGTTCTTGAAAGACTGGTGGTACTGTATACATCACTGAATCGTTACTTTTTTAAAACAGAAAAGGGCTTCTCGTTTACCCTGCACTCCCCAACCCATCCCCACTCCCATCCCCAACAAAACCCCTTCAAAATTAAAAAGTTAAAAAAAATAGTTGCCACGAGTCTTCACAGTAACACTTCAGAAAGGTGCTTTTTTTTTTTTTTTGTAATCTTCATGGGAACAGTTTAGTAGCCATGAGTGAGCCCCTTTGAAAGAGGGCAAGATATTGTGACATTTCACTTCAAAAATCAGCCCTGTAGCTTTTGACAATCTCATAGTAGGAAATTATACCCTGCATGCTTACCCTTGCTTAGAACGGAATGCCAGAAATGCATGGCAGCAGCTAATAAGTAAAACTGATGAACTATTTATTTGTCAATGTTATTATTTAATGAGCTTTCACGTGTGATTTTTTTCAAAATGTTAATTTTTTATGTTTTGAAGCTTTTCCATGTACCTAAATATTTTCCTGTATGATTTGTGGTTGATCTAGAAATATGAGAATACATGTTGTAGATATGTAAAATAAATATTTTAGTCTCCTTATTACATATATGTGACATCATGAACTTTATCAATAGTATGGATCTTTTTAAATCAATAAGATGCTTTGTAAAGCTGAAATATGTAATACTTTTTTTTGTTTAATCTGTGCAATCAGAAGGTGATTTAACCTTCAATTCCATAAGTTTCTTTTAACAAAAATAAACACTGCTAAAAGCTATTGTCCTTGCCTTTAACATGTATGGAAAAGGTACATGTTTATAAAAATTAGAATATATGTAGCAGAGTAACTGATTTTTTTGATAAGTCACATTTCAGTTTTGACAGAAAGTTCTGCAGTTAAGAGGGGAGAGAGAGGAAGAGAGACAATCTTTTCAGCAAAGGGATGATTTAAAAAGTTAAGTGGCAATTCAGCAGTGAATTGTAATGAGAATATCATATTTATATACACCCATGATGCCAGGTATGCTGCCCATTATAATCACCTGGCAGAGATAGTATAAGACCCAATGTCCAGGCTGTCATCCAAATTATGTCATAATTTCTGGTGGTAGAAATCAAATATCAGCAGTTTTTACGGTTTTCCAGGTGATCCCAACATGCAGCTAAGTTTGAGAAAAGAATTGTGAAAAAATCACTATCGTATCTTGGGAGAATTTTGAATACTATTGCATGGCCCCCCAAACAACAAATAAAACAAAATAAAAACAACAAAGAAAACAAAAACTAATTTTTCAGTGTTTTCAAGTCTGGCATGTTATAATATTAAGCAACTTAATCAAAGTCTTAAACCAGATTTTTTATATATATATATGTATACACACACACACACACACATATACATATATTTATATATATATAAATGACCGATGTACCAATTCAATCAAATGATTTATCCCATAACTCCAAATGAGAACCAAAGGGGCTTGGTTATGTACTGATAAGATCTTCTGGGTTTTCCCTTTTGGATTCTGAGCATGAAGGGGTCCTTGGCACTCTTTTGTAGCAGGTTGTATTCTTTGTAATTGCAAGTTTAAAAGTCACATGTATATTACACATGGCACAGTGAGTTAAATAAGAACATTAATATTGTCCCTTTCCTATGAGAGGTAGAAGAGTCTCAACATATATAAAGACAGAAGACATCTTTAGATTTTATAATAATGCTAACTGTTGTACCATTAGATAAAGTGACAATTCATAGTCCACTATTGATTTATCTTCCAGCTTTACTAACTAGATCTTAAACTATATCATATTATATCATCATATTAATATTTGAGACATTCATGATAATATATCATAGGTTTAATATACCAAAATATATTGTTTCATATGTCTATTTCAGTTGCTTATCATTGCCCCATATAGGATATTTAACATAATAGAAATTTAAGACACTTTAGTCATTTCTTCCATCTTGACTAGATAGCACCTTTAGTAGATGGCCTTAGAGTTAATCTTAAAAATTTGTGTTCCAAAATCTGAGGCATAAAAAGGACTTGACCTGACAATAGCTTTTCACAATCAAGAAGACTATGTTGCTACCCTTTTATAAGAAAACATCGAAACAAAAGTTTTGGTGATAATATGCTGAAATCATCACTGATTTGATTGCTAGTTGTGAACTGGTAAATGAATGTACTAGGAAAAATAAAATGGAATAAGAAGAGAAAAGACTTCTGTAGTCTCTGCTAAGTCAAGAATTGGATCTATTTCTCATGGTCACATTCAATTTACTAATCTGTTTTGGGCCTTGTTACATTGATGATGCATTCGTGGCATGGGATTTGACATCAAATGAGAGGAAAAGGTCAGCAATCAATAAGAAAGGCCTAGGATACAATCAGGCTTCCAGAGAAGTGCAAATTAAAAGTCAACAGAAAGAGTGGCTTTATAGTTATTATTTCAAAATGCTAAAAAGCACTTGCATCTGAATTGCTGATTATATTTCAGGTTTTTTTTTCCCCCTCCGGTTAACTCACATATTCCTATCTAATTAAACTCTGCATAATTGTCTTCTCGCCTTAGTAACTATCATTTCAAAATGGTGAATTGTGATAATTTTAGCAGAGTCTGACCTCCAGTTCACATTCATAATATCTATTCATAAAGGATTTGTTACCAAATTTATTTTTGCCACTATGAATAAAGTACTTCTTCAAGGGGCTCAATAAATAGAAGATAAATATTAATATTGATATTTATACATGCATTAGAGGTATAGATAGATGTCAATAACAAGAACGAAAGGAAAATTAATAGCACATATGCAAATAAATAATACTTGTAGTGTGCTATACCCAAGTTAAACATGGACATACATAGAGTCTTTGGAAATATCTAGTTGCAAAAAAAAATATTTTAACTACAAATCCTTTATATTTATTCATTTATGTTAGTTACAAATAACTGCTAATTGACAATACTCTATCAGCCATGTTTTATTGTGTATTTTTTGAAAAGGATGAAAATTAAGTCATTTTCTTTTAAATTAAAAAAAAGTGAATCTTAACCTACTCCAGCTCAACATCAAATTAGTAAGGTTTTACAAGAGATCTTGCTGTATCATTCACGCTATCTGCTATTAGAATTATTATTTTTTAATTATGTAACCTGATATGTCTATTTAGCATGACATATACTTTACTTTTTAAGATATTTTTATTGGATATAGAAATCTGAGCTCATCAATTTCCCCCTCCCAGCACTTTATTTATTTGTTTATTTATTTATTTTTAAGTAGGGTCCACGCCCAGCATGGGACCCAATGTGGGGCTTGAACTCACAACTGTGTGATGGAGACCTGAGCTGAGTTCAGGAGTCAGTCTGTCGCCTAACCGACTGAGCCACCCAGGCGCCCCAATATTTACTTTAATAGGTACTGAACAGAATGGTTGTACTAGGCAGTTATGGTGGAAAGAATAATATTTAGTCAAAGCAAAACCAGGAAACCTTAAAACAGCTGAATAAAATTAATGTCTTCAAAAGTTTACATTTAGTGTGTGAAATATCCTTTTTTTGCAATCACTGTGAAATTTAGGTATCAAAATCAAATTCATTATAGTTGGAATTAAAGCATTTGGATTTGATGTAACTCTTGAAAATGTTTTTTAGCACTGAAGTGGCAACTCACTGCATACCTTAAGTTCAGCATTTGTATGCTTCCTCTAGTCATATAGTTCTAATAAAAAATGAAATGCATAGGAAATCTTTGATAAAATCCTGTAGACACCCAGAAGGAATTCAGTGGGAAAATGATTTAGGGCCCTCAGTGCTAGAGTGCGTTCTCTTGTTAGAATGTTTCCTTCCCTCAAGGGCAGACAGATGTGACTTCCATCTTGGTCTTATTGGAACCTATTAGAATATAGCTCTGTGTTGAATTAAACGAGTCTAGATTTGTGAACTAAGTAGATGTTTGGCAACTATTGTTAAATCTACAAAGAGAGACCTTTTAGAATAGATACCCCAAAAGACATTCTCCTTGTCAGTGCCATTTTCAATTCCATTGGTTTATCCATTACTCCTGACTCATTAGCTAACATTGCATTTGGTGCCTTAGCCTGCATATTTTGCAAATTGTCTAGAAGAGCTACAGGGTAGCAACTACTACAGAAATCCCAATGGAAAGATGTTTTAGCTTCCAGGTTCAAGAACTGATTAAAATGAATGCCAAACTGACTGCATAACTATTTCCAGTGCAAATTAGATTGAGTGATAGTTTATCATCTGCACTGGCAGACTTGCTGAAGGATTTATTTTCTGTTACAAATGAAGAATGAAACAGTTTGGGGTGATTTATGCAGGAAAATAAATGTTTTCCTTTGAATTTTACTAACTGCACACTAAGAATTACCTTGTATTATTGATTTCAGATAGTGGTGGGATTAAGCCCTTGAATCTGAGACAGGGTGTCTAAACTGAATGGCATTGTCAATGATACCAATATGTTCAACCAAAATTCATTGTTATTAAAACTGGTCATGGGTTTGACAGGCTTTAAGACATTTTACTATTAAAATATAAATATCGGGTTTTTTTTTTTCAGTAGGAATAAAGGCCATTTTGGGGGGAATTTGTTATTAAATTCACACAAATTTAAAAATCTTTTACATTACAATCTTGTTGAATTTTCACACAAACATTATTTGAGTCCTTTTATTCATTGAGGTGTTAACCTAAAGTTGGTATTGAAAGACAGACTAACACACAAAACCCAGCAGTTTAGTAATCAGGACTTTTTGGCAATCCATTACAATCTTTAATTAGCACTATATGTTAATACAGTTAACCCTTGAACAACATGGGTTGGAACTGTGCTGGTCCAGTAATACATGGATTTGTTTGTATAGTATTGTAGATGTATTTTCTCTTATGATTTTCTTAATATTTTCTTTTCTCTATCTTGCTTTATTGTAAAAATACAGTATATAATACATATAACAAACACAATGTTAATAAACTGTTTATTTTATCAGTAAGGCTTCTCATCAACAGTAGAGTATTAGTAGTTAAGATTTTGGGAGACAAAAGCTATACATGAATTTTTTACTGGAAGATGTTGACACCCTTAACCCCCACATTGTTCAAGGGTCAACTGTGGTTGACAATTTTTACTAACTGGAGGTTTCTATATATTTTTTTGCCTTGTTTCCTCTCTTACTTCTCATTTGTGTGGTTTTTTTTAAATTTCTCAAACTTAGAGAGTTAAAAAAAAAACAACTCTTTCTTGCCACATATTTCTTTATTGTAAACCAAATATAAAAATTGCCAGATGCATTAACAATCTAATGAAAGGTTACCATTTTGCTTGTATTATACTATCTTTCCTAAGAATTGATTAATTTTGTCCACTTTGTGTACTAATTAGGAAGAGTTTTACATTTAATCTGTGACAGTTTGACATTGTTTTATTTTATTTTATTTTATTTTATTTTTTTAAAGATTTTTATTATTTATTTGACAGAGAGAGACACAGCAAGAGAGGGAACACAAGCAGGGGGAGTGGGAGAGGGAGAAGCAGGCTTCCTGCCAAGCGGGGAGCCCGAGGCGGGGCTTGATCCCAGGACCCTGGGATCACGACCCAAGCCGAAGGCAGACGCCTAACAACTGAGCCACCCAGGCGCCCTGACAGTTTGACATTTTAAAAAAAGTAATAAACAATAAAGTTTTCAATTTAACTTACCTGCAATTCTTTAGTCGTTTTATACAAGTGACTTCAAGACATGCGAACTTTTTTTTTAAGTTTTTACTTAAATTCCAGTTAGTTAACATACAGTGTAATATTAGTTTCATGTATACAATATAGTGATTCAATACATCCATATGAAACTGGGTGCTCATCACAACCAGTGCATACCTTAATCCCCATCATCTATTTAACACATCCCTCCACCCACCATCATTCTGGTAACCATCAGTTTGTTCTCTACCTGGGATATAGTTTAGACTATCTGCTGCGAATCGGTTGGGTGAAATTATACTTGTGTCTTAATGGTTCTCTGGCTCAACTACTTCATCAGTAAGATAAAGGAGGTGAACTAGATAATATCGAAAGTGCCTTCCAGCCCAAAACACTCATATTCTGTTAGCCCAAACAATTTGTCCATATTTTCAATCACACTGATGCCCACAAAGGCAGATTTGACTGGTTCTGATGTTATTCTCTGGTTCTGAGATATTTCCAGTTCACTCAATTGTAAAATTTCAGAATAAGATTTTGGTCAGACTTGTTATGGAATTGATATATTCCATCATAATCAATACCTTGTTAATGCAAGCAGTGTAAGATGAAATTGGAGACTGAGCTCTAGGAAGGCTGAGACTATAGTCTGTTACTGGGCATTTTCCCCATTTTTGTCTAAACTTAAGCAAACCCCAGGGGCATATTAAGGACCAGGGAAAAGATGAGGCAACTTTGCACAAAAGGTATTAACAATTTGCTCTTCAAAAAACACTATTGCTACTCTGTTGCCTACTCATTTCTATAGGAAATAATAAGAGAAGTGGCTATAGCCTATACAGAGAATTGGGTTTTATTGTAAAATAATGACATTATGCTCTTGTCGACAGTTTCCATTTTGAAAACCTCAAATATGAATACATATTGTGATGTAAGTGGGATAGTGATATTTCAGGTCAAAATATTTTGTGATATTTGGAATTCATTCATTGATCTATTCATTCATTTAGTATTTGTTGAAAATCTAGTCCATACTTATTAGGTTCTCAGAACACATTGGGGGACAAATGGCAATTTAATTAAGAAAATAACAAATGCCCTACTGCAAAATGCAAAAGTAATTACATTTAATCTCATTTTGAGCAAGATTCATAGGGCAACGTTGCTATGATCCATTACCTAAATTGCACTACATGGACTTAAAACAGGAAGAATATATTTAAGAAGAGAATGCTAACATTGTCATAAAAATTTGGGGTAGACTATAGCAAACAGTAAAAGTATACTGGAAAATATTTTTTTTTCCTTATAATTGTTAGGTCTGTCAAATAGAGCTGAAGCTTTTATTTTTAAGCAGACATAATCTTAGCACTAACTTCCTGAAAAGAACCTATCTTCTTATATAAAGTTGTTACAAATTTTATAGAGATTTTTCTCTTTAATTATTTAGATATTCTTATAAGTTGTTTTTTGTAGACCATCTTTTTTCTCAACATTGACATTAAATATAAAAATTCCTGTTTCCTAATAGTTTCCATATAGTAAGTGGAGCCATTTTATTGCTAATCATAGCATGAGTAAAGGCAACAGATACAGACAATTCTAGCAAACAAAATATTTAGATTTGTTCATCTAGGACACAAAATATTGCTTGTATCCAACATTTACATAGAAATTTTAAAATAATTGTAAACTTTAGAAATAATGTCATTGCAATCAATTTGCTCAGGAGAGGAGTAGTATGATGACTGGCCTGGCTAAGTATGGTAAGCTCTCAGCAAAGGAATTTCCAAAAATATGGAGACTTTTATGGATTACAGCAGATGATTGCAGTGATATCATGCAACCCATACTCATACTGCATAACTTAAGCTGGTTTTCAGTCATTAACATATGTTCAAGGGTAATAATATTTTAAAGACTTGAATTACATTTGTATAAATGTACATTATATCCCCATTCCTCAATCCATATAATGGGGGGAAAATCCAAGAGAATGCTTCTGGCAGATGTTGGAACTGGAACAAGGCTCTTTTTTGATCATTGTGTTCTTTTTGAGTTAAGACATTTATGATTCAGCAATATTATTAAGCTGAAACAGGTGTGCTTTCTGGACATTCTGGGTTAAGAGTTTTTTATTGTGTTTTGTTGTCCCTTTTATTACCAGTAGTCGTGATAAGTACGTTAGATGGGAAGATGACCACAATGCCAGAACAGCTGTATGTGGAGCTGAAATGAAGAGCTGGAAAATGCTGATGATAGGGGGAAAAGGCTTGTAAGGACACACAATCAACACCATAGCATAGCTTTGGAATGAGTTTTGAAAAGACACAGTCTCTCAGGACTGCTGCCCAGAATAAGAACCTTCAGATACTGTTCCACTTCAAGGCCATCAGAAGACCTGCTTCTCTCCTTCCCTGGTAAAAACAACAAAAAAACAAAGCAAATACAAACAAACAAAAATCCTCTCTCCAGCTCTTTTGTAACTACTGATACCCAATATTCTACGTAGAAGATCATTTCCATTTTTTAGCATTTTTGGGTTTTTTAAATATTTTTTTAAAATTTCAATTCAATTAGCCAACATATAGTACATTATTAGTTTTTGATATAATGTTCACTGATTCATTAGTTGCCTATAACACCCAGTTGCTCACCACAGCACTCCATCCTTTAACATTTTTGATCCCTCTCAAATAAAAACATCTCTGGAAGAGAAAATACACTAAGGGAAGGTTTGCAAAGTCAATGCCTAGTAGGACCAGTAGGCTGGGAATAAGACAAAGGAAAATGATGAGGATGTTAGAAAAAAGCCTCTCATAACAGAGTAAGTACTCTGAGATACAGTAGCAAAATTCCACCAAAAGTACAAATGCTATATATGAACTATCTTAATTTTTAAATACTAGCAGTAGACTTCAAAAAAAAAAAAATCCCATACCTGCCAAAGTAAGCATACCAGTCTACTTGTTAGGTTTAAGTTTTTAAAACTGTTTAAGATCAGTTTAAGCTGGTTTGTGGGCCATATGGGGCTACTTAAAGGATCCCTCAGGAGTTAGGAGACTTGAATTCCAATTTCAAGTCTACTATTTCTGAATGGCTAAATTATATACTTCTTGAGATCTGAGTTGACATCTCTGTATTAGTTAACGTCCCCAAAGAAAACAGACAGCACACTCAGGATAAGTTAAGGAGGATTTATTTACAAGGGGACTAATGATAAAAGTCTGGGTTAGATGTAAGGAAAGCACAAGGTAATAGTGGAGGAGCTCAGAGCCAGCCACAGCAAAGCTGTCACAACCCCAGAGACTAAGAAGAGAGGGAAGGATGAAATTATTGGACTCTGGCAGGGGAGGGCACACATCGAGAGGAATAGGGCGCTCTGGTCAATCTCAGGAGGTGGGCAAAGGATCCGGCAAATCTAGGGAGCCAGGGCAATAATACCTTTGTCACTCTCCTTTCTCCTGCCTCTTTCTTTCTTTTTTAAAAAAATTTCATTTATTTATTTGACAGAGAGAGCGAGAGAGCACAAGCAGGGGGGACAGTAGAGGGAGAGGGAGAAGCAGGCTCCCCGCTGAGCAGGGAGCCCGAGGACCCCGGGATCATGACCTGAGCCGAAGGCAGATGCTTAACCAACTGAGCCACTCAGGCGCCCCTCTCCTTCGTCTTTCTAAGTGATCCCCTGCCAAGGCTCTCTACTGGCAATCTTCATTGGAGGCCATGGGTTTGGGAATGGTGAATATAATTCATATAGGTTAACCTTGGGGCAGAGGGCAGGGTGCAGGGTAGAGGGGGGATATGCAGAGCAAAACTTAAAGCTGCCTGGGACAGTCTCCTCAGGCATACTTTTTTTTTTTTTTGACAACATCTGTAAGGGTGTAGTACATTAAGCAGACACTGAAATGTTATAGTGTTATAGAATCTTTCTTTGTTGGGACACCTGGGTGGCTCATTCTAAGCGTTGGACTCTTGATTTCAGCTCAGGCCATGATCTCAGGGCTGTGAGA
Organism: Eumetopias jubatus; assembly: GCF_037043125.1. Classification (NCBI taxonomy): domain Eukaryota; kingdom Metazoa; phylum Chordata; class Mammalia; order Carnivora; family Otariidae; genus Eumetopias; species Eumetopias jubatus. The sequence continues at coordinate 50,643,975 of NW_028274820.1, read as the reverse complement.
TTGAGCCCTACATAAGACTCTTTCTCTCTCCTTCTGCCCCTCCCCACCACCTCTCTCTCTCTCTCTCAAAAAAAAAAAAAAAAAAGGAAGAAGAAGAAGAAGAAGAAGAAGAAGAAGAAGAAGAAGAAGAAGAAGAATCTTTCTTTGTTTTTCATTTCCAGAAAGTAGATACTAAGATGCTCTCCAAGGTCCCTTCCACCATTAATCTTCCCATTTCATTATTTTATACTTGAGGTGAGAACCTGAAAGAGACATTTGGGAGAAATTCTGAGATTTTAGATGCCCTAGCTTAAGGTTAGATATCATATATTTCAAGAAGCCAATCAACCTGGTAAAGCCAAAAAGATACAAAATCTGAGATAGTTTTTTGAGCAATATCTCATGTAGCACATGAAAAATTGGGGCATATTTACTGTAGACTCCTATAGCTTCTGAGACATTTTCATTTATTTACATTCTATGGATAGAGTTGTGGGGGTAGGAGTTAGGTGTTTGTTTTTGCTATTATCATTGTTACATATTTTAATAACAATCAAGTCATTAGGACATGCAGTCATAGGTGAAAGATTATAAATCAATTTCTTTTTTTTTAAGATTTTATTTATTTATTTGACAGAGAGAAACACAGTGAGAGAGGGAACACAAGCAGGGGGAGTAGGAGAGGGAGAAGCAGGCTTCCCGCTGAGCAGGGAGCCCGATGCGGGGCTTGATCCCAGGACCCTGAGATCATGACCTGAGCCCAAGGCAGACGCTTAATGACTGAGCCACCCAGGCGCCCTATAAATCAATTTCTATTTGAGTTTATTTCATGAAAGCCATTGAAGCTCTGAAATAGTATTAGTTGGAAAAAGAAGAAACCATCAATTCCAAAAATCCCTTACAAATTAACTGAGAATGACTTGCCAAATACGATAATGCTCACCAAACGGCATTATCTAGAATACAGATATATACTATGTTAAGTCTGTTCCACAACCTTAGAAAATAAAGCTTTTGAATCTGGCAGTGTTTAAGCTAGGCAGCCATTGTGATCTATGATGAGAAGGAAACCTCAGAACTAAAACCATAAGGTTGAAGGCTGATGGATTAAAAGAAGGTTGGCTACATTACTTCTGCATGATTTCAAAATGTGTAACTCTTATCCATTCGCATTGTACCCTCCAGCACTCATCAGTGTAACCCATGAACTGCACAAAGTCATAGAAGGATATCATCATGGTTCCAAATGCAGCTAGTCTCTTCCTTTGGGACGGAGATGATCATATCACAGTTTCACAGAGTGGGACGGATCCAGGGAATGATGGCAGCAGAATGCCAAGACACTTTAAGTACACATCAAAGCCAATTTCGAAGCTTGGCTTAGGTGTGGAATGATGGGAAATGAAGCACTTGGCTTTCAGAATTTCAAAGACTCATTTTAAGAGGAAGCACTACATAGATAAAAGACGATGAGAAAGAATGAACAGCTGTGCCAGGCTTTGCTTAGTGGTTACACTGCCGAGCACAGCCTTCAGATGTACAAAGGATAAGAAGCAGTGCCAACTTCGCAATTGCTTCTTCACCTACATCTGAATGCATAGCAATAACATCTGTAACTGGAACGGTTCCCTGTTCTTCTTATTCCATTCCTTTACACTTGAAAGGCCATATGTTGGGTTTAATCCACTAATGATAATATTACTTGATCAAACAAAGGTTCTAGAATGTTAGGATCCTAGGAATGGGAATGCAAAGAAAAGATTCAATAGGGAATCCATTTAAACCACTTTTATTTTATGTGGTGTATTGTTAGATAGTATTGCATTGTAGTTAAGAGTAAAGGTACTGGAGCCATCATACCTGGGTATGAATCCAGGCCTTGCCCCTAATAGTTGACTATTTAAGCAATAGGTACTTTAATTTCCTCCTCTATAAAATGGGGTAATTAAATCTGCCTTAAACAAGTTCCTGAATTTAAGGGCTCACAGTAATAGTTTTTACTGCTAATATTATTGTTATTATTATGTTTCTTAGTTGACACCAGCTTGCTGAGTGGGGGAGAATGCAAACTTGGGTAGGGATTTCTTCTCTAAGCCCTGGATCCAGAAAGTAGATTAAGAGTAAGACAGGGGAAAACATGGGAAAAAAGGAAGAGTTGGTAAGGTAGGAGAATGCAAGGTTGAGGACAGAAACATTTTTGGAAGATATTCTGGACTGATCTTATTTAATTTTAAGTGAAAATGAAAAGCTCTGTCATTTTGATTGCTTTTAAAGAAGGAGTGTGCGTGCTCTCTGTCTCTTTTATTGTCAATGCCTTTATCCATTGCCTTTTTGAATCATCCTAAGTTTGCTTTTCTAGGCTATGTTGTCATTTCCCATTTATTTCATGTATTTTGTCACAGAAAAATTGGTGTAGGAAACATTTTCATGCATTTATGCTCCTTTTGCCCCTATACTTAATTCTGAAAACTATTGGATTTGCTTACTTTACCAATATGTCATCCAAGGCTCACACTTTCTCACTCATTTCCTCAACAACGGAAACAGTAGTTTTCCACTTCATTTCTGATTTTTCGTATTTCCAATGCAATATATCAATCCAATTCTAAACGTTCAGACTATTGCTTTATTCTACCTTTTCTTTTTATAATTTATGTTAACTGATGACGTATAACTCTCTAAAGTCATTCTCTAAATGTTTTGAGCATGGCTCCACAAGGAAAAAAAAGAACACTTTGAGTACCTTAATCCAATACAAATTTATTTACTTACAAGTTATATAACCATATTAATGCATTATGTACATTACAAAACACATGAATACAAATTATTTTTCCTGTAGCCCAATGGATCATTAAAACTTAATAATAATAATAATGACAAAGAAGAACGATAACACGTGAACTTGAAAATAGTAAATGTCATATAATTTTGGAAAACTTGTGCAAGATTTTATACTGTTTAATTAAACTATACTTTTAAGTATTTCTTGCACATTTCTCAGTCCTCTTTTACAACCTCCTTCAAATGTTCTATGCTCTCAGTAACTGTGTTTTATGAATTATCATCTTCTTTGAGAATCTGATTAACCTTTCCCTTATTTACTAATTTCTTTGTCAAACGTATTTTCTTCTAGATGCCATCTCCTCATAACTTTATGAGGAGAAACCCAAAAAAGATAATGACATAAATGGAAGTAAAACATTTAGCACCATTCTGAAAAGCAATGGCAAAATTCCAGGTTAATGTGCCTGCTGTATCTGGAAGTATATCTTATCCTTGGCCTCACAAGAAGATATTTAGAAGGTATCAATAGAGGCTTTGTTACTAAAGATTCTTTCAACATAGTTTACTGGCATTAAAAAAGTGATGAAATTTTTTTATACCAGTATACCCTTAATGTGCTTGGCAAATTTGTTTTATGTCTTTCAGAAACATTACATTCCTAATTAATGTCTGTATTTAATATGGATATTAACTCTCCATTTGCATCTTTTTTATATTAGAAAAGGAAGAAACACCAGAAACATTAGAATTTCCATTTCTATAGGTGAAAAAATTAATTTTTTAAATTATTCTACACTAGAAATAAAGTATGACTTGGTCATTTTTTTTTAAAGACTATATTTATTTATTTGCCAGAGAGAGAGAAAGAGAGCGTAAGCAGGGGGGAAGTGGCAGGCAGAGGGAGAAGCAGACTCCCTGCCAAGCAAGGAGCCCGATGCAGGGCTCCATCCCAGGACCCTGGAATCATGACCCCAGCCGAAGGCAGACGCTTAACTGACTGAGCCACCCAGGTGTCCCTGACTTGGTCATTTTTAAATAGTGGTTAGCTATTTATCACTTTTTTCTCTCCTGTTTGTACTTGCTTCCCATAGGTGAAACTACAAGTTACACACAAGTCATACCAGCTCTGATTAGTAACTATTTCAATTATCATTCAGCACATAAGCCTTGGATTAACAATCCAACTCTTTCGAAATGGAAATAGAAATCATACTATTGAATGCCTATCATCTATTACAACCACATACTCGACCATTTAATTACACTAGGTTTTGTGTACATCATTTTCCCCCCTTCAATTAGATTGAATTTTCTTGGAGAGGTAAACCATATTTTGTACCATCTGCTTAGCTCTTATGTAATAAGTTGGTAGGCTCCCGGTGAGGAAGAATTCCTCTTGTTTTCCCAAACCAGGGAATTCCTTAGTGGATGAGCGAGTTGGTGTTGACTGTTGCTGTGAGACAGGCAGAGCTGTCAAGACCCTGTTGATACAGCAAGATGGCCAGAAGTGCCACCTCTTCTTCTTCCCACCATGGGAAATGTCTCCTAAACTGTTGCAAGGAGGCACGGCTGCAATTCCCCCCTCCTGCTGATGGTAGGTCTTGCACAATCCCTGATTCCTGGCTGGTTGGGACCCCACGGCAGCAGACGAATGCTACACAGAGAGCTGTAAATTAATTCCCAGAACAACAAAAAGTGCTGGTGAGATTTGATGGAAGAGGTCGTTTAACACCAAGGTTGGATCCAGCCTCTGTCAAGGATTTATGGAAAGTCTATTTCATGTAGATGGTGTTTTCCCCAGTGTTTTTTATTTCTTTCCAACTTTTTCCAGGCTTGTTATTTCAACTTGCAATTCCCTTCCATGTTTCTTGATTCTACAGTTCAGTCTTTTTGAGAGGTGAAATCAGAATCTCAAGCAGATTTTTGAAGCCCAGACAGATGACTAATTACAGTGTATATACACTGCTCTTAACACAAAGATTCATTGTCTAATAAAACAGAAAAAATCTTAGCAATGTGGATGAAACAAAGTAGGTTTTTGTGCAAGTCTAATAGATGCATGCTCTCTTTGATATGGTTTTCTATATCAACATAGGGTTAGTTGAGTCAGGCAGTAGTATTTTGATTTGTTCCTTCTTTCTTAGTCCTAAGCTTCTTTTAAGGATGTTCATACAAAAATCTGTTTTCAAACCATATCTAAAAAGGTGTCAATATTGCCATATTCTTTTAACTCGATGAAACCTGGGAGAGCTTAGACAGCTCTTCACTTTAGCCCTTACTTTCTACAATTTGTTATTTCTTGAAACAGTTGTCTTTTTCTACTATAGATGGGACCTGAGATTGAATAGGCCTTAGCAATGGCCTACAGTGAGTAAGTGGTTTACTCTTACACAGGAGCTAGTCTGTTTCTGGAAAGACAAACATGGCGCAGAAAATGTGTTAGTAATAAGATTAAATGGGTGGAAAGGATTCCAATCTGTAAGACATTATAAAAGTCATTTTTGGGCCAGTGCTATGCCCTGTGACCTCATTTCTCTGGTACATCTAAGAAGAGTTGTTGATTTTTCAGGGTTTTATTTTTTTTATTTTTATTTTTTTTTACTTGTTGTTAGAACAAAATGTGATCTCTAAGCTCTTTATATGCTGAACTGTAGTCCTGTTTTTAAGACTCTCTCTAGTTATAACTTGGATAAGCCTTTTAACCTACTGACGAGTTGCCCTGGCTATGGCACTCGCCCCTTTTACCATCTTCTGGGAAACACCGTCATAATCAGGCTGTGCATACTTAATGATCCTGTGTCACTTAACTATGTCTTCAATGCCACTCCATTACAACAATCACAGAATTCCAGTGGCATAAATAATAAGCACTTATTTAGATCATTGTCTAAGGATTTTCTGGAGGTCAGTTGATCTAAATGGGGTTTGGATTAGCATGGGTAGTACCAGCTGGACTCATGTCTGCATCTGGAGGACAACTGGAGTTCAGCTGATACAAACTAGACTCAGCTGGGGCAGTTGGGCTCTGTTCTTCATGTCTCTCAGCTTCCTGCAATGACCTGGCCTGTTAGCTGGGTATCTGAAGGAGAGGCTTTTGGAGAGGCTCGAGAAAGCCTACTAGCACAGGTGCTTTTTAAGCCTTTCATCACTCATGTCCTCTGACATTCTATTTTCTAAAGAAAGTCACATCACTAAACTTAAAGTCAAAGGGTGGGGAACTATACTGTTTCTTTACTGGAAGAAACTGCAGGTAACATGCCAAAGCGTGTTGATACTCTAGAAGGGGTAAAGATTTAATGCAATTAGTAGAATATTCTACACATACCTTTATCCAAATCCAGTCTATGTCTCAGACCTTGGAACTCTTAGACTCAACCTTCCTCAGTGTATTCATGGTTGTTGAGGAAGAGCATAGTAAATTTTGAACTGAATTTCTCTCAATTTTCATTGTATGTACTATAAAGTACCTATTCTTTAGATGAAAGACTGAAAACTTTATTACTTTTCAATATGATTTTGTTAGCTGCTTTTGATAAAAAGAAGTGAACAAATAAACAGTTCATCCAAAAAACCCACTGATCCTTAGAACTGATTTTGATCAGACTGTATAAAAAAAAGAGAGTAAATCTCATCCCAAAGAGAAAATCTCACCAATTTTATACACTGACAAAAATGATTTGTTTTATTTAAGTAATGAAAAGGATGAAAGTGTTTTGGAGGGCAGTCACAATAAAAATATGAATTTTATACTAATGAAATAAAATGTCCAATCTGTTCTTGGTCAAACACTTTTTATACAAATCAAATAATCATTTAACCCAAAGTTTTAAAGAAACAAAGCATATGTCCACTTATGAATCCCAAGAATACTATCTTAATCTTAGGGCACCTAATTTGATTAATTTAGTTCTCTGTGTCTTCAGCTACATAAAGAGAAGCTGGAAAGGATGAGACTAAAATGCCCTCTCAAGTTAACATATCCATATTCTGTTATGTAGTCCAAGTGGTATCACTTATTCCATTGTATCTGCTATTTGTGCTTGAAAACAGCGTTCAGTAAGGAGATCTTTTTGCAGGGGTGCCTTTTGGCAAAATTATGAAGCGGACTGGAAATCAGTTTGGCTTCTTACAAAGCTGAAACATGAATGAAAAGTTAATAGTCGTTTGGATACTTCTAGCACCTATTAATTGAATTTATTCAGCCAAAACTTCTTGAGTGCATCCTAGGTGCTCAGCACTATGACAGGTACAGGATATACATTGATGAACGCACCAGATAAGATTCCTCATTTGCATACTACTGGTCAAAGTGGAAATTGGTTTAACCATTGTGGAAAACTGTGTGGCATATCTACTGAAATTGAACATATGCATACCCGATGGCTCAACAATTACAGTGCTTGATATATATACCACAGAGATATGTACATGTGTTCACCAAAAGATGTGTTTTTCATGAACATATATTTATAGCAGTATTATTTGGAGTAGTTCCAGATAGGAATTACCCAAATGCAAATCAGCAGTAGAATGGATAAATTGTGATGTCTTCATACAAGTAATAACATAGAGCAATAAGGGTGGTTTACAACTATACAAAACAATATGATTCTCATAAAAGTTATGTTGAACAAAAGAAGCCTGACACAAAATAGTACACACCATATAATTTTATTGTTATTAAGTCCAAGAAGAGGCAAAAGAAATCTTAGCTTTTAGAAGTCAGGAAATGCTTACCTTTGGAGTGTAACAGCTGAGCACATAGTACCAAGAATCTTCTGGAGTGTTGCTCATCTTCTGTTTTTTAATTTGGGTACTTGTTATACAGTTGTGTTCAATTTATGAAAGTTTGTTGACCGCTACACTAAGGATATGTGTACTTTTCTTCATGAATATTATAATTTGATCACAAAATTTTTCCCTCCCTAAGAAAAATGATCATGCGTAGTTTACAGTTTAGAGTGGCAATTAAGAAATAAAAAAATAGATAAATGGCAGTAAGTGCAGGGAAGGAAGTGAAGAGAGTGTAGCAAATCTTAATCAGGTATCTACAATGGAAAAGCACACAAAATAAAACAAAACAAAACAAAACAAAACAAAGCAGCTGATCCTTTGTTTTGTTGATGGTCCCTTGTTTGACAATGGAAGTCAATATAAACAGAACATCTGGATATTCAAAGCTGCCATTTGCCTTCCAGTACTGAGAGTACTCATTAAAAGGGAGGTGCCCCATCTTTAGTGGAAGATGTTGTAGACTGGTCAGTTGATTGTTGTGATTGTTCAGTAATGTGTGATTACACAATGCTCCTTGCATATTCTTGCTTTAAGATCTCTAATTATTTTGTCCAACATGCCTATGGCTGCACTTCCCCATTCTGCAAGCATCTGTTCCTTTTTATATCTCCCCTGTCCCAGAGGGGGTGCTGTCAGCATTTGAGGACTTATAATGGGATGGGTGACATTAAGAACATATGGGAAGCTGGTACTTTGGCTTTGTTGTAAACAAACATAATTTAGACCTATTAATTAATTAATTTTTGCTAGCTGAGATCTAGATATTGCACAAATCTTTTTTTTTTTCAATCTTCAAAAGAATTTTTTTTCTTGGTTATATTCTTAGGCATCTGCAAAATCTACTGCATATATTTAATAATGAGAGTAGCATTTGTCACTTAAAAAAATAGCTCCACTGTATTGTAGTAAATGAACATTTATAGATTAAACTCTAAATTAAGTTCTATTTGAGCCCAATTTAGTCATCCGCCCAAAAGAAGTTTAATTATGCCAATTGGCCTGTGAAAATCCCTGGCATCCTAGGATATGAACATGAGTCAATAACTAAGCCTTCATCATCACTTTTTCTCATAATTAATGTGTGAGCAGAAAAATCTCTTTTTAATAATTATAACAATTTTAAAAACACAAAATCTGTTTAAAACATGCTGTTAATATGTAACAGGCTAAGCAATGTCTAAGAAATGTAATCCTGATTAGAAAAAGATTCATTTCCACTTACTCTATGCTACCAAATTTCTTGGTTTGGTCACCAGACCCCTACATGTTGCTTGCTGTCAGTTTACATTATCTGCACGAGAATCAACTGATCTTGACAAATTGAATTCTCCAGACTGTAAGGAGACAGCAGTTTGAAGTCCTCTTTGAAAAGAGCTATTTCAAGTCAACTCTTGGATCTAACTACAGGACCTAATTGTCTAGTTCTTTTTATCCAGGACTTTGCCTCTCCTCTCACTCCTTGCCTTTTGGTCAATCCATTCCTTATTAATGGACTCAACCAGTGGTGGGCAGGCTGAGAAAAGAGAAAGGAATTTAATTGGTCGATTGAGTAACTGTACACAACTTTGAGCCTCTTAGAATTCTTATAGAGAATATTTGTAGAGATAATGTTCAACAGTTTCAAAAGAGTGTTATTTATCAAAGTGAAAAATAATATATCTGAATTTTGAGTCTTAAAGCACATTTAAACAGTACTGAAATGAGATATTTTCTAATCTTCAAGTTCATGATTCCATTTTCAAAGTAAAATAATGATATCTTGAATAGTTGAACCTTAAAATTCGTTTTATAACCTCTTTGGTTTGTGTGTAAAATAATGTCTTGGGTTATATATTTGGAAAAAGGTGTAATTGGTCCAAAGAAAGGTATATCTTTAAGAATGGATGTTCAAACAGTGTTTTTTTTTCTTCTTTTCCTCCAACATGAAATTATGGTCCTTAAAAAAACAGAAGCTTAGATAGAACTGGGTTTTAACTGAAAGGATGCCCATGATTTATGTACATTTAAAACAAATATGCATACACATAAATGCAGGAGAGCAATTGAAATGTAATTTGAATATGGAGAGGGAGTTTAAACCACTAGAAAAGAATTCAGCACAAACTAGTTGTTGGTGGTGTTTTTTTCCCCCAATTTTTTCTATAAAGACAGAAATTGGGGGAAACTTTTACTGAACTAAATCAAATTAATGGTTGGGTAAATACTTCAAATTTTTAATTGAGTACACATATTCTTCATTTCCCCGAGATGTTTAATTCCTCACCCAACAAGTGTATTTATTGAGCACTTGGATATATCAGGCATTGCTCGGGCCCTGGACTTGCTGTGGAGGTACAGATAAATTCTCTATCCACAGAGATTTCATTATGGGACAGGATGACAAAGGAGCACCATTATGGAACAAACTCAAAGGATCATGAACAGAGTAGAGCACAAAAATTGCCTTGCTGATTAACTGCCAAACTACCAACACTTCTGTGGGTGGCAGGTTGATTGCCTAGGCAGGTATAAATCAAGCATTCTCTTCATTACATGCTTTGCCTTTTTACTGATAAAAAGTGCTTGGGGGGGACACAAGTTGGTACTGGTTGGAACCCCTCAAACACCACAATCTTTTTGTTCAAAAGCACGGGCAGGCTTGAAAACAGAAGGCCACCATTCTTTAACCTCACCACCCCCCAACCCCCCACCCCCGGCTTTTTTTTTTCTTTTTTTTAATTCATTATGGGGAAAACATTGTGTTAGATCCTGAAGGGAATGCGACAAAAGCACAAGGCAGGGAGGAACCTTTCCTTCCTTTTGAGTACAAGTTAGCAGAAGATGATAGAACCACAAAAATAATCACCAATGTTAGCATAGAGTTTTCTTTAGAGCTGATGACAAAATTTCATTTATATGACTCACATAAATTTTGTTCTGAAAACTACCCTATGAGGTAAGGCAGGAAAATGATATTATTATGGCTCATTTATGAAGGAAGAAACTGAGCTCAGCAAAAATGAATGACTTTTTCAAAAATCAAAGAGCCAGGGTTGGAGCAAGACTTAACTTGTTTCTTCTTATTTACGACCATTTATGTTTCAAACCACATCTAGCTCTTTCCCATAAGAATGTTAATGATATATAGACCCTCATTCATTCATTTATTCGTCTATTTATTGAACACATTCTATTTGCGAGCCACTGTAAGAGGTCTCAGGGATACAGAAATGAGCTATTGTCTGCTCTCAAGGTGTTCCCACACATTTGAATAGCATTTTATCTCTTACAAAACTCTTCATAAAAAGGATACAGTCATCACTTCATCCTCTGTAATATATCATTATTGGTTATATTTTGCACATAGAGGAATTTAGTAACTCACCTAAAGTCATAAAGAAGGTAGGGGCCCAGGAAGATCCAGTCATTACTTAAGTGCTAAAATGAGTACAGAACTATCGAACACTGGCTCTAAATTTTGTTGGACATGTATCTCTATCACTAAAAAAATTTTGAGCATGACTAACAATATACATGTAACACATTTTTAGCTAGTATACATCTGCTGCTATACTAGTGTTAACACATTGCAAAACTCACAAAAAATAAAATTTAAAAAAGATGAAAATGAAAGCAAATGCAAATAGAAGCTTTAATATTTACTTTCTGTTCCCTAATGGATGATCTTGCACACCTTTGAGGGTACACATACCTTTCTTTAGAGATCACTATTATAATGGATGATTATAAACAAGTATTAAAAGGGGCCAGTCAACATGGGTGAGTGGTACAGTGGAAGTGGTATTGCACTGAGTCCTGGCATCTTTTAAACTATGAGTGAATAATCAGCAATCTAAAAAAACCTTGATCTTCAGACTCTGGTCACAAATGCCTCCATCAAACACTAGAGAGATGCAAGTTTTTTATGTTCACTTCTCCTAGTTTGTGTCTCAGTTGTGCTTTTCAGCTTTTTGACAACATGACAACAAAGGAGTTCGAATGCTAATGATTATAAGCACGAAAATTTTGAACAAATGGATGTTTGTCCTAGAAGCACAAAAAGGAGAAATACTTAGATTTTATTCCATTCATGTGACAAAACTTAATTAAAAGGGGAACCTTTGAACCAGCAACATTTTATTTTAATGCCCAAATAGCTATTAATATAATTTGTGTTGTTGCAATAACTATACCACTTTATGGAAACATTTAGCTATCATTCATGAAGAAGAGATCACTTTCTCTCCCACAACAAACTCCTTAGTGGAGCTCCATTTTAATTACTTTTTAATAATTTGAACAAACTCTTCCTTCACAGAAAACAATTTTCCACTTCAAACTGAGGGTAAAGTTCAATTTTTTAGATATTAGCTCAATGAGTAGTTTTTACCAGGGAAAAATAAGCAAATTTTAATTCATCCTTTCTTTGAGGGAACTAAAACGCACAACTTAGGCATATAAAACCAATTTTGTAAAATCCCAAACCTAATATACAAACACAAAAACCCTCACAGTCTTCTAAAATTAGTTAACAACAAGCAATGGAATAATAAATGAAAGTTTTTGTCTGTACCGTTGCATTACCCAACTTGAGGAGTCAAAGTTTGCAACGTATTTTCTAGCCTGGTGTCTCCTGGAATTTTGCAACATGGTGGCTTTGGTCCCTGGGTATTATGCTAGGACAAGCTAGCAAATGAAAATATTGTTTTTGTAAAGGGTTGTGATGTCTCTGTGTTATACCAGGGATCTTTGAAAAAAACAACTGAACATGTTTAAAACTTTTAAAAAACTTTTTTTCAAAGTCAATAATAAAAGCCATTAAGAATCGAGTCACTGTGAAATTTGGGGGAATATTTCATCATGAATGTGGAGTTCAATTTCAATTTATTCATATTACACTTCTATTCAAAACGAGTTGTGGTGGCTTATGTCAGACAATTTTTGAAATGAAAATTTAGAAATAATAGAAAATGTTGAAGTCAGGTAAGAAAGTGGGGAAGTAATAATGTTTGGAGAAAAAAACTTAATTCGTGTTCTAGAATGATGATGTAAGAGCCATCATTCATGATGAAAAGAAATCTTGATTTCTAAGGCATCTTATAGTTTTCAATGCCTTCTTCGCTTCTAGGCTTAAAAACTTAGCTCATCTCATTTTATGATTGTGTGCTGTAGGTCCCGGTGAGCAATATCTGAAGAATAGTTTATTGTAAAATTTGGTCAAGATCAGCAGTGAAGAACTGAACGTCACTATGAAGAGTACTGAGAACAAACTGAAAACCTTGACCTCTCCTTTGGAGGTCAGCATAGTTTACACAGCCCTGGCATCCCAACCCACCACTTCTTTTGTCAAGTCACTAATTTCAGGCTCCCCATCAGCAAAAAGGTAACAACGATCAACCTCCATTTCACACACGCAGTCGTGAGACATGAAAGAATTATTGATATAAACACTTAAGACTATTCTTTGCATGCAATACACATAATTAACTATAATTACTCAACAAGTTCATGGAACCACAGAGAAAAAGTGAACCTTTCCCTTGATTCAGTGCTCAATCCATCATGCAAACCAGTTAGATTTCCACCTTTGTGGATAATCTAGTAGAGTGATTTCCAATAGCTCATCAGAATTAGAACTTCCAAGCTGTCCCCTCAGAATCTGATTCAGCATTTGCACCTGTAAAAGCCCTACAGATGATTTCGATGTGTAGCTTCTCTGAGAACTATTCATCTATAATATGTGCCAAGAAGGATGTGGACCTTCTTTTAACCTCCCAAGTTTCTAGCTCATCAGTTGCCTTTGCCTTAGTTGCTGTTATTACTATGGGGGTCTCTGTTTCCACCTGCATTAGGATACGAGGTTTGAACATACAGGCCAAAGTCAAAGTCATCCTCCCTCTCCCACACCATCTGATTTTCCCCATTGACAGTTTCTTCCACTCTTTCCTGGCCTGACACATTTACTCATAAACTTGTCACTTACTCTTCAGAAAATTGGGGACTGGGGACAGTGCTCTCAGAACTGCTTACTCCAGTTCTAGTCCTAAAATATGAAGAAGCAATTCACAGTTCAAATGTAGACTAGATGATTTGAAGAGAGAGGTCTAATGCAGAAAAACAAGGTAGTTGAAATGGGATCCCCTGTCCATATGAAAGAAATTAGGCAAGTGCATTATTTTTCTCCTAATTATTTAAATTAGGCAAGTGTTTCCACCAGGGTGTTGTTTATAAAAAAATTGAGAACCAGGGATGCACAAACTGAATCAAGTTTGTGCATCTGTAATAGATATTCGATGCTTTGGCTCTTTTTCCAAGATAGCGTAGGTTTAATGTTCAGAAATTCCTGGTTGGCTGAGTCTCTAACTGTAGCTGAAGAAAATAAAAACCTATATCATTTTGTAGAAATGGCTCTTTTTTTTTAGAATAAATGGACACAACAAATTGTAACAGAGCTTACAGTGTTCAGTTTGGGAGTAAAGGAAGTTGCTTTCCAAATTGTTCATAGACTTTCAAAGAATTGTGTTTGTCACCTCTGTTACTGCAAGTACTTCCTCATATTTTTAGTTTTATTGAATTCTAAATTAAGAACACCATTAACACCACTTGAAATAGTTTTAACCGATTAAAGTTGAATTTAGCACTTGTGATTAGAATTTAATAAGTGAAAGAAAATACAAATAATGAAGAACTGTCACCACCACTGTTTTGTCATCTAATAAAGGGCTAGCTCACACAGTATGACTCTGAGGAGAGCTTCTCTTTGAGAGAGACCAAAAGTTGTCAGATCTTGGAAATCAGTTTTTGGACTATCCACTTGGTATGTGTAACAATAGGGCCTTCATTCAGTAGCAGAAAAATTTCTCTGGTACCTACTCACTTTGCTAATATTTGGCTTTTACGATGGTAAAGAGGATGGTTTCAGGCAGTTATTGATAGCTTATAGTACAATCTGTAGAAACAAATTCCAAAGAGCAGATAGGGCCATTCAGGTCACCCTGCATTTCTTTGACCTTTCTCTCTTAGAAATTACCTTTTGAATCCTCTGCCCTACTGTGGCCAGGAATCTATGCAGTCTATAAATTTGAGTAGACGCTGCCCTGATTTGAAGACATGAATCCCCAAAATGGGTGACTGCCGCCTGTAGAAGTTTGTTTGCAAAGATGGTCATTACTAATTCCTCCATTCCCCGTGTGTGCTATTCTTTGCTTCAAGGTGTGGAGCCATTTCCCCTCTTCTTGAATTTGGGCTGGTCTTGTGACTTCCTTTGACCAATAGAATGAGAAAGAAGTATTGTTCTGCCAGCCCTGGGCATAGAATCTATGAGGCCTAGTGCAATCTACTTTTGATTTCATAGAACCCATCCGCTATGTAAAGAAGGCCAGGGCATCCTGTTGGAGAAAGATCATGTGAAGAGAACTGAGATGCCCCAGCCAATAGCCCAGCACCAAGGCCCCAAACCTATGAATGAGTCCATCTTGGATCCTTCTCCAGCCTCGGTTGAACTTCCCCAGTCAACCCCAAAGGAAAGACAGATGAGCTGTCTTCATTCAACCCAAGCCAAATTCTTGACCTGAAGAATTGAGAACAATAGAATGGTGTTACTTTAAGACACTAAGTTTTGGAATGGTTTGTTGTAAAGCAATAGACAACTGGAAAAAAAATTTCTAAAATAATATACTTCTTGTTCTTCAGAGCTTAATCTGATTTAGCAATTACATAGCACACTTTTTTTTGACCATCCATTCAAGATAAAGGTTAGTAAGTGGATCATTTTTAAGATTAGACGGTCACTGGCCTCATGTATAAAGTATTTTTCTTGAGTTCTTCCTACTATTTCCAGACCTTGGAAGTTTCCTGATTTAAAACATCATGTTTTTATTTTTTTCTATTTTATTATATTTGTTTTAAGATTCATTTTTCTATGAGAGGGAGACAGAGAGAGCACACACATGCACATGAGCAGAAGAGGGGCAGAGGGATAGAATCTTTAAGCAGACTCCCTGCTGAGCATGGTACCCAACATGGGGCTCCATCCCCTGACCCATGAGATCATGACTTGAGCTGAAACCAAGAGCTGGATGCTTCACGGAGTGAGCCACCCTGGCACCCCAAAATATCATGTTTTTATATTATATTCTGATATTTACTAAAATGGAGATGTCTCAACTTTTATTAGTTGTCATTTCCTAAAATGAGTAAGATGGTTAGATGGTTTCATCACTTTGAGATCCAGGTTTACTTGGGTAGAAGGGCCTTAGTTCATAACTCAATCAATCCTAGATCTTAGCAGCAACAGCCAGTGGGTATAGGAAGTAAATTAAGGCCAGGTTATAGAACATTCCAAGGAAACCCAGGCATCAGAATTCATAGGCCTGACACCGTGGTGGCATCTGTTTTTATGTGATTGATTTTTTCGGAGAAATTATCCAGCCAATTAATTGGAAATCAGCCTTCTGGTGACTCAAGACTTTCCGGTCAAACCAGGGTCCTGTTCCACCTTATGCCAAAAAGATGGGGAATTCTAAGCAAGAGGAAGGTTGTCAGAAGGTGGATACACCCCGTGAACAGTAAGGCAAATCTTCCAGACAATGACACAAATTCAAAATGGAACCCTTCCACAAGATGGGGCTGCTTGTCCTGGTGAGGACTGGCAGGGTTGAGTACACAGGTGAAAGTACAGATGAACTACTGGGCAGCAGAGCTGATGCTGAGTTGCCTAGCTCAGGAGATAGTGAGGAGAAAGAGAAAAGGACCAGGAAGGCAAGATGCCAGGTGGGCCAAAGACAAACATACAGAGATCTGAGCATTTGCCCAGGACCAGTGTTGGTCAGTTTGTGCATATTTTTGTTATTGAACTGTAGCACTTAATAGTAATCATGGATTTTTATAAAGTTAGGAGAGACTAATTGCTAAAGAAAGATTTGGCAAAAGGGAAATGTTTTTATTTTTAATCTTTTGTCAAGGCCTTGAGGTCTTTTAAGAAACAAATGATAGGAGAGGTAGAAGAGATATGAAGTTGGGGTGAGGAGGGTGAGTGCAAACTTAAAATTGAAAACTTTTTTTCCATTTGGGAACAGTTTTAAGCATTCAAATATTTCTGAGGACTAAGTGAAAACTGGTCTTCATGCATTTAGGTCTATATCCACTGGTACATTTAACATTCTTTCATTTATTCATCCATTCTTTCACTTCTGTCTTAAACCAATTAGCGGTAGCCATGGCCACAAATGGAAATATTTAATTTTTCTATTTAAGTTATTTCTATTCACATACAGCATAAACAACAGAGTGACCTAATTTCTCCCTCTTTGCAATCTGCCACAAGTTACTTCTACATGAAACACTGTCTCTCTGTCACCACTTAGTGCTTCTTGTCTAAGCCTGTCTAGTTTATTGTTCTAACTAGAATTTCCACCATCCGTCCAAACTCGGTGTTCTTCTTGTCCTCCTTCCCCCACTCTGCTTCTTCTTCCCTTCTTCTTTTTCTTCTTTTTCCTCTTTTTTCCTTCTCCTCCTCCTCCACCTCCTCCTCTTCCTCCCAGTCACTAGCCCAGTAAGTACCACATGCCAGAGAACAACGAAGCAGCACTTTTTAATTTTATTTTTTTACAAAAGTTAGACGCTTGTTTATATCCTCATATCCTTTGGACGACACTGAAGAGACTGTATTACCAATGTCTCCGTCTTCAATCTCTCCCTCAACCCTGCTATCCCACTGGCCTCCTTGTACCTTTACCTGACCATAGTCTCTTTTGATCTGCTTAAGATCAAGATTTGGTATCCTCATAGTTAAGGGATTATTAGGCAATGATGTCTCACATTCAGACTCTATAAACAGCTCACCTCCTATCCTTATTCTTTGCTTTTGCAGGGTGGTGGTGGTTGTGGTCATAATGGCACGTCCAAATGTCCACATTCTTCTTTTCTTATTTCTCAGAAGACAGTAATGAGTGAATTTTCTGGATGCATTAAGGACTATTTTTTAAAAATTATTTTGGGGAAGTCTGGGTGGCTCAGTCAGTTAAGCGTCTGCCTTCGACTCAGGTAATGATCCCAGGGTCTTGGGATCGAGTCCCATGGCTCCTTGCTCAGCGGGGAGCCTGCTTCTCCCTCTGCCTGCCGCTCCCCCTGCTTGTGCTCTCTGTCTGACAAATAAATAAAATCCTAAAACAAAACAAAACAAAAACTATTTTAGTAATGAGTTGCAGTTAAAATATATAGGAATAGCTGCTATCAATATCTTCCCTTGCACAAAAGCAAATCTTCCTTTTCTAGCTTTTGCTCTTCTTTGATGATTCTGATTATTCTTCCCTTCCACAGCTGATGAGAAATAGTCACCACCAATACTAGACTAGCCATTTGTTTTCTAAACAAACTTTTCAAAGATATCACCGCTCCCACATTCCTTATGCACAGAGATCATTCCCCTCTTTTAGTTTCTGGAGTTATGTGGCATCCAACAATAGAATTGTACCCTTTAGTTCTGTGCCCAGAAGCAGAATTCCAGGCAACAATTTCAATTCTGCTTAAGTTGTGGTCAAAGATATGGCCTTTGGTGGCTCTCAGAGGTGATTTGTTTTTAAATGACAGTTCTGTAGAAATACTTGGGAGATAATTCAGTTCTCCATTTCTCTAACATCATTTTTTTTCCGCTAGCAGTTAAATATTTTTCCCTTGTGTTTTCCTCCTTATAAATTAACAAGGAAATAAAACATAACTCTTTTTAATAGATTTCTTATGCAAGTTTTATATGGCGTATTTAATGTATTACATGTCTTTGCTTTAGGTCTTGAAATTAAATTCATTGAATATAAAGTGAATTGGGTGTAATTTTTTAAATTCAGTGCTTATTTTTATTTATTTAATTTTAAAGATTTTATTTATTGAAAGAGCATGGATGCGTACAAG
Source organism: Eumetopias jubatus (assembly GCF_037043125.1). Taxonomy (NCBI): domain Eukaryota; kingdom Metazoa; phylum Chordata; class Mammalia; order Carnivora; family Otariidae; genus Eumetopias; species Eumetopias jubatus. The sequence continues at coordinate 50,625,528 of NW_028274820.1, read as the reverse complement.
GGGGGAGGGGCAGAGGGAGAGGGACAAGCAGACGCCCTGCTGAGCAGGGAGCCTGACCTGGGGCTCCACTTAGGGCTCCACCCCAGGACCCTGAGATCATGACTTGAGCCAAAGTCAGATGCTTAACAAACTGAACCAGGCACCCCTTAATTGGTGTTTATTTAAGTCTGGTCAACACTTACATAGTATCACCTAAGGAAGCATTTAAAAAAAGCAGATTTCCGGGCCTACTCTAGATCGACTGAATCAAAATTTCTGTCAGAAGGTGCCAATAATACATTTTCTAAGATTATTACATAATATATAATATGTAAATGATATTATATAAATACATAAGAAACACTATATATATTAACAATTGTCCTCAAATGATTCTTATGACAAGTTAAACTTTGGTAGCATTAATGATATTAATGATATCAAGTTTATCATTCAGTCCTGAGGCTATTTATCATATATATTTTTTAGCTATGATAGGAAAAACAAAGTAGACTGTTGAGACCATTGATAATTTACTTTGTAAGACATATTGAGAAAATGAAAGACGGTAACCTTGTTGTCATGTGGTGTTTAGTTTGAATTATCCACAGAAAGATCTCATTGTGGAGCATCATTTTTATGTACAAAAATGAGTTAAAGGTCAGAGGTTAATAGACTATAGCATTTACATAAGACACAATGGCAAAACAGGAATTAGGATTCATAGACTGACGGTAATACTGGGACTGGCCCGTGGTAGAACGATAATATATTCTGTTTGGCTCCTATTTCAGCAGAGTTAAAGGGTAAACCGTTAAGCTGTTCATTAGCATTTGTGAGCAACACTCCAACCAACCTCTAGAAATGCTATTAAAACACTAAGTGTGGTTGGGGAGGGGAAGGACTGGCAGTGGTAATTATACTTAGATTAACACTAAAAAAATAAACTCAACCTAATCTAAAATTCAGTAATAATAATAATAAGGTCCCCAAGATAATATTCCAGGGTCCTCTGCCTCAGAAACAAACAACAAAGGGGCGTTTTAGGCCTTTCGGATATAAAGATGAGAGCCACTTTCATCTAATGGCCACTTCTGTATGCATTAAAAAAATAAAGACATGTTAAAGTGAGTTTATAAAATTGTGGTATACATTTAACAAAGCTATGCTTTCACTATTCGCAGTACAATAAAACACGTTTTATTATTCACAGGATAAAGGGTATTTTAAAAATCATAGTGCACTGAGAGTGTAGTTATGGGACATAAATAAAGTCAAATGGACAGTGTTTTCTTTCTTCAGTCACATCACTATATTTCTAACTATGTATAACTCCATTTGGAGATTATAGTCAGTCAACCTGTAAGTTTGAAGGTTTTCCTGAGCATGAAACTGTATTAGTTTCCTGTGTTTGTTGTAACAGATCACAAATAGAGTGGCTTAAAACAAACAAGTTTATTATCTAAGTGTTGTAGATGTGAGCAATCTCAAAATGGGGTGGCAGGGCTACATTTTTCTGGAATTTCTAGTTGAAGAATTTGGTTCCTTGCTCTATGCAGCTTCTAGAAGCTCCTGGCATCCTTGACGCATAGCTTCGTATCACTCTGACCTACAATTCAATCCTGACACTTGTTTCTCTGATTCTGACCACTCTCTTATAAGGACACTTGCGATTCTATTGGACACACTTGGATCATCTAGGCGACCCTCCCCAACTGAAGGGTTTTAATTTAATCGCAGCTGCAATGTTCCTTTTATAAGGTCAGGTAAAATATTCACAGGTTTCAGGGATTAGAACAATGGGCAACATTGGGAGACCATTATTTTACCTACCACAGAAGCTCAGACCAAAAACCACTCCAAGAACTTTCCCCTTTGTGTGCTCTGCATTGTGATACAGTTGGGGTTTATTTTTTCTAAACCTATCAACTGATACTGCAGAGTGGTTATTACCAGTGGGTCACAGAGGATCTCACTTTCCAAGGTAGGCACTTTTAGCTACTTGTTGCAGAGAAGATAATTTCATAATGTGGCTGCTACAACTTGGTATAAAACTACATGGAAACTATATTTTTTACCCAAAATATGCATAATAAGGAACTAATTACTTATATCTATAGAAAAAGATACAGAAAAAATGTTGCTTCTTACACTGTGATAGACAAATGAACAGTCTGTCCTTTACTTTCAATATGAATCTTAAATATTGTCAACATACAGTATAAAAGATCTAAGATTCATAGTGAACAGAGCAAAATTAATATATTTGCTCTGAAACAAAACTAAATCAATAAAACATGATTCTTGCTAAAATTTGTCAAGATTTAATTATTATTAATACATAGCAATTAATATAAGACTTTTATTACTATGCGTTTTTTGCTGAAGATTAAGAAAATGAAAAATTGGGATGCCTGGGTGTCTCATTTGGTTAGGTGTTTGCCTTCAGCTCAGGTCATAATCCCAGGGTCCTGGGATTGAGCCCCACATCCGGCTCCCTGCTCAGCGGGAAACCTGCTTCTCCCCCTTCCTTCTGTGATTTCTCTCTCTCTCTCTCTCTCTCTGTCTCTCTCTTAAAATAAATCTTAAAAAAAGTGAAAAATAGCTTTAACTCCACTGTTAGATTAAAAAGGGTAACTAAGATTAATATTAATAGAAACAATGATTTGACTTGCATTTCTGCTTCTGTATAGATTCCTTTATTCATTTACCCATTCAGTTAGTCAACAGGTATTGAGGGTCCAGTATAGGCCAGACACAGGTGTGGTGGTGCTACCAAGTCAAGTGTATTATGATGCTTATTTTTCAGCTAAGAGTCAGTGATATGACAAACTGCAATTATAATGGAGCTAAACACTAATTATAATAAAAGTATTTTTTGTTACTTTTGTATTGAAAGTACTTCTTTTTTTTTAAGATTTTATTTATTTATTTGAGAGAGAGAATGAGAGACAGAGAGCACGAGAGGGAAGAGGGTCAGAGGGAGAAGCAGACCCCCCGCTGAGCAGGGAGCCCAATGTGGGACTCGATTCCGGGACTCCAGGATCATGACCGGAGCCGAAGGCAGTCGCTTAAACAACTGAGCCACCCAGGCGCCCCTAAAAGTACTTCTATATTGAAACTCGTGTACTGAAAATATAAGTGTATTGAATGTATTAAAAGCATGTTCAGTCACTGATAAATAAAAGAAACATTTTATTTTAATTTTGTTATCTTTAACCTAAATTGGGAAAAATGGGTAAAAATACTGGGTTGGAATATTATAGCCTGATAATATTTTCAGTGCCTAAAAGATTCTTTTTTTAAAAATCAATCTCAAGTTAACTATTTATAGGTGAAGATTAAATTAGCAAATATTAATAAATATACTTCAGTTATGATAAAGTGACTCCATCGGTTCATTCAATACATACTTGTTAAACTTCTTTTCTATTTCAGGAGCTGGGCACAAAACCCAAACCAAAGAAGTAAGGATCCTGCTCTCATGGAGTTTACATTCCAGGGACCTAATACAATGGGCTCTGACATTCCAAGTACTTGACTACATTTTTCTGGTAAAGGCGACCAGCAAGGACAGCACTAAATTCCAGGCCTGGAATCCTTCAACTCAGGCTGTACTTCCGTGAAAGGGCCTAAAGGCAGATCTGCCATTTGTGCAATTTTACACGTTATTTGAACATTACAACCTTTTTTCTTTCTCTGTAAAAACCAAACCAAACCAAAAAACAAAACCCCAATAATAGTTGGGTTCTCCTGGAGATTAAATGAGCTAATGTGTGTCGCTTGTTCAGCAATTGTTAGTGTTACTGCTTTGACTCTGTGGGCCCCAAATGAGCCCGCTCATTCGAATGAGCTGGGGATCTTTGAAAACATTCTAAAACTCCGGCCCCTCAGCAGACTAATTAAATCCTAGTGGCTGAGGGTAGGACACAGGTGTCAACACTTTCGGACCTCCCCAGGTAGTTCCAATTTGCAGACAAATTTGAGATCCGCGGCAGTTTGGTTCATATATACGGTTCATAATAACATTTGCCCATCCACCCGTCTTTTCTGAGAGAAGGTGGAACCTTTAGGCCTCACGAGCTTAAAGGGAGAAATCGAGGTGCACGTTTCTCCCATCCTGTGACTTGAATCCAAATGTCTTTAAGGGGAGAGGGACTGGAGGGCGTCCTGACAGCTACAGCCTCCGCACAGCTGTTAAGTTTAAGGGGCCCCGTAGATATGTACGGAGGGCTGACGCTTCCACCCGAGGCGACTGCGTGGCCCGCCAGAGCAGCGAGGAGGCGCGGAACTCAGGCCTGCCGGGGGCGCTGGGCTCGGTGCAGGGGCCGAGGACGCGACGAGAAGCAGCTCGGCGGCTGGAGCGTGCCCTGGGGACACGCCGCGGCCTGGCCCTTGCTGCTCCGCAAGGGCGCCGTCCGCCCTCACCCGCCCTTCTCCTTTACCCCCTATCCCAGCCGAGGTCCCGAGCAGCCGCGGGGCGCTTGGGCCCAGGGCGAGCCAGGCCTGCCGCGCCGCCCGCCGCCATGGAGCCCAGGCCCGCCGCACCAGGGCCTTGTCCCGGCGACTCGCGCGGCGCGGAAGAAGCGGCCGCGGCCTCTTCGCTGCACCCTGCCGAGGCCCAGCCCCGGCGCCGCGCTCCCGCCGTGGCTGCCGTGTTGCCGGCTGGGGGAAGCGGGGAGAGGATGGGCGTCCCCACCCCGAAGCAGTTCTGTCCCATCCTGGAGAGGCCGCTCATCAGCTACACCCTGCAGGCCTTGGAGAGGTAATGCGGCGCCAGGCGCGCCCCCGGCCCCCGGCCGGGTCTCCCGCTCCCTCCCGGCCCGCCTCGGGCGGCCCGCGACACCTGCCCCTGGTGGTGCTTTCGCGCTGGCGCCTTCTCTCGGCGGACTGCGGGGCCCACCCCACCCGCTCAGTCCCCGCCGCCGACTCGGGCTCTGTCCGCGCTTGCAGTTTCGAGATGGGCGGCTCTGCTCTTCTAACAGACTGGCATGCAAGCGGGGGCTGCCCCACAGAGCCCTTTCTGTGCCCAGGCCGTCGGGCGGGGGGCTGGGGGGAGCCCGGCTCGTGGAGTTGGACTAAGGAAGGAGAGCATGGGTTGGGACTAAGAGGCATTTAGTCTTAACAGTGGCCCCAGGGTGGCCTGATGACAAGCAAGCCTTTTCAGGAGTCTCTTCTGCCTCTGCCTTTTTCTCAATCTCTTATGTGCACTCTCCGTGCATGCGTGAATTGGAGTTTTACTTGTGCATCTGACTATACGAGGCTTTGTTCGCTTTATCCATTCATTTATAAACACTAGCGAAGTATCTCTTAGGACCCTGTGTTGATTAAGAGGTGCTGAAAGTGTACCGAGGGGCAGAATTTAATCCAAGCTTTTCAACGTGGATATGGATTTAAGGGGGCGAGATTCTGAAGTTAAGGCCAATTTGTGCTTTATCCTGTTACAAAATGCACTGACTTGTAGGGGATCTGGAGAGGGAATGGGGGTGGGAGGACTAGGGGAGCCTCAGTGAGGTGAAAAGGGGGTGTGCTATTTATCTTGCTTTAGAGGGCCAGTAGTATGACTGAGCGTGGGGTGAGGCTGGAGGGGTAGAAATAGGGCAAGTTGCAAAGGTCCTTTGACGTGTTGGGAAGGTGTTGAAACGTCTTGAAGCCAGGGTGGTATTGTGATAGGCCGTTAAACCTCGAAATGAGCCCTTTGTATCTCAAGAGAGATGACCTCTTTTAGCATAGCTTTTGCAGGTGGCTTTGATGAAGACTAAGCTAATGAGTTGCTACTAATCAAAGGACAGTGGCCTGTTACCCAGAAAAGATCTCCCTGCCCCACCATGCTGCACACACCACAGAAGCCAAAGGGCCCAAGTTGCTTTGTGTATGCTTATCTTCCTAAATGTTGGCATTTGGAAAACGGAAGGGTGAAGAGTCCTGATTACCCTTGATTCAAGTAATCAGGTTGGTGGTTCCATCTGAAACTCAAACACTGAAACAGTTCCAGGTGCTTACCCCCTATTGTGTAGTCTACCTTTTATCTGCGTATGCATCATTTAACTACAGTATTGGATGCTAGACCTTATGACAACATAGCTCATTATGTAGGTAGTATTACAGGAACAATGGATTTTGGCCAGCAGAATCGAACTGCTTAATTACCAGATGTAGCGGAATACGGTGTTTTTTACATTTAATTTTCCTTCCTGTGAAGGAAATTCAGATTATTAGCATGTTTGCATCTTCTGAGGGAGCCTGAGATAGGTAGTTACTGGAAAAATCTTTTAAAGTAAAAGAATGTTCCGGGAAGACCTTGTTTATGGAAAAGGGGGAATGTGTTTTCTTTTGATAACAGCAGTGATACAATTCTAATAGTAACTACTTAAATCTCCATTTTGAAATACTCTGGGGCTCATTTTTGTCACTGTTAAAATGCCTGAATAACTTAAGGGATGCTTATATTTGGGTTGTGTTTCAGGAAATCCTTGGAAACCTTGCATTATAGGGGTTTAGGTATGGGTGCTTCTGAGCAATTTCCTAAAGGAAGGGCATTCTCTTGACTGCTAATAGGCTTCCTAGAGCATGGTGCTCCAAAGCCTAGGTTATTTCATCCCCCTGAATTATTCAGGTTCAAATAAGGAAAGGAAATGGAAGCATAAAGTGAGTTGTAAAATTCTTACCTTTTGCTCTTTGGTGAAATTATGCATGCTTACCATTTACTAAGGGGAAGCACAGCTCTCAGTATCCCAAATCGGAAAAGCTGTAATTGGGTATCACCACAGTCTGTCATCTGGTTTATTTTAGGACAGTGTCTGCTCTCCTTGACCTCTGAGAGTTGTGAATATGGATTGTGTAGAATTTGATTTCAAAACTCCTTTGTACCTCATAAGTTAGGATTTTCCTTTCTCAAACTTTTGCCATCTCACAGAGAAGTTGCTGTGAGTAATCTTCTTAGTTAATCTTGACTAAGAAGGATAGTCAAGAAAAAATGACCCTTATGGTGTGATCTGTCTTCTGGAATTTTGAGCCAATATAAAACTACAGTGTACAAGATCTTTCACCTCTGAAGTTTGGTCCACAATTTTTTTTTTAAAGATTTTATTTATTTATTTGACAGACAGAGAGGGAACACAAGCAGGGGGAGTGGGAGAGGGAGAAGCAGGCTCCTCACTGAGCAGGGAGCCCAATGCGGGGCTCGATCCCAGGACCCTGGGATCGTGACCTGAGTAGAAGGCAGATGCTCAATGACTGAGCCACCCAGGTGCCCCATTGGTCTATAATTCTTAAATTGGGGTTAGGGAAATGTAAAGAAATGTAGCTAGTTTTGGTTTGAGTTAAACACATGTTTAAATGGCATTATTTCCAGTCTTGCATTTACCCACCCAAAGAGACTAGAAATAGTATAGCCACACAAGGGAAAATGTAAGAGGTGCTGGAGTAGATAAAAGATGATGACAAAATGTTGGAAGAACAGCATGGTAATCAATCAGACTTAGCAGTCCTAGGGAAGTGGGAACAGCTGCGAAGAAGCATTTTGGTTGAAGTCCCAGGCCCTTGGAAAGGTTCAGGAATTAGAGCTACAGGATACTTCACAAGGTGGGGTAGACAGCTGAAAAACAACCAAACAAAAAAAAATCAAACCAAAAAAACACAAAACCCAACCGATTGAAACCTTCAAAAGAAACCTTTAAACTCCTAGATTGCTGTCAGAATGCTGGAGGCTTATTTTCTGACTCAGCACAGCCAATGGCTGAGTAAGGGGTTCCATGGCCATGGAGGAATTAAGAGCAAGACTGCTGTGTGGAATGATGAGATCCTTAGCTTCCAAGGGAAAATCAAGGGAATGTCTTCTCAAACAACATGGTATATATTAAAGCACCTGTTCTTCAATCACTGAAAATAACTTTTTTTTTTTTTTGCCCCCATTGTACTAACAAGGAACTGAGGTCAAGTGTCCTGGTCTCTTATTTAACTATTGGTTTATGACCAGAGTTTCTGAAAGAATTATTGCTTTAAAAAAACTATTAATCTGTTTTATTGATTGGTATGTGTTTGTCTTAAGGAAACTGATTTTTGTGGTTGAGTTGGGTTGCTTTCTTGCCACTTGGAAAATCAGTGGAAGTCCTGTTTTAGTAACTTTGACTCCATGGTATGAGTGTGAGTATGAGTGCGTTTGCGTGTGTGTTGTTTAGGTAAATAGCAGTAGTGCAGTTACTGGATCATAGTGGTTCTATTTTTACTTTTTTGTGGAATCTTCATTCTGTTTTCCACAGTGTCTGCCCCGGTTTGCATTCCCATCAACAGTGCATGAGGCTTCCTTTTTCTCTACATCCTTATCAATACTTGATGTTTCTGGTGTTACTAATTTTAGCCATTCTGACAGGTGTGAGGTGGTATCTTGTGGTTTTGATTTGCATTTCCCAGATGATGAGTGATGGTGAGCATCTTTTCATGTGTGTCTTGGACATTTGTATGTCTTCCTTGGATAAATGTGTGTTCATGTCTTTGCATTTTTTAATTGGATTATTTGTTTTCGGGGTGTTGAATTTTGTTTTCTATATATTTTGGACATTAACTATCAGATATGTCCTTTGCAAATATCTTCTTCCATTCTGTAGGTTGACTTTATTTAGGAGGGGGAGGGACAGAAGGTGAGGGAAGGAGAGAATATTAAGCAGGCTCTACATCCAGCCCAGAGTCCAACTCGGAGCTCCATCCCAGGACCCTAAGATTATGACCTGAGCTCAAATCAAGAGGTGGACTGTTAACTGACTGAGACACCCAGGTGCCCCTTAACTTTTTGTTGATTACTTCACTGTGCAGAAACTTTTTATTTTGATGTAGTCCCTTAACTCAGGAGACGTAAGTAGAAAAATGTTGCTATGGCCAGTGTCGGGTTACTGCCTATATTCTGTCAAGGATTTATATGGTTTCAGGTCTTAGAATTGAATTAATTTTTGAGTATGGTGAAAGAAAGTGGTCCAGTTTCATTCTTCAGCATGTGGCTGTCCAATTTTCCCAACATCATTTATTGAAGAAACTATCTTTTGCCCATTGTATATTCCTTCCTCCTTTGACAAGATTAATTGACCACGTAATTGTGCATTTATTTTTGTTTTTTGTGTTGTATTATCTATGTGTATTTTTATACTGCTATACTGTTTTATTTTTTTAATTATTTTTTTAATTTTATTTTTTTAAGTAATTTCTACACCTAACATGGGGCTCACACTTAAAACCCCAAGATCAAGAGTCACATGCTCTACCAATTGAGCCAGGCAGGTACCCCCATACTCTTTTAATTACTACTACTTTGTAATATAACTTGAAATCAGGAATTGTGATTCCTCCAGTTTTGTTTTTCAAGATTGCTTTGGCTGTTTGGTGTCTTTTTGGGTTCCATACAAATTTGAGGATTGTTCTAGGTCTGTGAAAGATGCTGTTGGTATTTTAATAGGGATTGCATAGATCTGTAGATAGTTTTGGGTAATAGAGACATGTTAACAATATTTCTTCTTCCAGTTCATGAACACAGAATGTCTTTCCATTTCTTTGTGTCATCTTGAATTTCTTTCAGCAGTGTTTTTTCAGAGTACAGGTCTTTCACCTCTTTGAATAAGTTTATTCCTAGATACAATGCTGTGGCTAGGACTTGCAGTACTGTGTTGAATAAAAGAGGTGAGCGAGGACATCCTTGTCTTGTTCCTAGTGTTAGGGGGAAAGCTCTCCATTTGGCACTGTTGAGTATATTCACTGTGGGTTTTTAATACAAGACCTTTATTATGTTGAGGTATGTTCCCTCTAGACCTTCTTGGCATAGAGTTTTTATCATGAATGGTTGTTGTACTTTGTTAAATACTTTTTCTGCATCTATTGAAATGATCATACAGTTTTTATACTTTGTCTTGTCGATGTGACCTATCATGTTGATTGGTGAATATTGAACCACTCTTGCATCCCAGGCATAAATCCCACTTGAAAGTGGTGTATGATTTTTTTAAAATATATCGTTATTGTTAGGTTTGGTATGCTAATATTGAGGATTTTTGCATCTATATTCATGAGAGATACTGGTCTGTACTTTTTTTTTGTGGTGTCTATATCTGGTTTTGGTATGAGGGGGATAATGGCCTTATAGAATGAATTTGGAAGTTTTCCTTTGTGTGTGTGTGTGTGTGTATATTTGAAATAGCTTGAAGAAGAATAGGTATTTAAATGTTTAGTACAATTTGTGAAGCCATCTGGTTCTGGACTTTAATTTGGGAGTTTTTTGATAACTGATTAAATTTCATTGCTGCTGATTGGTCTATTCAAAATTTTATTTCTGCTTTAGTTTTAGGAGGTTATAGGTTTCTAGGAATTGATCCATTTGTTCTAGGTTGTTCAATTTGTTGGCATATCAGTTTTCATAATTTTTTAAAATTATTTCTGTGGTATTGGCTATTTCTCCTTTTTCATTAGTAATTTTGTTATTTGGGTCGCCTTTTTTTTTTTTAATCTTCAATGAGTCTTGCTGAAGGTTTATTTTGTTGATGTATATGTATAATTTTTTTTCCCAAAGAACCGGCTCCTGGTTTCATTGATCCATTTTTTTTTTTTAATTTCTATAGTATTTATTTCCTTTTGCTGGATTTAGGTTTTGTTTGTTCTTCTTCTAGCTCCTTTAGGTGTAAGGTTAGATTTTTTTGAGATTTCTCTTGATTCTTGAGGTAGGCCTGTATTGCTATAACCTTCCCTGTTAGAACAGTTTTTGCTGCATCCCAAAGATTTTGGACCATTGTGTTTTCATTTTCATTTGTTGGTATGTATTTTTTAAATTTCTTCTTTTTTTTCCTGGTTGACCCATTCATTGTTTTGTAGCATGTTATTTAAACTCCATGTGTTAGTGGTCTTTCCAGATTTTTCTCTTGTGTTTATCAGTTCCATAGTATTGTCAGAAAAGATGCATAGTATAACTTCACTCTTTTTGTGTTTGTTGAGGCTTGTTTTAAAGCCGAATATGTGATCTATTCTGGAGAATGTTCCATGTGCTCTTGAAAAGATTGTGTATTCTGTTTTAGGATGGAATGTTCTGAATATGTCTGTTAAATTCATCTGGTGCAATGGGTCACTGAAAGCCACTCATTTCCTTGTCGAATTTGTTTGGATGATCTGCCCATTGATGTCAGTGAGATGTTAAAGTCCCCTAGTACTATCGATTATTGCCTTTATGTTCATAAAGTCACTGTATGCCTTTTGTTTGGAGCATTTAGTCTATTCACATTCAAAGTAATTGCTGATAGATATGTATGTATTGCCATTTTGTTACTTGTTTTGTAGTTGTTTCTATAGATTTTCTCTGATCCTTCTCCTGTCTTTCATGGTTTGCTGGCTTTCTTTGGTGATATATTTGGATCCCTTTCTCTTTTTTCTTTGCATACATATTGCTTGTTTCTGCCTTGTGGTTACCATTAGGTGTGTGTATAACATCTGAGTATAGCAGTGTATATGAAGTTGATGGTCACCTAAGTTTAAATCCATTCTTTACTCCTCTTCTATGTTTTAGGTGTATAAGGTCCTATTTTACATCCTTTTTTTTTTTTAATTAATGGAGTGTTTAAACACTCATGAGTTAAGTAAAATACATCAGACAACAAATTTTGAATTTTAAAATTTTAAAATTGCCACTGAAGAGAGAAGAGAGCTGATACTTTTGAAGGCCCATTAACATGCCAAGAGAGAGGCTTTTGCTAACAGGATCTCCTATACTGCTTACAAGTCCATCAAGCAGCTGCTGTTTTCCAGGGGAGGGGAGGGAGGCCCGGAGAAGGCAGCTGACTTTGGCCAAGCGGTATTAATTCTTTTCAGTGCGCTAAAAATTAAGAACACTGAATCTTAATCTCAATCTGCGAACAAATCACCATGGATTGTTTAGACAACTTTATGACATTACAAAATCTGAATGCTTTGGTGAGGGACCTTACTGCATTTCTAAGGCCATTATAGACAGTCTTGGTATTTGGTTGGGGCTTAGAGTTCCTAAAAGCAAAGAATCACCCCCCGCCCCCAACCTTTTTGTTTTTTATTTGTTTGGAGAGGGAGGTGGGGAGTAAGATGTTGTTAATATGCAAATCTTAAAAAAGCAATGGGCTTAACTAGTTAAGCATACTTTTATTGGCAAGGGAAGACTTTTTAAGTGTTTTCTGTACTGGGTACGTTTTTTTTCCCCCAGGTTTTCAATTTCTTCGGGAGTGAGGTTTTTTTTTTTTTAATTAACATATAATGTATTATTTGTTTCAGGGGGTACAGGTCTGTGATTCATCAGTCTTAAACAATACACAGTGCTTACCACAATGCATACCCTCCCCAATGTCCATCACCCAGCCACCCCACCCCCCCCCCCCACGCAATCCTCAGTTTGTTTCCTGAGATCATAAGTCTCTCATGGTTTGTCTCCCTCTACATCCTTTTATTTTATGAATCCTTTTTTTTTTTACAGTAAAAGTTATTTTTATTGCTTTTTTGTTTACTTTTCATACTCTGACTTACAATCTTCCTTTTCACCTGGGGTCCCTTTTAATATTTCTTGTTAAAATTGCTTAAAGATGGTTTAGTGCTCATGAACTCCTCTAGTTTTTATCTAAGAAACTCTTTATCTCGGGGCGCCTGGGTGGCTCAGTTGGTTAAGCGACTGCCTTCGGCTCAGGTCATGATCCTGGAGTCCCGGGATCGAGTCCCACATCGGGCTCCCTGCTCGGCAGGGAGTCTGCTTCTCCCTCTGACCCTCTTCCCTCTCGTGCTCTCTATCTCTCATTCTCTCTCTCTCAAATAAATAAATAAAATCTTAAAAAAAAAAAAAAAGAAACTCTTTATCTCTCCTTTTCTTCTGACTGATAGCCTTCCTGGATAGAGGATTCTTGGTTGCTGATTTTTTCCCTTCCCACACTTTGAATATATCCTGTCACTTTCTTCAGGCCTAGAAAATTCTGCTGAAAAATCCCTTGATAGCATTATGGGTTTTCCCTTGAATGTAACTTTCTTGCTTAGCTGCTTGAAAATTTTTTGCCTTTCATTACTTTTTGTAGTGTACTTGTTAAAATCTTTTAAATTACATTTTAACTACTATATGTCTTGATGTGGACCTATTTAGGTTGAATTCTTTTGGGTGGGGGGCAGGGATCTCTGTGCCTCCTGGATCTGGATAGGTTTCTTTCTTCAGGTAAGGTAAGTTTTCAGCTATTATTTCTTGAAATAAATTTTCTGCCCCCTTACCTCTCTATCATCTGAGATCCCTATAATGCAGATGTTATTATGCTTGGTGTCATGGAGACTGTCCTCAATTTGCATAATTCTCTTTCCTCAGATTGGTTATTTATGTTCCATTACTCTTTCAGGTTGTTAAATTGTTTCTCTGCTTCATCCAGCCTGCTATTTTTTCCATCGAGTGTATTTTTAATTTCACTTAATGTGTTCTTGATCTGATTTTTTTTTTTCTTTTAAATCTCTGGTAATGGTCTCACTGATGTCCTACACTACTCTCTCAAGTCCAGTGGGTATCTTTATGATCATTACTTTAAATTCTCTATCAGTCATACTACTTAAATCTGTTTTGGTTTGGTTTCTTGCTATGGTTTGGTCCTGTTGTTCCATTTGGGAAATGTTGCTTTGTCTCCTCATTTTGTCTGACTTTCTGTGTTTTTCTGTGTTAGGAAAGTTAGTTACTTCTCTTGCTCCTAACCATAATAACCTTATTAAGAAGTCCTATAGTGCCCTGCAGTTCAGTGTCCCTTATTCCCCAGGTCCTGGTGCTTCAGGGACTGTCACCTATGTGTGTTGTGTGTGTTCTGCTCTTGAATCTAAGCCTCTTTTTCCTTTACTTGTCTGCAGAGGCCCTCTCTGCCTGTTGTGGGCAGCAAGGTATGTAGTGGTTTGCTTGTGAATGGAGATTTGCCCCTGCAGGAACTGAGGTCCTGTAAAAGTGCAGGTTAAGGCATGGGGTGTTGACAGGGTTTACACTGGTCTTCTGGGGGAGGGGCCACCACAGGGGGACTGACATAAGAGTTATTGGAAAGGGGTGGGTCCACTGAAATGTGTTGGGCTGGCATGATGTGTTGGGGCTTTGTGCAAGCAAGTGAGGTTAGGAGTGTGAGCTCTAAGCTGGTCCTCACAGGTGGCTGTTGTTCATGCTGTGGGGTAGGAGAGGGAAATGGTACCTGCCAGCTCCTTTGTTCCTGGAGGGGTCTCCTAGTGTCTCTTTAGGCTGTGCTCTGAGAAGAGCAAACCACTCTTCCTCCAATTTGCCCCCAGTATTTTTCAAACTGCTGGTTGTACAGTGTATCTACATGGGGTGTTGGTCCTGCTGTCTCTAAGGGCAGGGACTCCACTTCCTAAAGTATTCTGGGCTCTCCCAGACTGGAGCCTGTGCATTTTTAAAAATTCCAGGCTTTAAGTCTGGCTGGTTTTAAGAACTCAGGAAAGTTGGCCCATTTCACATTCAGAGGCAAATTGTAAAGAGATTTGTTCTCCCAGAAAAATCTGTTTTCTGCCCCTCTCAGTGCCAACAGCTCCCTCCCCACCATGGGCGACAAGGTCCCTTTTGCTCTTAGACTGTGTCTTGGCCCTTGTTACCTTCACTGTGGCCTCTTCCCTGCCTTTAGTGTGGAGTTTGTCCTGTCAGCCTTCCAGTCACTTCGTGGGTTATTTACACTGGTTGGGTTGTTATCTAGTTGTATTGGTGGGATGAGGTGGGCTTAGGGTTCTCCTACTCCACCATCTTCCCAGCTGGTAGGTATATACGTGTAAGTTGATGAACTCAAGGCTCATTAGATTTTCTGACTTACTGGATTGTCTCTAATTTTTGCTTTCTTGTGTACTTATTCTATTTTACTCTTTCTGAATACCCCTGCAAATTCTATTTAAGCAAAATAGAGAAATACATAAATGTTAATTTAAATGAGCAATGTTGAATGCTGGAGTTGAGCTGAAAGTTGGAATGGAGTAGGGAAGATAGGAGAAATCTGTAGACAAGATTGACAGGTTTTAGTGACTAATTGGATTAAGAGTTCAGAAAGAAAAAAGACACTTATATAATTGTAGTTGAATGAATATGTTCAAATACATGAATTTGACATTAAAAAAATTAATGCTTCATTAAGGGTCTAATCTGAGTGAAGGGAAGCAAGCAATAGGCCTATATTTATTAAAAATACAATAGGACTGTGTTTTGTGTAGGTCAGATGACTAGATGTTTTTGTTAAATTCCCAGTGGGAAGGCCCCCATGGGGCTCCTTCAAGAAGAGATTAAGACTGGTAGGTTGGGCTTGACAACTGGTAATCCTTCATGGGCCATAATAAGGAGACCTGACCTTTTGAGGGCATTTGGGAACAAGACCCTTCATATCAACTCAATACTTTGTTGCTAAAATATGAGGGTGGGTATGGAGGGATGTAAATCTACTGATTATGGCCACAGTACAATCCACGGACCTAGTCTGTATGAAGACTGTCATGGCAGTCAGCCACCGTTGCCACTGTCCCTTGGGACCAAACTCCCGCAACCTGGTAAGAGCCCTTTCGAGGGTTTAGTAGGACCTGATTTTTCATCTGTGTATTTAAAAAGCATTTGTTTAAATCTTCTGTTTTCAACTGATCATATTAAACTGCCCAAGCTAAATACTCGAAGTGATTTTTTTTTTTTTAACATTGTGGGAGAAAATATGAGAAACGAAAATTTTCCTCAAAATGTCTATAGGTGTAGTGGAGCTTGAGGTTAGACTTGTAAGTGACCATGGAATGTGCTAGGAAGGAAATAAGAGAACTTGATAAAACCCGGCTACAGGAGTTCAGTGTGGACTTGCCTTCAGCTAAGGAGGTCAACCAGATTCATTTATTCAGCAAATATTTGTTCAGTAGGTACTGCGTGAGGTCGTTAAGGTTTTTCTCAGTCCCATGATCCTACATTATTAAACTTTAATACTGTAAAAGGTTCTTAATTCTATAACTAGAAAAGAATGTGAATAAATTCCTTGAAATATAAACAGTACTTAAAAAGGCTTGCAAGTGCTGGGAGTATGCTTGGTTGCTGAACAAAATAGCGTAACAGTGTCCTTTCTTAAGAGTGGTCTAAAACCATGTCTTCCAAAAAATTTTTTATTGTGACTTGTTTGTTTTTTTATTTTTTTTTAAAAATATTTATTTGACACAGAGAGCACAAGTAGGTAGAGAGGCAGGCAGAGGGGGAGAAGTAGACTCCCTGCTGAGCAGGGAGCCTGATGCGGGACTCCATCCCAGGACCCTGGGATCATGACCTGAGCCAAATGCAGACACTTAGCCAACTGAGCCACCCAGGCACCCCTATTGTGACTTGTTTAAAAGAACATTTTGCATGATGATTCCATTAAATGTGTATTTAAATACACACGTGCTCATATTTGAAAGAATTCAAGAAGACCCATCCTTACTGTTTGCTATGCATTCTAACTTACTGTTCTGTTAATTTCTAGTTCATTTATCCAAAAATGTTAATCTAAACTCACTAAATTGGCACACTCATAGGCCTTGATCTATAGTTTGAGAAAGATGAGTTTAAAACACTTTGTTATTTAGTCTCCTACAGCTTTTGGAAAGAGTCAAAGGCCATGGGTATTTCTAATTATTTACGTTTCTTTTGACTGGCTTTGTTTGGAACTTAATTATTTTATAGCTCTTTGAAGGCATTCTAGTAAAATTGGGATTTGTCTTTGGGAGTTCATTAATTCATTGACTCACTGTGCAGATATTGGAATGACTAGGAATGTCTTTCTCTTATTCGATGTTAAGATAATTGAAAGTAATTTTTGTGAAAAATAGCAATATGAGGTCTCTAAAAGTTGCTTTTAAGCTATTTTTCTGGTAAAATTCACTATGAAAAGAGATGAAGAGCTTAGAGTACAAGTTAAGCTCTTGACTATAAACAGTCTTGCCTACTGATTTACTTGAGCATGTACTTAAAGTTTCTTTAAAACAACCAAAAACCTTAGTGTGATGTCATATTAATAAGCTGAAATATGTTTGATCACTGTTAATAATGCTTTAAACTCAGGCGAATCATAGACCATTATGTCAAATATGTTAAATGAATCTATGGATGGAGAAAAGGCTTAAACACTTAAACTAATAATTTATTCCTTTCTAAGTCAGTCTTCTCTATTCATGGATTCATTTAGCAGATATTAACATATGGTCTGTGAGGTCAGGAATTCTGCCAGTCTTGGTTTATTATATCACAATGGTCTAGTATACTGCCTGGCAAATGTTAGATGTTTATTTTTGCTTGAATTACAGGAAATTACAGGAGACTTGACATTTTGACCACAAATGCAACAATATTATATGGTTCATCACTAATAAGATGAATGAAGTGCTGGAGACACAGTGGATGTGGACATGCTCTTCTTGCTCCTGGATTTTACCACATCCTTCTCAGAGACTATTAGTACATTTGCAGAGCTTAACTGTGTGCTCCAAAATCAGACTTGGGTCCACCCAAGTCCCTTCATTTCCTAAGTGTGAGATTATGGGCAGGCCACTGCTTCTGTGCCATCTATAAAGTGATGATAATAGTGACTTATTGCAATCTGATAGATTTTGCAGGCTGGTACTCTACACAGTATGCGTCACCTCTCAAACCATCAATCTTCATTCCTGTTAATATTACTAATACTACTTGGTTTGGAACGTGCCAAGCTCTGAGGTATAGACTTTGCTTTCTGTGAGTTGGCAGCTTGGTGAGGGAGATAGAAAAGGCAAACCGTAGGGTATGATGCTAAGTGTCTCTAGCAGTAAGAGTACTCTGGAAGTGGAGAGCAGGGATGCTGCCCCCAGAATGACTAGTAAAGCTTTCTGGGGGAAGCCAATCGGAACCCACAGCTGAGCAAGTGGGACTGAGCCTCCTACTTCCCTCCCAACCCAGGATGGGTGGAAGGTGTGCTGGGAAGCGGAGGAGGTAGCATAAGCAAAGACCTGGGTGTGCGAGAAAATGGCCTCCGAGTAAGAGGGGCATGAGAGAGATGAAGTGGTGTAAGGTTGAGTGGACTGAGTTCAAATCTTAAAGGGCCCAGCTCAAGAACCAGCAGGGGGTGACTTAAGGTTTGCAGGTGAGAAAAACCCTCCAGAAGTGGTGAGAATGGGTTGTGTTGGGATAAGATGAGACCAGCTAAGAGGATAGTACAATAATGGGGAGATGAGTGCCTTGATCACAGGGGTGTCAGTGAAGACAGAACTTTGGGAAGCTTCACATTAAGGGACACAAATTGTCACTTGTCACTTGCAGGGGGGCTTTGAGTACAGTATAAATTCTAAATTGTTAAGTATGCTTTGATCAATTAAGTTTACAATGAAAGGAATGGGGGATGGATGGACTACAAACCAAAGAGCAACACACACTGAATCTTACAATAAATAGTTTTTATTGCTTGCACATAATACATATCCCACTCTCTGGTATTCTGTGAATATTACTGCATTGTCTTAGTTTACTTGTGATTGAAATTCCCCCCAGTGTCTAACAAAACATAAGTAATCCTGGCCTTAGAGCGGCTAGAGTTCTAGAAATGAAGGTAAGTAGTCACATGACTCAAAACACAACCACATTGCATAGGGAAAGTTATACTCATTACTGAGTTTTTGTAGCTAACTAGGTTAATGAAGAGCTTCTTGCATTTTCATAACCCTGAGACAACGCTGTGTTGTCAGATGTTAACACTGTTTCTGGTAGATAAGACTGACCATGGTCATTTACTAAACAAATTAGTGTTTATTAGGTACTAGGTGAAAAGCAGTGGGTGAAAAGATGTTGTCCCTGCTATCACGGAACCTACCTTCTAGAAGATGGAAGGTCTTTTGATGAAGAATGGTAAAACTATTTCAAGTATGTTGTAGTGTAAGACGGTAGTGTAGGAAAACTAAGTGGGATGTACATATCATATCGTAATTGTTTCCCCATTTAAGAGATAGTAGAGGAGGAGGACTCTAGGAGTTTAGAACATGACTAAGGCTCAAGTTGTAGTAAATGTTTAATCTAGGTTAACTATTTTATATTTTATCATAATTGATTTATTTTGCCAATCTTACTAGGTTATTACCTCAAATTTATCTCTCAAATGCCATCTACAAGCTTAGTTGGGTAGCCAGGCTACAATCACTGCATTGCCCAAAATGCAGCAGCTGCCGCCTCCTATCTGGTCTACATCTTTTGTCTCTACTAAATCTCTTCTCTACCTTGCAGCAAGACTAAAATTGAGGCTCCTAAATTCGTTTACTATTGCTGCTGTTAAAAGAAAAAAAAAGTCCATGAACTGAGTAGCTTAAAGCAACATGAATTGATTAAACTTCTGGAAGTCAGAAGAGTCAGAAGTTTGATGTAAGTTTCACTGGGCTAAAATATAAAAGTGTTGGCAGTGCTATGTTCATTTTGGAAGCTCTAGGGACAATTGCCATTTTCTAGTTTCTGGAGGTCGTTCACGATCCTGGACTTGTGGTCCTCTATCACATTGAGCACTGATTCTGTTAACTCCTCTCCTGTTTTAACTCTTCTGCTTCTTGTTCATGTGTAAGAGCTCCTGTGATTATATTAGACCTACCCAGATAGTCCAGAAGGATTCATCTCAAGATCCTTAAATCACTTCTGTGAAGTTCATCCTGTGTGTAGGGTTATACCTTCACAGGTTTGGGGAATTAGGAGGTGGTCCTCTTTTAGGGGCCTTTCTGTCCTAAAACAATTTGGGGAGGTGAGCATTTTTTTTTTTTTAATAGGTGTAAATGTCCTCTCCTGCGTACAGGTTTTTTATGGCTTTCTCTTATAACAGTAAAACCCATAATACGGTCTGAGAGGTTCCCACGGCCTAGCCCAGTCTGGCTCGTGCCTGGACCTTCAGCCTCTTCATAGGCTCTTCTTCCCTTTGCTTACAGGATTTGATTGCAGTGGTTTCCTGGCCCTAAGGACCTTGCCATGGACTTTGCTTACACCAGCCCTTTGTACCCCTTTGCCTTTTCCCCCCCTGCCGCCACTCACCATCTGGATCCTACAGAAAATTCTGCTTCCTTAGGGAGTATCATCTTGGCCTTCCCTGTGCTGGTCACATAGTCCATTTGCTTGCAATCCTGGAGCCTGGCTTTCTTCATAGCGCTTGCTCACAGCTTGTATTTATTCTTTGGTGTTCTTTGATCTGTAAGCCTTGTGAAGGCAGTGTTTATTTTCATTGTGTACTCAATGCTGATCATTGATTCAGTGTGCAATAAATACTTATTAAAGGAATAGACTTAAAATGAAAAGACAGTGTGCCTATAAAGTAGCTTAGTGTTGTACATCTGTGTATTATTGTTGTAGCCACAGGCAGAATGGGGTTTTGGATTATGGAAAGGGTTGATTGAATAACAGAAGATTGGAGATTAATAATTGAGTAAATCAATTGAATGTTCATATAAACGAAGTTAATTGCACTAAGTAATTTTCAGACCCTTCCATCTCTGCAAAAATGTGCATAAGACTTGAACTATCTAACATGAACATGTAGTATCTCACAGGCTAAGCGTTCTTAAAAAGATTTTTTTTTGAAGTTTTATTAAATTTTAAAGTGACCTTTATTCAGAGTTGATAGTATGGGTCAGAGGCAGTTGGCCTGGTTTGGGCCTGTTGGCTCTGGAACATAGAGTTTAATGACATTAAGCTCTGTTAGCACTGGTGTTCAAGAGAAGTCTGCCAAGATGTAATGCAGTTGCCGCTCAGTGCTGTGGACAGTGCAGAGTGATAGGTCGGGAAGTCTTGAGGAAAATGTTGTACAACAGAAAAGTTGCTCAATCCTTTGTATGACTCAATAGGTTAATTCTTTGTTTTATTACAAAGTTTATCATTTTGAGTCTCATATTTATACGATCTTAGTTTCCCTATTTAAGCTATAACATTTCACCTTGATGTAGGCAAAGTTTGTGTTAGATAAGTGATGCAGCTTTTTTTTTTTTTTTTTTTTTTTTTTTAGCATTTCAGTGGACTTGACAGAGAATCAAAACTTTTGGTATTCGAAACTCCTTTGAATTGCTCCTATTCTATTGAACAAAATACTTGGAAAGAATCAATTTAAAGGCCTCTTACTGCACTCTTTTTTCTTAATTAACTGATAGTCTAAATCAAACTTAGTCAGGAATCTCTATGATACCTATATAGATGAAATGTTTTATAGTCCATAGTGAAATTATGTTATTAAGTGGAGTATGAAATACTGATGATACTTTACTAGACCTGATAAAATGCATTAAACTGACTTACTTTCAGTTCTCAATATCTCTAAGAAGTTACAGTAGTACTTACTAATTCAGTTTGTTACTAGCTTAACTTGTATAAGGCCCAGTTTATGTTAAATGTATGCACACTTTTCTTCTAGAGTATGTTGGATAAAGGACATTGTTGTAGCAGTAACAGGAGAGAACATGAAAGCAATGAAGTGTATTATTCAGAAGTACCAGCATCAGCGAATCTCCCTGGTTGAAGCTGGAGTGACCCGCCACAGGTCAATTTTCAATGGACTAAAAGCTCTGGCAGAGGACCAGCCTGACTCTAAACTCTCTAAGCCAGAAGTTGTGATAATCCATGATGCTGTGAGACCGTTTGTCGAGGAAGATGTCCTT
Organism: Eumetopias jubatus; assembly: GCF_037043125.1. Lineage (NCBI taxonomy): Eukaryota > Metazoa > Chordata > Mammalia > Carnivora > Otariidae > Eumetopias > Eumetopias jubatus. The sequence continues at coordinate 50,603,922 of NW_028274820.1, read as the reverse complement.
CTTAAAGTTGTCACAGCTGCTAAGGAACATGGGGTGAGTGGTTAAATTTCCGAAAATGGATAAAAGACACAAATGTTATAGCAAATGTTAACTTGCTGGATTTTGATGAGATCATATTTAAATGTCCATTTTTTCTTTTGTTTTTAATTTTTATTAATTTTTTAAATTAAAATGTATTTATTTCAGGGGTACAGGTCTTTGATTCATCAGTCTTAAACAATTCACGGTGCTCACCATAACACATACCCTCCCCAGTGTCCATCACCCAGCCACCCCATCCCTCCCACCACCTCCTCTCCAGCAACCCTCAGTTTGTTTCCTGAGATTAGGAGTCTCTTATTGTTTGTCTCCCTCTCTGGTTTCATCTTGTTCCCTTTTTTCTTCTTTTCCCCTATGATCCTCTGCCTTGTTTCTCAAATTCCACATATCAGATCATATGATAATTGTCTATGATTGACTTATTTTGCTTGGCATAATACCCTCTAATTCCAACCATGTCATTACGAATAAAAGATTTCACTTTTTGATGGCTGCATAATATTCCATTGTATATGTATACCACATCTTCTTTATCCATTCATGTGTTAATGGTAAATGTCTGTTTGACTTAAAGACATAATGCTAAATTTTTTTTAGGAAGCTTGAAGTATTCTATCATGAGACTGTACTAGAATTTATCTTATAGTCCTTCATGAGCTTTTTGGAGAAGAATGTAATACTGTTTTCAGAGTATGGCTCTGCATGTACACTGAAGAAATGAGAAGCATTGTGCACTTACCTGAAAATACCTAAGAAAACTCTCAAGTTTAGGAGGCACATAATAATAAAAAGTCTGGCTCATCACACCCGAATTGTGTTTTGACTTTTTGGGAGTGGTTTACTTTCCAGCACAAATAGCTGAATAGGATTTTCACACCGTTTAAAATAGTTTTAAGATGATGCTGAATTCTGTGTTCTAATTCACCAGAAGAACACAGGTTAGCAAAAGTCCTATTATCTGTAGAACGTCTTTGTTTGGTTCTTGTATTACTAGATAAAATCCTAAAAAGTTAAGAGGTTTATAGTCTAAATTTGAGATGAAATGAAAGTTGCTGTACACACTTGGGTACACCATGATAGCAATAGGCTGTGGAATGGGACATGTGTAGGCCCAGTTCTCAGGCTTTCTAGTTAGTGGTGTATGTGCAACTTGAGCAACCTCTTCGAGCCCCTTTGCTTTGTAAAAATACAGATGCTAATCCCTGTGGGTTTTTTTAGGGTTGGAAATTAGGTGTTAACTCTTCAGTAGAGGGCTAAGTACTTAAAAATAAAAAGGTATTAAGATGAATTACAACATCTAGGATTGTAGACAAATGGAAGGAGTCCTCTAAGCTTTCTCTGCTATATAGGTGGTGAGTTAAAAAATACCCATCTGGAATGTTGAAAAGCAAAGCTGGCAGCATCACAATTCCGGACTTCCAGCTCTATTACAAAGCTGTAATCATCAAGACAGTTTGGTACTGGCACAAAAACAGACACACAGATCAATGGAACAGAATCGAGAGCCCAGAAATGGACCCTCAACTCTATGGTCAACTAATCTTCGACAAAGCAGGAAAGAATGTCCAATGGCAAAAGACAGTCTCTTCAACAAATGGTGTTGGGAAAATTGGACAGCCACATGCAGAAGAATGAAACTGGACCATTTCCTTACACCACACACAAAAATAGACTCAAAATGGTTGAAAGACCTAAATGTGAGATAGGAATCCATCCAAATCCTAAAGGAGAACACAGGCAGCAACCTCTTCGACCTCAGCCACAGCAACTTCTTCCTAGAAATATCGCCAAAGGCAAGGGAAGCAAGGGCGAAAATGAACTATTGGGACTTCATCAAGATAAGCTTTTGCACAGCAAAAGAAGCAGTCCACAAAACCAAAAGACAACCGACAGAATGGGAGAAGATATTTGCAAATGACATATCAGATAAAGGGCTAGTATCCAAAATCTATAAAGAACTTATCAAACTCAACACCCAAAGAACAAATAATCCAATCAAGAAATGGGCAGAAGACATGAACAGACATTTTTCCAAAGAAGACATCCAAATGGCCAACAGACACATGAAAAAGTGCTCAACATCACTTGGCATCAGGGAAATCCAAATCAAAACCTCAATGAGATATCACCTCACACCAGTCAGAATGGCTAAAATTAACAAGTCAGGAAACAACAGAAGTTGGCGGGGATGTGGAGAAAGGGGAGCCCTCCTACACTGTTGGTGGGAATGAGAGCTGGTGCAGCCACTTTGGAAAACAGTATGGAGGTTCTTCAAAAAGTTGAAAATAGAGCTACCATACGGTCCAGCAATTGCACTACTGGGTATTTACCCCAAAGATACAAATGTAGGGATCCGAAGGGGTATGTGTACCCTGATGTTTATAGCAGCAATGTCCGCAATAGCCAAACTATGGAAAGAGCCAAGATGTCCATCGACAGATGAATGGATAAAGAAGATGTGGTATATCTACAATGGAATGTTATACAGCCATCAAAAGGAATGAAATCTTGCCATTTGCATCAACATGGATGGAACTGGAGGGTGTTATGCTAAGCGAAATAAGTCAGAGAAAGACATGTATCATATGACCTCACTGATATGAGGAATTAATCTCAGGAAGCAAACTGAGGGTTGCTGGAGGGGTGGGGGGGTGGGAGGGATGGGGGTGGCTGGGTGATAGACATTGGGGAGGGTATGTGCTATGGTGAGCATTGTGAATTGTGTAAGACTGTTGAATCACAGACCTGTACCTCTGAAACAAATATTATGTATTAAAAAAAGGAAGGGAAAAATGAATGGGGGAGGAAATCAGAGGGGGAGACGAACCATGAGAGACTATGGCTCTGAGAAACAAACTGAGGGTTGTAGAGGTGAGGGGGGTGGGTGATGGGTTAGCCCAGTGATGGGTATTAAGGAGGGCATGTACTGCATGGAGCACTGGGTGTTATATGAAAACAATGAATCATGGAACACTATATCAAAAACTAATGATGTATGGTGATTAACATAACATAATTAAACAAAGATGCCAGATTTGATGATAAAATATTTCTAAGTTAACCATAAAAAAAAACACCCATCTGGAAAAGATAGTGTGTGATTTCTCAAAAAGATAGTGTGTGATTTCTCTTTAGTTACCTATATACAGCTGCAATCTCTTTCTCAGGAAATTGTTTCTAAAGTTACTTCTTCCCCCTGACAACATGAATTCCTTTTAAACCTGTATAAGAATTCCATAAATCAAAGAAACCCTTTTTCTTCAATGTAATTTAAAGGTACCTTGATGGAGTGAAAATTGTGACAGAGGTATGTTAACTGACCTCAAAACTTGATCATGGCTCCCCTACTTCTCTGACCCCTTCCTGTTCTGCAGGCTCCTCAGCTTTGCTAAAGGCAATATGATCAGTTAGAAGTGCCCTGAGGAGGAATGAAGAAACACAGGATTTAGAATTTTAAAGAATTAGAGTGAAACTTGACAAATTTGAGTAAGTTCCTAGGGAGGACTAGATAGTTGGGGCAGATAATTAAAAATTTATAGTACCTGGTCAGTATAATTAGAGGTCTTTGCCTATTATTACCTTTTGGAAAGCTATCAATCAAGCTCACTATAGAAATTACACATTTGGAATTTTTGGTCCGTTATTCTTTTTGAGATCTTATTTCTAAGATTGTCAGTAAAGTGATACTTTCGGTAGTGGGTCTAAAACTGAAGAGGACTCTCCTGCTGTAGTTATAAGCCAGGATA